>NC_137040.1:29298404-29450904 GCF_032717465.1 Coenobita brevimanus | reverse complement strand
CAACATAGCTCCACGTGAAACACTATCAAACGCCTTTTCAAAATGCACAAAACACATACTAAGTGGTATTTTCATCTCATTAGCTTGTTGGATTAGATGCCTTACAATAAAAATCTGATCATTACAACCTCGATCCTTTCTGAATCCCGCTTGGTCTTCTCTTAAAATTTTATCAATTACTGGTCTATTCTGTTCAACAAGATTTTGGAAAAGACATTTGCAACTATAGGTGTCAAAGTTATCCCCCTCCAATTGCCACATACACTTAAATCTCTCTTTTTTGGTATTTTTATAATCACTCCATTTTTCCACTTCTGGAATTCCACCATTATCCCAAGCCACATTAAAAAGTTTCAAAAGCGCATTCATCAACTCGTCATTTTCCATCTTAAACATTTCAGGAAATATTCCATCCTCTCCTGGGGCCTTAAAATTCTTTAACTCTTTTATAGATTTTGCTACCTCTTCCAAGGTTATATCCCCTGTTGCTATCTGCAAATCTCTCTCGGCTGGCAAAATGTCCTCTTCAGCTGGGATTGGTCTATTTAGAACAGATTCAAAGTGCTCTTTCCACCTTCCTTTTATATCCAAATCTTTAGTCATCAAATTACCATTTCTATCTCGTACAGGTATTTCCTTCCTTCTCTTTTCAGTCCCAGTTAACTCCTTTATGGCCAGATACGCTGCTCTTGTGCTCTGACCGTCATTTTTACTTAATTTAATTTCTGTCTCTGTTGCCTTTTCATCATATAGCCTCCTCTTATCACGCCTAACGAGTCTTTTTACTTCAAAATGTAAACTCCAGTACTTTGCTCTAAGTACTTCAACCACCTGGCCATCAACATGTTGTTCTTCACTTCTTAACTTCGCCTCTTTCCTTTTCTGAATTGTATTCCATGTTTCATCTGACATCCACTTTTTCCTTCTCGCTTTTCCCTTTTTCTTAATAGTAACCTTAGCACTCTCATGCAAAACCTCTTTTACCTCTCTCCACATTTGATTAATATCATTGTCTTCAGATTCCATCAAAGTCTGCAGGACTAGAAACCTGTTCCTACATTCCCACCGAAACTTTTCCTTCGTGTTCTCATCACTTCTCAGCTCATCAAAATCATATTTATTACCTCCTGTCCAATTACCATTAACGTTTCTCTTAAGTTTTACTTTAATCTTTGACACAACAAGGTGATGATCACTACCTATAACTACCTCCCTCCTTACGCAAACATCTTGCAAATAACTCCTATGGCTTCTGCTAATTGTGATGTGGTCAGTCTGGTTACAATATTTACCACATGGTGAAATCCAAGTAGTCTTATGTATTTTTCTATGCTCAAAGATAGTTCCACCAACTATAAGGTCATTTGCCAAACAAAAGCTTCCAAGTCGCACCCCATTTTCGTTTCTTATACCAACACCCTCCTTACCCATACATTCTTCAAAGCCATCCCTACTACTGCCAACAATCGCATTAAAATCACCAATGCAAACTAACACATCTTGTCTCGCCACTCTATTCACTACATCCTGCAGCTTCTCATAAAAGTCATCCTTCATTTCATCAGCAGCCTCATTTGTCGGAGTGTACCCTACAACCATACTGATATTACCATGGTCAGATTTTAAACGAGCATAAAGCAAGCGCTCATTAGCTGGTTCAAACTCACATACTGCCTTACAAACATATCTACTCAGCAGTAAGCCTACTCCTTGGTAATGATTATATAGCTATATATCATCATCATTATCATCATCATCAGCCATAACTAGTCCACTGCTGAACAAAGGCCTCCCCCAACCTTTTCCACGAATTCCTTGACTGAGCCAATCTCTGCCACGTTTTTCCTACAAATTTCTCTATCTCATCTCTCCATCTCCTGTCTGGCCTTTTTCTGCTACGCTTACATTCTCTTGGTGTCCAGTCAGTCAGCCTATTGCTCCATCGGTTATCCCTTATTCTTGCTATATGGCTTGCCCACCTCCATTTCTGTTCTTTTATAGCTTCTATAAAATCTTTGACTTTAGTCTGCTCTCTCACCCAAGTTGATCTTTTCCTATCTCTTAAAGATATTCCCAACATTGACCTTTCCATTGCTCTCTGAGAACGGATTAATTTATTTTCCATTGATTTTGTTAGTTTCCAGGTCTCACAACCATACGTTATAGCTGGAATTATACATTTGTTATATACTTTTCGTTTCATACAAACTGGGAAGCTACTTTTCATAATGTCTCTATGTTTACCGAAAGCTTTCCATCCAATTGTAATGCGTCTATTTATTTCGCTATCATTTTCTTTCGTTATTTTTAGTATTTGTCCCAAGTAGTTGTACTCCTCAACTTCTTCAAGAATTTCATCGCTTATTCTGATGACGCTCTTTGGTGTTTGTGTTTTAAACATTAGTTTCACTTCGGTTCATCATCAATCCTACTTTCAGACTTTCTCTGTTCAGGTCATTTAACATTTCTTGCAATGCCTCCACTGTTTCTGAGATTAGGACAATGTCATCTGCAAATCTTAAATGGTTTAGCTTTCCTCCATCAATGTTCACTCCTTTGTTTTCCCAGTCTAGCTTTCTGAAAATACTTTCTAGGCATGCTGCAAATAATTTTGGTGAAATTGTATCTCCCTGACGCACGCCCTTCTCAATCTAAATTTTTTTCTGAGTCCTTATGTAATTTAACTGTAGCAGTTCCCTCTGTATATATGTTTTCGAGCAGGTTTACAATGTTCTCATTCACTCCTTGTTCTTGCAATGAATTTATAATTGCTATGTGCTCCACTGAGTCGAAAGCCTTTTCTAATCAACAAAACCTAAGCACAGTGGTTTATTATATTCTATAGTTTTCTCAATTAGCTGGTTCATTGTATGTAGATGATCAGTGGTCGAATACCCGCTTCAGAATCCTGCCTGTTCACGAGGTTGGTTTTCCTCTAAAATTGTTGTTATTCTGTTCGTAAGGACTTTAGTAAAGAGTTTGTAAATGATTGATAATAAGCTAATGGGTCGATTGTTACTATGATCTTTTGAGTCACCTTTTTTGTAGAGTAAAATAACTATTGCATTACACCATGTTTTGGGAATTTTCTTCTGTTTTATGCAGTGGGTAAATAAGTGAGCATGCCTATTTTGTACTTCTACTCCGGCATCCAACAGTAAATCTGTTACTGTTCCATCTTCTCCCGGAGCCTTCCATCTTTACATATTTTTAAGACAAATATTTACTTCGTCTGGTGTTACCTCAGGTATTTCATTTGTGTCAACTGAAAAGTTAGCAATTGGTACTATTGTCTTTCATGCATACAGTTCTTTGTAAAATTCTTCAACTTTCTTCACCATCTTATCTCTGCATTTAATGATTTCACCGTTTTTTTTTTTTTTTTTTTTTTTTTTTTTAGTGATGTCATATGTTGCTTTCGTAGTGCCATTTTACTTCGGACCTGTTTCAGAATTTTTCCATTTTTGATGGTTACTTTGATCTGATCCATGTTTCT
Source organism: Coenobita brevimanus (assembly GCF_032717465.1). Taxonomy (NCBI): domain Eukaryota; kingdom Metazoa; phylum Arthropoda; class Malacostraca; order Decapoda; family Coenobitidae; genus Coenobita; species Coenobita brevimanus. The sequence goes on along the minus strand of NC_137040.1, from coordinate 29,447,408 downwards.
CTTCCTTTTTTCTTCTCTTTGTCTTTTGTTAATAAGCTTATTTAATTCTGCTCGTTCTATTTCGTCTTTCTTTGTCTTTACTTTCATTTCATTTCGTTTTTTCATAAGCTCGAGTGTCTTTTCTGAATACTTCTTGGCTTTGGTTGTATTAGGTTTTCCTACTGCCTCTGCTGATTCTCTTAGCACTTTTGTTAGTCTATCATTCAGCTCATCAGTGTCACATTCAGCATTACTTAGAGCCTGAAATCTGTTCCTTATTTCCAACTGAAAGGCTTCTTTGTTTTCGTTTACTATTATTGGGCATATCTTTTTATCTTTAATAATCTTCTTTCTTTCATTTCTGAAATTGAATCTGGCTGTGCAACCCACCATTCTATGATCACTACCTATATTTTGTTGATAACTGTGACATTTGTGATCGTGTTATTCTTATCTGCTATAATGAAGTCGATTTCATTCTTTGTTTCTCCATTTGGGCTTCTCCAGGTCCACTTTCTTCCCATTCTTTTGTGTAAGAATGTTTTCATTACTGTCATGTTAAACATTTCAGTAGAATTTACCAGCATTTCTCCTCTTTCATTCCTTTCTCCCACTCCAAATTTTCCCACACATGCTTCTCCATTTTTCGACTTCCCAACTTTTGCATTGAAGTCTGCCATGAGTATAGTATATGTTGTCTTTTTTTCTTCCATAATCTGGGAGATGTCATCATAGAATGTTTGTATTTCTTCATCTAGGCTCTGAGAAGTTGGTGCATATACTTGTATGACTTTCATGGTATATTTTTTGCAGTGTCTAATGACAACAAATGCTGCTCTGTCAGATACACTGCTGAATTTAACAATGTTGTCAACAAGGTTTCTGTTAATTAGAAATCCTACACCACTAACTCTTTCATTTTCCTTTCCTCTATAGTAAAATAGGTGTTTGCTGTCTTCGAGCTGAATTACTTTTTCTTCTTTTCTGTGGGTCTCACTTAACCCGTTACGTCCCGAGGTTTTCCGCCCCTCCGACATCCCCCAGTCCCGAGCCTTTTTGGAAATATTTTTTTTTGGCTAAAACTTCCGCTTAGGTTGAGAAACGAAGGAAAATCACGAAGAAAGGGCTTACCGCAGTCTATAAGTGGTCCATACAGGTAAGGTCCCCTGAGCCAAGTATCGTATTCTGTAATGGACGTGCCAGGCGCTCACGTTTTCTATGGTAAGGAATACTAGGAGAAACAACACACAACACCTCTATATTTATTGAATTTGAACTAATAAACAATAACAGTAACAATATAATGGATTTCAGACACATATATATGAAAAATAAGCATTGTACCATAATGCGAGCATAGCGAGTTTGGTCCGAGTCGTAACATGCTATATGCTAAGTTTCTTGTATCAGTCAACATATCATTTTTTCTACTTGTATACTTCTGTTCCAATGACATTTTACCAATTACAACTGTTTGTAAGTGTTTTCAGATGTTTTCATTCATTATGATGACATGCAGCATAAGTCTAGCGCACATCAGTTTAGTAAGCGCACTTGCTATGACTCGTATTTCAACATACCCAATTGTTTTATCACTTTCCTATTATTTTTCTCTTTACATAGAACCTTTCCTCCACCACTGTACATGTTTTCAATTATTTTCATTCATTACGAGGGCATTTAGCGATATGCTAGCGCATATTCATGTAGCAACCACGATCTCAAACACTCGTGTTTCATCATCTACTTTATTTATTCACTCCAATTATAATTTCCCACTTACATTACACACATTTACACCCCTATACTGCACTGTACATACTTACTGGTATTATTTATTCAAGTGAGCGTGAGAATATCGCATGAAAATACCCTCGCAATGAATGTTGCGACCAACATAATACTCACATACTTATATACTAATTCTTCACGTATATTACACACTTTACCACTTGCTGACTTTTATTTTCACTATTACGTGCCTTATTCATTCAACTGAGCGTCAGGATATCGCATCTCTATACACACGCTATGAATATTTGACTTAGAATATATTTGAGCACTTACAATAATTTGAACTTATATTATACCCGTAAGCATTTCCAATAATAATAATTATATAATTACGGGCCGTATTTATTGCACTGAGCGACAGAATATCGCATCAAAAAACCCTCGTCATGTATGTTTCCACTTACGGCATATTTATACACTTACATACAATTTTTGCGCTTATGTTATACTCATATGCACTTTATACTAATATTTGGAGATCAACATGACTGATAATTTCACTGAGTGTCTGTCTGTCGCATTTACCTCATAATTTCAGCGTCCTGTCGCATTCACACCATATCAGAATTGCATCAACGTGTGATATTCGCTGAAACAGGGGTGAATACAGAGACCCACGTCACACTGCACGCACTCATAGCGGGTGTCCTTCCTCTGTGTCGTGAGTCTCACCCGGGAATTGCAGCACACGTGACACCTGCATTGGGGCCTAGGTCTGTTTGGCTGAGGAGGGATAGGAGTGGGGAAATGGCGGCCGGATATTCTCAGGGGAGTTTGTGCAATAGGGGCAGTGCGGGTGCGATGTTGGGGCCTTTCTACAGCATACCGTGCAAACATTTCTCTTGTGAGCTCCCTCACAAACCCTTCAAATGTTTCCTGAACTCCTGTTGTCATGGCGTGAAGGTGGTGGCAATTCAGAGCAGTGATGTCTAGCAAGTGAAAGAACAGTTTCTTATACCACTTCATGATATCCTGTCGATATCATGGAGTCTGACTGGTCCACGAGGCGCATGTTTATATTATAGTCCATGACACACTCAGGTTTCCAAATACGACGCCTGTTCTCCCTATGGTAATCAACTGAATCAGTACGGTGCATCAAGGGGCAATGAACCGTTGACAATAGGCTTATCTCTCTATTGTGATTCCACACAGTTGCAAGGATGTTGTTGGCTTTGAAGAAGACAACCTCATTCCTTGCAAGTTTCCGCCCTACCTTGGCCATGTGACGCCGGTTCACCTTCACGGTTCCACAGACTCCAGTTTCATGCGTGTGAAGATAATGAGCGAGAAGAGGGCTAGTGTACCAATTGTCCAGGTAGAGGACGTGACCACGATGAAGGTAGTCTTCTATCATCGTCTTTACCACTGCTCCCGACAGTCCAATACTTCGTTCTTCTATTATGTCTGTCTGTGCACCGGTGTACAAGACTATGTCTTGCACGTATCCAGTCCTACAGTCGCACATAACAAAGATCTTGAACCCAAAACGGTGCCTTTTGCTGGGTATATACTGCCTAAATGAAATATTGCCTCTCCACAACACGAGACTTTCGTCTATGACGAGGTCTCTATAGGGATAGAATGAGGAACGAAAGGTTTGCCTCAGGTGATCAAAGAGCAACCTAATTCGCCTCATTTTATCAGTGTTGTTCACATTTGCACTCGCCCACGTGATACACTACGCCACCTCACACTACGTAGGGAGAGCAATGACTCACTCACGTCACTCTCACTTTCCCTAATCCTCCCTGTACTTTCCCTTTCACTCCCCACTCCCTCCACTTCACTTCCTAACTCCCCAAACAAAATGCTAGGCCCATACCTGCTCGTCCGACGTGGTGTGCACTCTGGGCCACGATGAGTGAGGACCTCACGTCCATACCACGTGGCAGCACGTCCCACGGCTCCGTCATCGTCATCATCCTCGTCCTCGTCCTCGAATTCTGGTTCCAAATCACGTTGGGGATAGGGATAGGATGTTGCACGTGCCTTCTTTGCCTGCTGCCCCTCTCTAGCAGCACGGTAAGTCACGTACTGCCGCTTCCTGGGAGACAGAACTTCCTCGTCACTGCTGGTGGTTTCTTCCTCCTCTGGCTGCACATAATCCTTATCAACAACCTCATCGTCCAGTGGGGAATCACTGTCACCTGTAAAGGTGTCCAGGTCGGCTTGAATTTCGCTGTCTGAGAGACCTCTCTTAGCCATGTCTGAGCAGGACCGTTGCTGCCAGGTGAGTGGACGAGTGGCGGGTTAGCGCGGGTTGCGCGGGGTCGCCGAGTGTCCCTGCCTGGTGGCAGGTAGGGGAAGGTCATGCGAGGATACATACCGCAAATCAAGCGCGAAATTTGAAAATTGTCAAAATTATGCACATTGCAATTGCACGACGTACCAGTACGTCGCCAGGACTGGCAAATGCAAATCGTTGCAACGTACCCATACGTTGACGGGACGGGGCGGGTTAAACCTACTGTACAATATCCCAACTAATGTTTTCCAGTTCAGTCATCAGGTTATCAAATTCGTAATCTTCTGCGAGGCTTCTTACATTGTATGCATAGATCTTCATCAATTTCAGTTTGTTTAACATCCAAGAGTCTAATTTTCCATTACAGTGCCTACTCACTTTTGGTGATACACTGCCCGAAAGCACAGGAGGCAGTTCGGTTGGACCTTTAGTAGACGATGATCCAACAGGAACGCCCGTCAATTCATTTGCAATAGAACTCATGTTTGGTTGGGAGGATTGTGGCAAATAATCTCACCTCCCTGCCACATAGTTTCTGGTGAGATGTAATTTTGGTGCCACCTTATTCATTATATTCGGTGGAGCCCTATATATCTATAGGGGGTCCCATGGTTCGCGCCGTCTAAGACGGTACCTCGTATATCTACAAGGCCTTCCCCTATCTGCCACCCGGGACGCGCCAGGTAGCAGTGGGATCCTGCCCCTGGATATATCTATCTATCTATCTATCTATCTATCTATCTATCTATCTATATATATATATCTATCTATCTATCTATCTATATATATATATATATATATATATATATATATGTATAGAATGAGAAATTACGAATGTGTCAGCTCGATGTGTATGTATGTCAAGTTCAAGTTAGAGAAGGTGAAAGTGGCAGTGATTGTAGCGTATGTACTGTGTGATCGCAGGAGAGAGAGAGAGAGAGAGAGAGAGAGAGAGAGAGAGAGAGAGAGAGAGAGAGAGAGAGAGAGAGAGAGAGAAACAGGTTTTGGGATGAGCTGGATGAACTAGTGGAAAAAGTGCCCAGGAGATATAGCCTAAAGTGATTGTAATAAGAGATATGAAGGGAAGAGTAGGCACTGGTCCTGAGGATAATGTAATGGGATGTAATGGAGTACCAGGAGAAAATGATAATGGGAAGCGACTGAAGGATGTGTCAGGAAAGGAGGTAGTTCATTTGCAACTCGTATTTCAAACACGGAGATGCACTTAACTATACATGGTACACAGGGAACGGGGATCATTTTGAAAGGAGCCTGATTGATTACATGCATGTAGAAAGGTCGATGATGGGAATGGTTGATGATACGAAGTCTGTGAGAGGACGATGCGGAGGTCTTGCAGAGCAGTCAGGGAAAAAGACTGAATGTCGAGAAGCTGAGGATGAAAGAAATGGCAGATGAATACAGAACCAAAGTAGAGTAGGATTTGGAATCAGTGAATTGGGATGAAATTGATCTAGACAGCTTGTGGAATGCACATAGGGACTGCTTAGTTAGGAATGCTAGAGCGATATGTGGTGTGGCAAGAGTAACAACAAAGAAGAGAGGTACTTCATGGTGGGATGAAGAGGTTAAGAAAACAGTGGAGGAAAAGAGGAAGAAGTGGTTAGAGTGGTTACAGGACAGGGGTTCAGTTGAAATAAGAACTGAATATACTGAGAGCAAGAAGCATGTAAAGAGACTAGTGAAGAGGAAAAAGAATGAGGTAAGTATAATCTAGGAAGAAAAATGTAGGCATATTACTTCGAAAATAGGAAGTTGTTTTGGAAAGAGGTGCGAAAATGTAGAAGTAACAGCGTAAAGAAATGTGAATCTGTGAAGGATGTAAGTGGTAGATTATTAACCCGTGGGGACGAGTTAAGGACCAGATGGAAAGAATATTTTTAAAGCATGAATAATGGGAATAGATAGAGCAGAGCCACTGTAAACATGACTGGTTTGTGGGGGGTGCAGAGAAGGAATGCAGTGCCAGGACGCGTGACACTCGAACAGGTGAAGAACGCTGTGAAGCGGCAGAAAAATGGGAAACCAGCTGAGACTGATGAGATGTGGGCGAAGATGATTAAATGTAGTGGAGAGAGCCGACTGAAGTGCTTGTTGGAGATATGTAAGAAGGCATGAATGAGTGAAAATGTGCCAGCATAGTTGAAAAAGGCTGTGATTGTACCCCTGTACAAAAACAAAGGTGAGCGAAGTGAGTGCACGAATCATCGTGGCATAAGTTTACTGAGCGTTGGAGGGAAGGCATATGGAAGAATAATTATTATACAGAGAGTAAGAAAGATATCAGAAGTCCTATGAATGATAAACAGGGTGGCTTTAGGAGTGGCAGAGAATGTGTGGATCAAATATTTGCAAAGAAACAGATAGTGGAAAATGGCTTTTGAGAAGGACTATAAGGTGTTTATGACATTCATGGATCTAGAAAAAGCATAAGACAAAGGAGACAGAGAAGGTTTGTGGAAGGTTTTGCGAACGCGCGGTGTAGATGATAAGCTGCAAGGTGCCGTCAAGAGTTTTTATGATGGTAGCGGAGCATGTATAAGGATGAATGGACATCTAAGTGAACGGTTCACCATCGTTGTGGACGAAGGAGAGCTGCAAGGCTTGGTGGATGAGTTTGGGAGAGTGTATAAGAAACGGAATCTAAAGGTGAATGTAGGGAGGAGTAAAGTTATGGTCTTTGAGAGAAGTGAAGTCAGTGAATGTACAGTGAGGTTATATGAGGAGGAAATGGAAATGTGAATGCGTTTAAGTACTTGGGTAGTGTGATGAGTAAAGATGAAAGTTTAGAGGGTGAAGTGCTTGAAAGGGTACAACAAGGAAGAAAGGTTGCTGGTTCCTTGAAAGCAGTGATAAGAAACAGGGAAGTCAGCATGGAAGTGAAAATGCTACTACCTGTCAGTATTGTGATACGAACTTTAACGCATGGAAGTGAATCTTGGACCTTGTTGGAGGGACAGAAGTCAAGAGCTAGAGCAATGGAATTGAGTTATTTGAGAGGAGCATATGGAGTCACATGGAGAGACAGACTGACAAATGAGGATATAAAGGAGCATTGTGGTGTGGATGTGGATGTGATAGGAAGCGTTAGGAGAAAACCTCTTAGGTGGTTTGGACATGTGGAGAGGATGGAGAGTGAGAGACTGACGAAGAGAGTGTATGTGAGTGAGGTGGAGGGGGGAGCAGGGGAGGCCAAGGATGGGATGAAGGGATGGAGTGGAGAGGTATAAAGGGGTGTGTGAGCTGGTAGCAGGGCAGTGAAATGGCGGGGAACAGGGCGACATGGAGGCGATTTGTTTGTGGCCACCCCTTACAGGATAAAAGCATCTGGCAATAGATAGATAGATACAGATTATAAGCATATATATATATATATATATATATATATATATATATATATATATATATATATATATATATATATATATATATATATATATATATATATATATATATATATATATATGATATATATATAATATATATATATAATATATATTATATATATATATATATATCTATCTATCTATCTATCTACCTATATCTATTAATTTCTATCTATCTATATGTATCTATATCTATCTATCTACCTATATCTATTAATTTCTATCTATCTATATGTATCTATATCTATCTATATATATATATAATGTATATATATAATGTATCTATCTATCTATCTATCTATATACAGTATAATCAGTACATCCCCATAGTACGCGAGTATTTGGGCAGCAGAGGATGTCGCGTACTAGGAATTCGTGTACTGTGAATACATAAACTTATGGGAAACATTACATATGGGCAGCACCCCCCTTCATGGGCAACCCTTGAGACGCCTTTCAGACCTAAGTATTATACTGTACAGGGAAACTATCTAAGACATATTACCAAAGATAAAGTAAACCAACAAGATTATGGCTTTACTAGGTAAATCAACAAGGATATGGCTTAACTAAACCAACAAGAATATAGCTGCTCACCTTTACCCAAGAGGACAACAGGCATGATGGAGGTAAGAAGAGGATCCGAGGCAGGATGAGGCACCTACTGTGCATCTCCTGCATCACCCACCTCACCACCCGACACACCATCTTCCTCACCACTTTCGTCACCAGCACTTTCGACACTTTTACTAGCTAATGCACTCACTTCGTTCATGAACCCTTCAAAGTCTATTTCTGACACCTCAGACATCGAATCAGTCTGTTGATCCTCCTCAGGATATGGCTCTTCTGATGTTGAATAGAGTGATTCCTCACTTTGTTCAAGTCGAAGGTAATGGGTGATGAGTGTTTGCTTCCGTCTGTTTACTTCCTGGTTGTACTTGTCGGTATAGTAGCGGAAGGTTTTGTCCAGTGAAGACATCACCTCCTCCACTCGCAACTGAAAGCGTTCGATGTCCTTGAATTCTTCCTTGAAATTATCTAGGGCACACAGTACCCGGCTGATCTCCATCATGGTCAAATCTTCACTCTCCATCACTGGTGTTGCTGCATTTTCTGCTGCGATCTCCTGCTCTGCATCGGCCTCGTCCACTCGCTGCACGATTTCCCAGGGATCCTGCTCTGTTGCTGCCGAATGTAAACCCCTGATCTCCTCCAGTGAGACGGCCTGAAACCAGGGCACAGCTTGTGCACTTGTGAGAGTGGCTGCCTCGGCAGTGGACAGGGACTGAAAGCCACTTCCCGGTGCGATTTCACACAGGTGCGCTACGAGGAGGTGCCAAGCATGGTTAATCGTTGCAATGGTTATATCTGCCCAAGAGGACAACAAGAGAGTGATGGCATCCTTGAGGGTGAATGACCGCCAAAAAACCATAATAGTCTTCTCAGGGGTTGAAGTTGGTTGTACGGGTGCTCTGCATGGTATGGATGAAGCGGGTGAAGCGGGTGTCAAGTTCCCAGGATTTTGCCTTGGCATCAGGGATGAAATGCCGCAACAGCCACTCGGAAATGATGCTACTCATCATCCAACCATTGGAGTTGCTGTACCATTATACCCCGCTGTCATCCATGCAAAGCAGATTCTTGTAACATCTGGGGTGTGCTAGCACCACAACAGGCCGCATCTTGTGTGAGCCTGATAAGTTCACGGCGAACATGACTATTATCCTGCTCTTGTTGATTTTTCTGCCCCGGGCCTGGCGCTGGTACTTACTAATATAAGTACACTTCGGCATAGCCTTGTAGTATAGGGCTGTTTCGTCAGTGTTATAAATTTGGTCCCTGCTGTAGCCGCCCTCGTCGATCATCCCCTTTAGGATGGCTGGATAATCCGTGGCCGACATTTCATACGCTGATGCACTTTCCTCTGTCAGGCAAATGTGATGTAGCTCCTTCCTCTTCAGAATGCGACAAAGCCATCCCACGGAGGCTTTAAATGGTTTCTTTACAGCAAGCTTTGGAGCTGCAGCTTTGTAGAAAATCGTGGCCTGGTCCCTGATGTAGCGCCCATTCAGTGGAATTCCTTCCTTCTCCTTCCTCAGGATAAATGTAGCCAGGTACCGCTCCATAAGAATTATAGCCTGGTTGGTCAGCCTGCTTCTCCCGTCCAATGCCGCTGTCCCATATGTTTTCACAGTCTTCTTTATGGCCTCCCTGTTAGCCCATATAGTTCGCATGGACGATTCTGCCAAGCCTAGTTCCTTGCCAATGGCTGTGTTACCCTTTCCACTCTCCTTCCTAATGACTTGCATCTTCATGGCATGGGTGATGCACTTCTTCCAGGAGGAGGGGGCAGACATCCTGGCTCACAAAAAAAATAGCCTCAGAGTACATAGGAACGTACCTGGAACAGCGAGTGCACTCTCTGTGCGTGTGTTTCCTCTGCTGGGACTCTCACCTCACTACCCTCCAAGCAGCGCATATGGACATCATGTGACAAGTGAGCAGCATCGACGTCACAAGGTGGGCGGAGCGTAAGGAACCGTTATCGCTTCTTAGGGGGGGAATGTCATGTACTCGGGGTAACCCTGGATTTGGGCCACTCTTTGCTGCCCGTCTCGCTTACAAGGAGTTTAGTTCGTGTACTAATAAAAAATACACTAAAATAAAAAAAAAATAGGTCCTCGCATACAAGGGGGATCACGTACTCGGAACTCGCGTACTGTACAGATGTACTATATATACATATATATATATATATATATATATATATATATATATATATATACTGTATGTATATATAATAATCATCATCATCATCATCAGCCGTTTGAGTATCCACTGCAGGACCAGCCTATCCTGACCGAAGTCGGGACGATACTGCCAATGTATCTCTACCAAGTGGCTTAGGCTGTCTGGTAGAGATTGTATGTAGGGCGAGGAGTGCTTGTAAGTGTGCTTGTAGTGTTGTAGTGGCTTTGGATGTGTGTGTAGTCTGTGAACCAAGTGTAATAGGCCCGTGCAAGCCGACTGGGTGCAAGCATACTTTATAGTAAGCGTCACTGGTTCAACCACAGCACCCCTTGTGTCCGTCAATGCAGTACATGGCCGGGTGAACACTCCCAAACTTTATTAACTTTATTACCCGGGCGGGGCACGAACCCTGGTTCACCAGAGCACGAAATGCAGACTCTACCACTGTACCACAGAGGCTCCATATATATATAATATATATATATATATATATATATATATATATATATATATATATATATATATATATATATATATATATATATATATATATATATATGTATAGCCAGGTCCAAGCATAAAGCAGTACTTGCTGCTTTATGCTTGGACCTGGCTATGTGACGTTCATATTTGCCTTACTGTTCTCAAACACAATTGTTTATATAGTGACTCACCCACAGCCCTTTCATCAAGCTTGTGTTATATCGAATAAAAACGTTTCGGTTACTTTGCTAAAACACACACACACACGCGCACACACACACACACACACACACACACACACACACACACACACACACACACACACACACTACGATCAAAACATGACAACCTCTTTCGTTTCGGGAGCTCGGGTGTACTATTAGTAATACCACCACCACCACCACCACCACCACCACCACCACTACTATTACTACTACTACTACTACTACAACTAGTAATAATAGTTGCAGTAGTAGTAGTAATGATTCATCATCATCATCCGGACCTCCTTTCCCACCCTAGGGCAGGGTGAGGAGTAGCAATGTCTACACAGCCCAAATTTGCCCTGTCCAATAGGCCACGCTTTCATTCACTCAACATTCAAGCCCCTGGAATCCTGGCTGTATTTGATAAGCCAAAAACATTGAACACGTTCTGTAGCTTCACATAAACGTTTCTGATTGAGTCAATCCGGGCGCTGCCACATTAAAACGGGGTACCAAACCCCAGATCATGCACTTTTCCTCACAACATTCATCCAGCCAGCTCGAACTCTTGTCAGTTCCCTAGCCTCACCGACTTCCAAACCTCTCTTCCTCACACACCCATGCACCATATCTCTCCACCTTCTCCTTAGCCTACTTCGCCTCCTTCTCCTTCAAATTCGCTCAGATATTCCTTTTTCACCACTCTGGTATCATCCATTCACTCCACATGACCATACCATCTCAGTACACTCTCTTCACTTCTGGTGTCCACCGACTTCCTCACTCCACATCTTTCACGAATCACATTATTTCGTATCCTATCCACCCTCTGTACTCCACATATATTCCTCAGCAGTCCCATCTCCACTGCTCTTGCTCTGAATATCTCATTTTCATGCCACACCATAGCCTCACATCCATATGTTAAAGCTGGCACTAACACTTCTTCACGTAAGCCTCGTGCAGCTGCAACACTCAAGCTTTTGTTTCTTATCAAGGCCTTCATTGCACCAGCTAGTTTTCTTCCTTGTGTCACTGCACTTTCAACTTCTTTTACACATTTTCCTCTCTTTTTCTATCACTGTACCCGGGTATTTGGACTCTCTCACCAATTCCAGTCTCTCTCCATTCACTGTAACATCACACTGGGAGTCACCTTCTCTCTCAGTAACCATCACTTTACTCATTTGTACATTTAATCTCAAGGCACGACGCTCACAGACATCAGCAAAACTCTGCACTAGCCTAGCAAGTTCTCCTCCAGTACTTACCAGCAGCATTGCATCATCAGCATACAACAAATTTGAGATATTCCATCCATCACCATTCATTACCAACGCTATCCCTCTCTCCATTACTCGTGTTAATACTTCTCTCATCACCCCAACCATATATATATTGAAGAACCACGGGGACATCACACAACCTTATGGCACTCCAACACCGATCGTGAACCATTCACTTAAATGCCCATTTACCCTTACACATGCTTCACTACCATCATAAAAACTCTTGACGGCACCTAGCAGCTTACCATGTACACCGTACATGCGCAGAACTATCCACAATCCTTCTCTCTCCTCTTTGTTGTAGGCATTTTCCAGATCCATGAATGTAGTAATGATAATAATAAAAATAATAAATTTTGATGATGATGATGATGATGATGATGATGATTACGATAGCAATGAACTCCGAATGATGAAGAAGATGTAAGGTAACGTGAATAAAATGTAGGTACAAGTATGTCTGTACATAGACATCTCAAGTGCCATTGAGAATTAGTCTAAGTGTACACAGACCTAAAAGATATATGAACTTTAGTTAATAAATGTAACAGAGACCTTGAGGAGAGGTGGATATTAGTGTTAAAGTAATTACATTCTCTACAGCCAAAGAGATAGTACATGTGTATTAACAAAATATGAGTTAATGTATAGAAACAACGAATGAATGCAATCACACCACTTGTAAATCTAAACACATATTATGTATAAATGGAAAGACACAATGTATGAATGTTTACAGACCTGCAGATCTTGTGAGCGTCAGTGAAGCCCTGGCTCTCGGTATATTGACAGCCACGACCCCCACCAGCAGAACGGTTGGAGCTGCCCTCATTTAAGATATTTTGTCTTCACACTCCCTGGGGAAAAATTACTAATGACAGTGATTATATCTTTTATTGGTGAAGGGTAGCAAAGCTGATTAAATGATTTAAAAACTGACGGCGCAACTACTAGGGTCATATTTCACTGGGTGAGAAGTGAAAAACTAGGCATTTATTCACCTTCTTAGTTTGCTGTTTGTGCTGTGTCCTAAAACGGCAGTCAGTTAATGTAATGAAAGCAGTACGTAAGTGTTGATTTTTCTCCTGCTACCAACTTTCTTGCTTGCTAAATTGAGTGTATAGAGCTGGTGTAGGAACTTTCTTTTTTTCCCTATTGACCATTGAGGCCGAAGCCTCTTGTCATTAAGGCATTATATATATATATATATATATATATATATATATATATATATATATATATATATATATATATATATATATATATATACTGTATATATTGGGGGAAGCAGTGGCTGAATTGGTAGAGGCGGTGGTTGAATCAGTAGAGAGGCGGCCTGCGGTCCTAATGGACCCAGGTTCGATTTCCAGGTGGGGCAGGGAACAGTTTAAGGATTTGAATTTCGTAAAAAAGCAGACTTTCCTGATCCATCACAAGACCTGCTGACATGTCGTGAAAGTACCCCCGCTAATACCAGTACACCAGTCCTGTATGAGACTGCCCGAGCATATATTCAATATGGACGGTGGGTCTTAGCGTCAAAGTGGTGACATGTGGAGGTGTAGGAGGACTACTGGTCCTTGAGATAGGCCACTGCCCCCTAGCATTAGGCCCTGAAGCTTTTTCCCAGAGTTGGACACATTATAAAATTAAAGGACATAAATACACACACACACACACACACACACACACACACACACACACACACACAAACATAGAGAGAGAGAGAGAGAGATAGAGAGACAGATATATATATATATATATATATATATATATATATATATATATATATATATATATATATATATATTCTTTTACCCATAATATAGCACTTATAATGTACGAAAAAAAAAAAACTAATCTAATAACCTACAATTAACCTAACAGACAAATCGCTAAGCTATACTAAAGCCTAAAGATACAAATAGCTAAATCTACACTAATGGGAAAAATACCTCAACCAAGAGAACACCATCGACTGCCAATATGTAATGCCTCTCTACATTACATACCTGCACTCATCACCTGCTGAGTGTTGGTTGAATCAAATGGATTAATATAATAGAAATCGGAATACGAAAGAAAAATAGAGGGGTCCAGATCCATTCCATATAAGTCAGCTATCGGCCCTAATTAAGAAAACTTAAGCAAACAAATGGAAACCATGTATATAGTTACAAAAAGTGAAGTACCTCGGCCAACAGAACACCATCGACTGAAAGTGTCCAATTCCTCACTATATTGCAGACTTGTGCTCATCATCTGGTACCTGTCAGGCAAGGTACATTGTTTAATATAGGGGACATCAATTTAAGGAGCATGAAGTATTTCAAATATGTTAACTGTCAACCCCAATTAAATAATACAGTTTTACAGCAGATAAAAACCATTACCACAATGTAAATAGTCACATCCCTCTGATCAATATGGTTTCCCTCAAGAAAGCCATCAATTCATCAGTCATAACAATATCCCCATCGCCCAGGATGGTGGAAAGGGTGAAGGGGACGTCTGCTGCACCACAGTAATTCATAAGTGAAGAACGTTCATGAATAAATCACCTACAGGGCAGTATGATTTGACCAATAGATAACACTACGCCACAGATATCACAGTGCTGTGGAAAATGTCTCTCAATATATGACAACATATGAGTGAAAAGTGTTAAGATCATACGCAGTCTTGTCAATATTTTTTCTTCAAGGCAACTGGGACGGTTTGCAGTGGCCCAGTCGCCAGAGAGTGGCTTGCATGTCGGATCATTCAAACTGGTCCACGACCTTGCCACAGGAGATTCACTGGTTTGTTTCAGATGGAGAGACTCGACTGCAGATCATGAGGAACGTTCCAAGTCTCCTCGAGTTCCACAGCTGACTTTGCAAGTAAGTCAGCCTGGTCATTGCTATAAATATGGCAATGACCAGGCACCCACATCAGCATGAAGGATTTATTGCACGAGTGCAGTTTATTAATGATGCGACCCTGGATCTCACTGGAATCAGTAGTGCAAGAAGCAATCATCTGAAGGGCTGACTTAGAATCTGAATAAATGTCAATTACTCTTAATCCAAGGCGTCCCGTCGATGTATGGATACGTCACCACGTTTTGTCACGGTGACACCTGATGACGTATCCATACGTTTTACAATTGCAAGGTCCATCATTTACTCAATTTTCATATCTCACGCAAGATTTTTGATACGTAGGTGCGTGACACTTTCCCTAATCTGCCACCAGGTGGGGACACTCCCTGACCCCACTTGACCTGCGCGCTCCCTGGTCACGGTCACTCACCTGGTAGCAGTGACCCTGAGCAGACATGGCACGCTGAGGTCTCTCTGATGCTGAAATTCAAGCTGCCCTGGACGTCTTCACAGGCAACAGCGATTCTGCACTTGATGACAACTTGGGGGACAAGGATTACGTGCTTCCTGAGGATGAAACGAGCAGCAGTGATGAGGAAGTACCGTCCCCGAGGAAGCGGCAATATGTGATGTATCGTGAGGCTAGAGAAGGTCAACCTGCACCCCAATCACGTACATGCACTGCTCTCCAGTCCCTAGAGGAAAGCGAGGGCGAGGGCGAGGACGGAACTGTGGGATGTGGTGCTACCTCATGGCTCGGGAGAGAGAGGATTTCAGGACATGGAACTGAAAGGGCAGGGAGGAGGAGACACAGGTATGGGCCTAGTGCTTTGTATTGGGAAGGCAGGAGTGGTGTGGCAGTAGTGACTGATGAAAGCGAATGTGGTGTGGTGAGAGTGAACGGTGAAAGTGAAAGTCGTGGTGTGAGGCAGCAGGGAGGCGAGGAGGAGCCACTCCCTAGCACATCTTTCACCCCTCATCATTCCTGCGCTTCCTCCCCACAGCCCCATGACGTGGTGAAAGGAGGGAAAAGGAAGGGAAAGAGGAAACGAAAAGGGAGAGGGAAGAGGAGCGTGAGTGGGGAAGGACGCAACTCTCCACCTCCCCAACCTCCCTTACCATCCTCTCCTTCCCACCCCGACGAAAGCGACGATGGGAACGAGGCTGGGGACAGTAGTGTGTCGTGGGACTGGGAAGATGGGAGCAATGTCACTCTCATCATTCACCCATTCACTGAGGAGAGGCTGTCTGGCTGCACAGCTCCAGGAATCTACACCGGCTCCACCAGGGTGGATTTTTTCCACCTGTTCTTTGTTCTTTAGGGAGGAGTTTGTGGAGCAGATTGTGGAACAGACTACTGCATTTGCAAGCAGCCAGCACTGTGAAAGCATGAAGGTAGGAGAAGCAGGCACTCCCTCCAGTATGATGACCCAGTTACCATAAGTAAGATGTTTATCTTTCTAGCCCTGGTTCTTTTGATGGGTATTGTATGGAAAAGACAAATTCCGTCATACTGGTCTGTGGACCCTATGACCAGCACACCTTTCTTTGGAAAAGTAATGGGCCAGAATTGATTTCAGCAAATTCTGAGCCGCCTCCACTTTTACAATGCCGGCGATCCTGCTAATGCTAATAACACGGATAGAATGAGGAGAATAAGGCTGGTATTTGATCACCTGCAGGAAAAGTTCCACTCATCCTTCTACCCTTATCGAGACCTTGTCATATACCCAGCAAGAGACACCGTTTTGGGTTCAAGATCATTGTTATGTGTGACTGTAAGAATGGTTATGTGCAAGATATAGTCTTGTACACCGGCGCACAGACAGACATAATAGAAGATCGAAGTACTGGACTCTCAGGGGCCGTGGTAAAGACAATGATAGAAGAGTATCTTCATCATGGTCATGTGCTCTACCTGGACAATTGGTAGACTAGCCCCCTTCTTGCACGGTACCTACACCTGCATGACACTGGAGTCTGTGGCACCTTAAAGAGAAACCATCGGCATATGGTCAAGGATGGGAGGAAACTTGACAGGAATGAAGTGGTTTTTTTTTAAGGCTAATAACATCCTTACCATCCTGTGGAACCACAACAGGGAAGTTTCCATCCTATCGACGGTACACTGCCCTCCTCATGCACTGCACAGACTCTGTGGATTACTGCAGCGAAAGGAGGTGCCACATCTGGAAACCTGGGTCTGTATTGGACTACAATATCAACATGAGGCAAGTGGACCAGTCCGACTCCATGATTTCCAGTGTGGAGTGTGCCAGGACCACGATGAAGTGGTACAAAAAGCTCGTCTTCCACTTGCTTGATATCACGGTCCTGAACTGCCACTACCTCAACGCCATGACTATGGGAACCTTACAGACCTTCGAGGGGTTGTGAGGGAGCTGGCCCATGAAATCTTTGCAAAATATGCAGAGGATAGGCCCCACTGCCGCCACCGCCTTGCCGCAGCCGCACAGACTCCCCTATGCCTCACTGCATGCCACTTCCCCACCTTCATACCTCCTCAACCAAACCACCCTAAACCCCAGCAGCGGCGTCACGTCTGTAGCCATTCCCGAGTGAGAGAAACCACTCAGAGACAAGACACGAAGTAAGAGTGTGTGGACTGCAACATTGGCTTGTGCGTTGCGCCTTGCTTCAAAGAATACCACACATTATTGAATTACTGATTCTGTGTATGTTTGCAATATGACACTCTAAGTGCTGTAAATATGCGATAATCTGACACTCACTATAACTGTAAGGTCTGTAAGTATGTGATAACAGTAATATAAGGTGGAAATTAGTATGGTGTAAGTGGAAAAGTATAAGTGGAAAAATAGAATGTAAGTTGAAACAGTAGTCATACCGAGTTCATTCATTATGTAAACATACTATAATAGTAAGGCCTGTAAATATGTGATAATGGTTATATAAAGTGGAAACGGGTGTAATGTTGGTGGAAAAGTATAATGCAAGTGGAAAAATAGAATGTAAGTTGAAACAACAGCCCAAGTGGGTGCGCTCACTATGTAAATATGTGCTATCATTATGCTAAATATAACTGTTAGGTCTGTAAAAAGGTGATAATAGCTATATAAAGTAGACATGGGTATAATGTTAGTGGTATAGCATTATGTAAGTTGAAAAAATGAAATGTATTTTGAAACAAGTCATAGTGATTGTGCTCACTATGTAAATATACGCTAACATTACTCTGAGTATAATCGTAAGGCCTGTAAATAATTGATAACAGTTATATAAAGTGGAAACGGGTATCAGGTTATTGGAAAAGTATTATGCAAGTAGAAAAAATGGAATGTATGCTGAAACAACAATGTTAGTGAATCTTCACTGACCAAGTTGGATGAATTCGCTAGTTCCGCCCAATAGAACAATGATTAATTCACCTTTATTTTTGTATAAAAACCAATATACTCCTGTACTACATGTTGTTTTGTTTGTAATAAATAAATATTTACCTATTGTGAATAGTTTCCCATACTAAGCCCTACCATAGAAAAACGTGACAGCCACGAGCACCTCCATAGAACACGGACGGTACCAGGTGTATCTAAAGTACACCTGTGTAGGCCACTTATAGACCCCGGGGATCACTTTCTCTGTGTTTCTCACCAAAAACAGAGGTTTGAGCCAAAAAAAAAAAATCCTAAATCTGCCGGGATTGGGGGGGGGGGGGCAGTGGTGGACAATCAGCCGGGACAGGTCAGGTTAATGAGTAATCAGAGCATAGTCTGTCTCTTTGTCGATAGAAAAAGTTCAGATGTGAACACAGATGTATAGGCAGGTAGCAGAAACCTGAGGGCACAGTCAATCAACAACACACTAGCACCCACACATTCACTCAACTTAGAGCTATTGTTGTACAGTTGGTGGGACCCCAAACAACATACGATGATGTTACATAACAAGCGGTGGATCTCCACCTCCATCGCCTAGATCTTCGGTGGTATGAGCCATGAGACATCAACATTAAAGTTAGGTGGCTCCGAAAATGCTGTATTTTTAAGCAACAACAACTTGACCACCTTCACTGAGGTTCAAACCAAGCTCCTGAGTCAGTAAGGTGAGGCGAATGGTAAGTAGCCGATGACCCCCCCCCCCCTCCTGCCTAACCCGCCGCATCCTGGCAGATTTTTCACCAATGACCCCCTCAATCCCAGCAGATTTTCGAAAAGTTTTTTTTTTTTTGGCTAAAACCTCTGCATTTTATGAAAAACATGGAAAATTCAGAGAGAAAGTGCTCACCTGAGTTTAGAAGTGGTCTAAACAGGTGACCCTCTGCACATCTGGTAGTCTTCTATCGAGCCCAGGTCCAAAGAAGACGTTTTCTATGGGAGAGGTAGCTATTCCAAACCACTCAGAATTGGTAGATATTTATTTATTTGGTACGAATTTATGTGTTGTAAAAGAGAATATTGGTTTTCACACAGTAATATAGGTGATATAAGAGTTTTTTCACTCACCAAACACATCAAGATACCGGACCTTCCTTGGTGACGTTAACTCCTAATCACTTCTGGTCGTTCTATCCTCTGATGCCACGTAAACTTTGTCCTCCACATTGTCATTGATTGGGAAATCATTCTCGCCTTGAATTTCGTACTGTGGCATGACATGTCTTTACTGGCCAGGTCACTGGTAACAGGTGAGTTGCTGAGACAATGGCACGCAGGGGAGGGAGGTCACGTGGGGTAAGGCATTGTCCCCACCTGGTCTTGGGTAGAGAAAGGTGTCCCGCGTATAGGTACCAAATATCACACGCGAAATCTGAAAAATGTGCAAATGACGGACCTTGCAATTGCAGGGTGTTTATAAACATCAACGGGAGTCACAGTGACAAAACGTTCGGGCACATATGTACGTCAATGGGACGGGGGGGTTAAGATGGTGATAATGACGCAGGGAGGTACAGGCCACATTCCCAGTATCACTCTTTTAATTGTTTATATGTCGTAAGTCAGTTGAAGAAGGTTGCATCGAATACAGAAGGGAAGTACAGTACATTTGCCTCCACTTCCAAACGATTTACACGTGTACACCTCAAGGTTCCAAGACCCATTTACAAATATTTATTGTGTAACACATCGAACCTCCTCAGCATGTCATCTGATGGCGACCCATACATCTGTGACCCATAGTCTAGCTTAGATGTAGTAAATGTCTTATTCACGATTAATATAGATTTTCTGTCGGCTCCCCAAGTAGTAACTGCTAGGCAGTTAATGACATTTAACTGTTTAGCACAACGAACAATTATATTATTAACGTGAAATTTTAAGTTCGGTCTACATTCAAAATGGAGACCCAAATATTTTAACCCGCCCCATCCCGGAGACGTGAATTCACGTCCTCACATGATGTGCACTCATATCCCGGAGACGTAAATTAATGCGGCAACATTGCAAGGTCCCTAATTTGCACAATTTTCAATTTTCGCGAGTGATTTTTGGTCCATATACACGGGGCACCTTCCTCTACAAGATGCCAGGCAGGGACAATGCCTTATCCAGCATGACCTCCTCCCCCCCCCCTGCATGCCCTTTTCTCAGCAATTCACCTGTTATCAGTGACCTGGCCAGTAAAGCCATGTCATGCCACGGTACGAAATTCAGGGCCAGAGTGATTCCCCAATCAATGACAATGTGGAGGACAAACATTAGAGGAAGAAACAGTCAGAAATGATGGTCAGGTAATGTGGCAAAAAAAGGTCAGGTATGCTTATGTGATAGATGAGTGAAGAAGGTCAGGAATGGTGATGAGTTAGTGAGTGAAACAATGCTTATAATGCCTATATTACTGTTTGAAAACCAATATACTCTCGTACTACATATAAATTCGTACTAAATAAATAAATAAATACCGTTTATGAGTGGTGTGGAATAGTTATCCTCCCATACAACTCGTTTTCTTTGCACCAGCCTGATAGAAAACCCTGTAAGGTAAGGAGGTACTCCTACCTGGATCGAGTATTTTAAACCTGAGGTGAGCGATTTCTCTATGAATTTTCGATGTTTCTCACCAAAAGTGGATGCTTGAGCCAAAAAAAAAAAAAAAAAAGGTGGGGCAGCTTGAATCACTACCCAGAAAACGTCGGGATGAGGGGGTTAAAGAAATTGGAGAAGGTAGTGCCTGGTTATCCAAAGTCAAGTGCAAATCAAGGACGTTACGAGTGGTAAATATACAATGGTAAATTATGAGACGGAAACTTAACCCGCGCCGTCCCGGCGACGTGAATTAACGTGGCAACATTGCAAGTCCCTAATTTGCACAATTTTCAATTTTCGCAAGTGATCTTGCGAGTGATTTTTGGCACGTATACACGGGAAACCTTCCTCTATTCCTCTACAAGATGCCAAGCAGGAACAATGCCTTACACCGCATAACCTCTCCCCCCCCCTGCACGCCATTGTCTCGGAAATTCACCTGTTACCAGTGACCTGGCCAATAAAGACATTCAGGGCCAGAGTGATTCCCCAATCGATGACAATGTGGAGGACAATGTTTACATAGCATTAGAGGAAGAAATGATGATCAGGTAATGTGGGAAAAAAAAGGTCATGAATGGTGATGAGTTAGTGAGTGAAACAATGCTTATAATGCCTATATTACTGTTTGAAAACCAATATACTCTTGTACTACATATAAATTCGTACCAAGTAAATAAATAAATACTGTTTATGAGTGGATAAAATAGTTACCCTCCCATAGAACTCGTTTTCTTTGGTGCCAGCCTGTTAGAAAACCCAGTCAGGTAAGGAAGGACTTGTACCTAAATCGGGTATTTTAAACCTCAGGTGAGAGATTTCTCTATGAATTTTCGATGTTTCTCACCAAAAGCGGATGTTTGAGCCAAAAAAAAAAAGGTCCCAAAACGTCGGGATGGGGCGGGTTAAATCCCCACTGCAAGACCGAGGATGAGGTGGAGGGATGGAGTTGAGAGGTATATGAGGGAGGGGGGAGTGAGTTGGGGGGAGGGGAGTCAAATGGTGGGTGACAGAGTGACTTGGAGGCGTTTTGTCTGCGGCCACCCTTTGCGGGATTAGAGCGTCGAGCTATAGATAGATAGATAGATAGAAGGTCCACTGCTGGAAGGAATCAAGGGTTGCCTGTATTCGTCCTGCCGAAAATTATGCATTATGGGTTGGGAGCTGATGGCAGAATGTCGTTGATCATAATAGTGTAGGACCAGGTGGTAACTAGTAATGCCAAGCTTTCTAAGGGTTCGGTTGACATACAGTTCTGAACCCGAGTCTAAAACTTTGAGAGAGACCGCTGTGAGTGAGGCAGCATGTGAAGCTGTACTGACTGTTACTGCCTGAAGGCTGGTGTGTTAATGCGGAGGTTGAGATCTGCTATGCTGCAGCCAGCAAATTGTGGGAGGATGTGGATCAGATAATTTTTCCACAATTGGGAGGACATGATATAATCACATCTTTTTATGACTTTTGGCAAAATTTAAGTTACTTATTATGCTAACTTGCTTCGTACCTTGTGGCACTTCTGCAGATCTGGAAACATCCTTTGGTAAACTTGAGCCATTTGAACCTGTAGGGCAACTTGAACCACTGCTAATTACCCCATAATTAATAATGTTATCTGAACATTTTTGATGCTGTCTGCAAGGCCTACCTCTAATGTGACTTGGATAGGATTTTGTTTAAAAAAATACATACAACAGGGAATACAGGGTAAATGGAACCACATCATGATAAAAAAAAAAAAAAAAAAAGCCGTCTAAATATTCGCACGCCAGGAACAATATCTTTTTAGAATTTAGTGTTGTGATCAACTGGACGAAGTTATTTTGTTTGTATTTGTGCACAGCAAGAAGAAAGTCTGCATTTTATGTGCTACGTGTAAATTTTATGTGGGTCAAATAGTTTTTGAGCTACACTGGCTTGAAACTTGACTCAACTTCCCCTGAGTCTTTTTAGTAATCTGGGGGGAGTTGACCTATGTGCTAACTTGTTATTTAATTTGTTTTGCTGGCTGCCCAGTGCTACAATATTACTATTAATTTTGCCCTTTCTTTGTTTTCAGTTCTGTGCATGCATACATGACTACTAGTGCTTGGCTCAGCGTAGTTCCCTGAAGGCATGCATGACAATGGTGAGATTTTACAAAAACAAAAGCTCCAAAGTGGATGAGGAAAAGCTACATGAGGCAGCTGAAGCAGAGAAAAACAACAGAATTTCAATCCAGGTAGGTGCACTTGAATACAGAGTAAACAGAAGGACATTAGGAAGGTATATAAAGAAGAGGTAAGGAAGAAATAAAATGGGCATACATTTTTATATGCTTCCTGACATTGAATTAGAGTTGGCTGCATCACTCACCACTATTGCTAAGTGGGGGTTTGGACTAACACGAAGTGAAAAAAAAGACATTGAACATACATGAATGAAAACAGAGAGAATATGAAATTGGTGAATATTTAACCCGCAGTGTCCCGTCGACGTGAATTAATGTCCAGACGTTTTGTCACTGCCAATCCTGTTGACGTACATAAATGCGAATCAGTTGCAAGGTCCCTAATTTGCACAATTTTCAATTTTTGCGAGTGATTTTTGGTCCATATACACAGGACACCTTCCTCTACAAGATGCCAGGCAGGGACAATGCCTTACCCTGCATGACCTCCCTCCCCCCCTGCATGCCATTGTCTCAGCAATTCACCTGTTACAAGTGACCTGGCCAGTAAAGCCATGTCATGCCATGGTACGAAATTCAGGGCCAGATTGATTCCCCAATCGATGACAATGTGGAGGACAAACTTTACATAGCATTAGAGGAAGAAACAGTCAGAAACGATGATCAGGTAATGTTGCCAAAAAAAGGTCAGGTATGATGATGTGTTTCATGAGTGAAACAATGCTTATATTGCCTATATTACTGTGTGAAAACCAATATTCTCTCATACTACATATAAATTCGTACCAAATAAATAGATAAATACCATTTATGATTGGTGTGGGATGGTTACACTCCCATAGAACTCGTTTTCTTTGAAGCCAGCCTGATAGAAAACACAGTAAGGTGAGGAGGTACTGCTACCTGTTTCGAGTATTTTAAACCTCAGGTGAGTGATTTCTGTATGATTTTCGATGTTACTCACCAAAAGCGGAGGTTTGAGCCAAAAAATTATTTTTTCCAAAAATGGTCGGGATTGGGGAGAGTCAGTGATGGAAAAGTGGTCGGGATGAGGCAGGTTAAGGAAATATAGCTGCTTTCATGAAGGGCAGCCAGGAGATGACTGGGTGCATAGCTTCCTGAGGCGTTTTTCTTTGTCAGTGAAAATCTCATCAGCTCTTGATCAAGCAAGAAAGCGAGTATCTAGAGATCCAGAGATAGTCTACGTGTTCTACAACACCGTTCATTATGAAATAAAGGGATTAAATCTTTAAAACTGACCTGAATGCATATGGAATGCTGATGAGACAGGCACGTTCAGTGATCCCTCTAAAATCAAGGTCATCGGCCCTAAAGGTCAGAAGGTCTGCAGGATCACAGCATCTTCTGGGCGTGAAAGCACAACTGTAACGGCAGCCACATTTGGCTTATGAGAAAAACTTCCTCCGTTGATAATATTCAAAGGGAAAAACGCTCAAAGCACATGGAAGAGGTCCCATGCACACCCAGAAACATAGTATGCCGTGCAGGAATCTGGATGGATGAATTCTGACATTTTCAATAGCTGGTTTGATCACTTCAACAAGGATACCAAACAAAGGTCTCTCTTATCAATATATGATGGCCATATTCCCATGTCTCATCTGCTGTTAAAAAAAAAAAATCCATTACAATAATCAAGTTGCCACCACACACAACTGACCACCAACAGCCTTGGATGTCTGTTGTTTCAGACATTTAAAGGCAAAGTGGGATAAGGTAGTTGCACCCTACCAACACCAAAACCAGGCTGCCCATATAACCAAATCAGTATTTGTGGACCTTGTTAGTTCTGTGTGGAATGAAATGTTCACAAGATCAAATTTAATATGCTGTCAGCTTTCAGGAAAACAGGCATCATTCCCACAAATCTGAGTGTCTATTCCACCATGCTTTTTGACCCTAATCTGCTTGAAGTCTACAGCATCTTACTGTCCTAGAAGGAAATACCACCATCCAGCTTTGAATGGATTTTGGTAGAATCCATTCCCCCGAAGCTTACAGCCACAGCAGAGCCCAAGAAACATTGCAGAATTGATCGTTATGATCGTGAAATGACTGATGACAACTTCACGAAGGCGACTGACGAAAAGGGGCAAGCCAAACCAAAACAACCATGCAAGCTATGCAACCCCGAAAGTGAGGTTCAAGGTGAAACTAGCACTAATGATCCAGTGGAACAAATGTGTACCTCTTCGTTTGATGACGATACAGAAACACTTGAAGAATCTAATGTGCTACTTAGTGACTAAATAATGGATTCCCTGGAACGAAGTCCAAGCAAATGTAACTGCGAGTGAATATTACACAATCTATTATGATCAAACATATTACACTGGGCGAGTTCTAAAATGTCATAGAGTGTACAATTTCAGTTTGTACACTATGTATGTTCAAGTAGCCCCAGGCTCCTGGCTTAATTTACCCTGGGTATCTGGGTCAAGTGTCCCTGAGAGTGTGACTAAAGTTGAACAACATTTATGAGGAAATACCTCATCATTTAAAGATTATAGGTTACTTTTTTATTTTACACATTTATAAACCCATACTTTATGTACCCACATGTAAACTTTCATCAAGATTCATTAAAGTCTAAGGATACCACAACGGAGTTTTAATATACCTGGCTCAGGTAACCCCAAAGGACGCAATATACTTAGGATTCTGCACAGTCTTAAAAAAAACTTTCAGGTATGTCGTCTCGTAGGTATGATTAACCAAAGTTTTCCTGATTCACCAGGGTATCTCTTAATTGCTTGACATCCCCTTTCACTCACTGTTGATGCATATTGTTGGACATTGATGAAGTACACCCGAAAGCACTAATTTCTCCTCCCTAGTAGCCGGAGTCGAAGCCAGTGAGTGACCAGGCTATCGAACATCCCACACTCACTGCTACCCCAACCTCAGTGTAAACGTTGATGGATATATGTGGAACGGCCAAAGCTGTTTATGTTACAGTGTGTCATGATTGCTTTTATAGACAATCAGAACCAGTATGGGTAAGTATATAAAGGCAATTAATGCGTAATACTGTGCTGTTATCCACAACATATGAGAAAAGCACGAAAATGAAAGAAGACAAAATGTATTGTGTTATTGTCTATATACTTACGTCTTATTTTTTAATATTATAAATAAGCTATACTGAACAACATCTGTTGAAAGATGTCTTTTCTCATCCATTCTCGTCCCCAACTCCACTACCCTGCTCTCTGGGTTCCTGTCTCCACCAAACGTCTCTGTTACCCTGTCGTGTCCCCCATTCCCACCCTTTGTCAACCAGCATAAACTAAGATGATGAAATGATCCGCCAGGTATTGATCATATTAATATTATCACAATCTCTGTATTAAGCACCCACAAATCAGTAGCAGACAATACTTCGGTATACCTGCCAACTGTTTCATCCTATTGTAAGCTGTTACGTGACATACTGCAAGTTGAACCTTGTGTTACAAAGACATACGGTTGTTTATCGTTAAAACAGGTTATGTGTGGTTTTAGACATCCATTTATTCATATTAACGTGGCAAGTTAAATCTTACATTATAAAAACGTAAGGTTTATATTCCTGTCATTACTGGATGAATGAAACGAATCAAGGATCAGCTCTGTCGAATCTCAAACTCTCTGCTTTAACGAAAATATGCCAACCTCTTGCCACAACAGTGACACAATGTATACGACTGAATGTGGGTCAGTCGTATACATGCACTATGTCACTGTTGTGACAAGAGGTCGGCATATTTTCGGTAAAGAAGAGAGTTTCTAGCTCGTCAGAGCCGATCCCTAATTCGTTTCGTCCATCGAATAATGACAGGAACATAAACCTTACGTATTTATAATGTAAAAAAATTGCCACGTTAATATGAATTAATGGACGTTCAAAACCACATATAAGTTAACGATAAACAACCGTATGTCCTTGTAACACAAGATCCAGCTTGCAGTGTCGTACGTAACAGCTTACAATAGGATGAAATAGTTGGCAGGTATACCGAAGTATTGTCTGCTACTGATTTGTGGGTGCTTAATACAGAGATGTGTGATAATATTAATATGATCAATACATGACGGATCATTTCATCATCTTAGTTTATGCTGGTTGACAAAAGCAGGAGTAGGGAATGAGATGGTAAAAGAGATGCTTGGTGGAGACAGAAACCCAGAGAGTAGGGTGGTGGAGGTGGGGGAGAGAATGGATGAGAAAAGTCATTATATCTTTCAACAGATGTTGTTCACTATACTTACTTTGTAACATTATAATATAGGACTTACTCTAGGTATATATACAATAACACATAATACACTATGTCTTCTTTAATTTTCGTGTCGTTCTCTTATGTTGTGGATAACAGCACAGTATTACTCATTAAGTGCCTTTATACACTTCCCCCCTACTGGTTCTTATTGTCTATAAAAACGATCATGACATATTGTAACATCACCAGCTCTGGCTGTTCCACATCTGTCCAGCAACGTTTACATTGGGGTTAGGGTAAGGGATGTGGATGTGGGGTGTTAGATCGCCCGGTCACTCTGGCTGCGACTCCGGCTGTTAGGAGGGGAAGAAACCAGTGCTTTCGGGTGTAGCCTACATCTTCAGGTCGTCAGTATATCCAAGTGAAACCTTTTATAGCGCTAAACGAGGAGTATATATATATATATATATATATATATATATATATATATATATATATATATATATATATATATATATATATGAAACCTTTTATAGCGCTAAACGAGTATATATATATATATATATATATATATATATATATATATATATATATATATATATATATATATATATATATATATATTAAAATTACGATGGGGATCTTGCTAATGAATATGCAGTCAGATCAGGGTAGCAGTTGCACAATTAAGGATTACGATTTATGGAGAACAAGAAACTGAACAAACAATTCCTGCTCCATAACAATGTCAGTCAGGCTGCCGTAGAGAGATACCAACAAATATTCGGGTCTTTCATGAGAAAGCAGTGCACAATATTGAGAATCAAAAAGATTGGGTTAAGGAGCATCTATGAACTTCTTGCTACCATTTACCATTTTTTTTTTTTCAGGGGGGGGGGTGCCAAGATGTGAAGTCTTTCTGAAGTAAACAGTGCCAACTAAAGAGAGGGAAGTAAACCTCCCATTCTATGGTAGCTTTACCCTCTTCGATCAACCCAAAATTATGGTTCGTTTACTTCTATAGTACGGTTAGTAGAATTACTAATAGGTATGGTAAGTAGATTTTCCAACAGCTAGGAAGTTGACATTATAATAAAGAGTTTACTTAAAGGAAATTGAAATCTTGATACAATTCCAGAAAAAAATCTAACAGGCACCAAAGTCGTTTAGCATTGTAATTTTTCATGAGCAATGGTAGAGTGCATGTAACGAATTTCTTTCCTTGATGTAACTTGCAGTGTACTGTGTTAGAGATTAGGGCGTGTGTGCTTCAGTCCATCTATGGGTATTCGCGTCACTTTCTCTTTTCAAACAGGCTTGATGCTATCGTTTTGTTCTTTTTGTTACTTTTATTAGTAGTGCATTGATCACATAACTCTCCTTACAATGTACTTATATGTGTTTCATGTTTTCTCAGTTTATATTGTACACTTATAGTATTCAGTATCTTCTGTATTTCTGGTGGAAATGACTATTTGGGTGATTATATTGTAACCACTAATTTTGATTTTGCAAAGAAAAAGAAACCAAAGGACAGGAGCCCGCAAATTGTTCCTTACAGGAAAAAAAAGAAAAGAAAAAAGAAACATGATAGCAGAGAGCCAAATTCAACATGCATGGGCACACTGCGTTTGAAAGACTGGAGATCATAGGCAGTAGGAAATACAGACAGAGGAAGACAGTTCAAGAGTTGACCTTTTGCATACATTCAAGACTGGGAGTAACGGCTACCTCTTGCATTAGAGAGTTGGACAGAAGAGGATGAGCGTTTGTTGCTAGACGGGTGCTGATTAGTGATGGAAGGATGCAAGCGGACAGTTCAGATGAGTAGTGACCATTGAAGTAGCGAAAGAAAAGAGATAAGGATGCAACAGTGCGGCGAAGAGACAGAGGTTGAAGGGAGCCAGTAAGAGGAGGAGAGTTAATGAGACGAAAAGCCTTTGACTCCTCCTTGTTGAGAAGAGCTGTATGTGGGGAGCCTCCCCACACGTGAGAGTTGTACTCTACAGAGAGGCAAATAAAACATGTGTATAAAGTCAATAACTGTGCAGGGGTAAAGAGGGCATACAGTCAGCTCAGCACACCTAATCTGTTGGAAGCAGATTTTGCAAGAGAGGTAAATTTGATCTTTCCAATATTAATCCCGATAGAATGAAACCCCAAGTATGTTTAAAGATCATTTAGGATTGATTTGGATATTGTTAAAAATTAGATGGTACTCCTGCATAAGATTTTGTTCTGTTGATAGATATAAGAACTGAGTATTGATGTATTAAAAACAACAATATTACTTTTACCTCAATCAGAGGTAGGAGCCAAGTCAGACATTACGTGTGCGATAGCCTCATCCCTTGTCTGTTAAAGTAACTGCTGAGATAGATGCTGTGGGAAGCGAATGGAAGCTGAAGGGTGGAGTCATCAGCATATGAACGGACAGGGTTAGATGTACAACTTAGAACGTCAATG
This sequence comes from Coenobita brevimanus, assembly GCF_032717465.1. NCBI lineage: Eukaryota > Metazoa > Arthropoda > Malacostraca > Decapoda > Coenobitidae > Coenobita > Coenobita brevimanus. The sequence goes on along the minus strand of NC_137040.1, from coordinate 29,417,520 downwards.
AGAAATAAAAGGAAGAGTTGGCGATATGACAGAGCCCTGAGGAACACCACTATTGATAGCTCTAGAAGAATGGTTGCCGTTTACAACAGCAGCTATAGAACGACCAGAAAGGAAGCTAGAGATGAAGGCACAGATAAAAGGATAGAAACCGTAAGAGGTCATTTTGGAAATCAAAGACCTATGCCAGACTCGATCGATAGCCTCTGAGATGTCAAATGCATTGGCAAAGCTTTCACCAAAGTCCCCAAAAGAGGATGACCACGAGTCTGAAAGGTAGGTGAGATCACCAGTGGAGCATCCCTGGCCGAACTCATACTGAGGAACAGAAAGAAGATTGCTTCATTACCTCCACCGAGGAGGTTATGTTTTCACCCTTGTCCGTTTGTTTGTTGGTTAGTTTTTTGTCAGCAAGATTACACAAAAACTACTGGACATATTTCCACGAAACTTGGTAGAAGAATGGGCCTTGGCCCAGAATAGAGTCCATTAAATTTTGGTGCAGATTCGAAAAAGGATCGGATCCAGGATTTTTTTTTTTTTTTTTTTTTTTACTGTAACATTGCGAGATAGGGCGTTTTTCGAATGTGTACAGTTTGGTAAGGATCCATATAAAATTCCGGATCCAGCGAATTTAAATATGCTTTTATATGGGGATAGTCCCTTTCCATACTGGATTAGACTTGACTGAATTAAAAGGAACTTCATGTTGGGGCTTGGCGGAGCTATGTACTCTGCTGAGTGCCATTCTAGTTTATTTATTTTTTGTTAAGTATAGCCTCGAAAAATTTTGAAACACATTATGTTATGATATTGGGCGATAGTTACAGGGATGGTAATGGTCACCCTTCTTTGGGACAGGCTGAATGAGTGGTAATTTCCAGCAAGAAGGAAAAGTGCGAATTGATAGAGAAAAGCGAAAATGTTTACCTAGGCAGGGTGTAAGTGCAGAAGCATAGTTCTTGAAGACAACAGGAGGGACTCCGTCAGGCCTTAATGCCTTGGTTGTACTGATGCCAGGGATAGCAGAAAACACATCAACTGAAAAATTATAATGCCAGCCATGAGGAAGTCAGAGGGGGGAAGTGATGGAGGAACAGCCCTGGAATCGTTTAAGGTGAAACTGGAGGAGAAAATCTGAGTGAAGAATTCTGCTTTATCAGTAGAAGAAATAGCTTCAGAGCTGTCAGAGTGGAAAAGAGGAAGAAAGGATGATCAAGTAATGTTGCTTGAAAGGTGTTTGGCAAGATGCCAGAAGGAGCAGGAAGAATTTGAGTTGGAGAGTTCAAAGCATTTAGTACGAATGAAATTATTTTAGCAGAGCAAAGAACAGACTCAGCACGATTCCGGGCAGTAATGTAAAAGGGATGAGTTTCAGGGGTGGGTTGGTTCCGGTACCTTTTGTTTGTCCTCTCGTTGTTGTGGACAGCATTAGAACAAGCGTGATTTTGCATTAGTCATAGGACATGAAAAAGAAATGTATGCTTCCATGCCCTAGAGAATAACTTCCATAACGTGCAAGGCGTACCCAGATGGCTCTCGGCCTTGGAAGCAATAATAATTCCAGGGAAAATCAAAGTTGTACTACCTGAGGGCCTCCCAGTCAGCAGCTCGAGAGTGTCACGATCGTCGCTTCTTTGAGGGATCCACAGGCCTTACTGGAGCGATAGGACAGGTTAAAGTGACAAGATTGTGACCGGAGGAGCCAAACGGAGAGCAAAGACTAACAACATAAGCAGAAGGATTAGTTGTAATAAAAAGGTCAAGTATATTGGAACTTTCTCCAAGGCAGTCTGGGATACGGGTAGGGTGTTGTACAAGCTGCTCTTGGTTATTAAGAATAGAAAAGATGTAGGCTTGTTCAGCACATGGATCAGTGAAAGGAGAGGAGAGCCAAAGGTGGTGATGCAAATGGAAATCTACTAGAATGAAGATTTCAGAGAAAAGAGTAATTGATAAGATGTGTTCCATCTTGGAAATAAGATAGACGAAGAATTTTACACAGTCAGAAGAATTTGGAGATAAACAGCACAGATATATATATATATATATATATATATATATATATATATACAGAGAATGACATGATAGCTGAGGCCAGAGTGTAGAATGTTCAGAAGATTCAAGTTCAGGAACACGAGAGCAAGATATGTTATTGCATACATATACACAAGAGCCACCTTTGGCTTTGAAGTGAGTGATGAAAAAGTATGAGGATACAGAAAAGAGATTACTATCACTTGTCGCAGACAGCTGAGTCTCAGTTAAGATGAGAAGGTGAGGCTTAGAGAAGGACAGGTGGTGCTCAACAGAGAGGCCACAAATGTTGCAGAAATGAAGAAGTGAGTCAGACAGTGGTTCCAGGGATTTCGCTAGGTCATCACTGGGAGAAGGGCGGATGGTGGGGCCTTTGATGCCCCCCCCCCTTAGAGATTCCGAGGTGTAGTGAATTGATACCATTTTCAGTAAAATTTTGAATAGGAAGTGCAGTGTGTAATGTGCATGTAGCATGGTGTTGACAGTTAGAGGATATTTGGACATTTCGGGCACATGACCTGGGGAAGGTCTAGGCCAAGATATCATCACTGCATTTTCTTTTTTCTGAAATCACCAAATACATCCCACAGAAAAATGGGAGAAGAGGTTATGTAGCGCAACCGCATGCCATTCATATAAATTTTCAGAAAGAGTTGGTTTGGTTGCTTTGTTTTGTAAATATTATGAAGTATCGGGACACCCCAGGTTTGTGCCAAGCCTGTCAAATTATGAATCAGCATCCCGTGAAGCAGTGGCCCTATTGAGTGGGTCCGTAATGCACACCATCTCTTAGCCATGGCTGTGCTACATACTTCATTACAACCTTTGTAATCGTGTCAGAACGAATTGTAGTCACCAATCACCATGGCTCCAAAATCAGGTGAACCATATTGATTCTCCATTGATTTATCATCAACATTATGTGCCTGAATCTGTCCACTGCAGGAATAAGGCCTTTCCTGCCTTCCTCCATCACGACCTATATGTAGGTAATTTGCTGCATCATATCCGAGCAATGTCAATCTCATCACGTCATCCTGCCCGCTATCTTTCTCTTCTCACCCCACCTCCGTAATATAACTCAATTACCCTTGTTTCTTTGAAAACAGTAAAAGATGTAGGTAGGGGATGTTAACCATCCTCTCACTTGATGCAGTGCTGTCTATTTCTTCATTAACCTTCATCAATTGTTTGTGTCTGTCCTTCCTCCCTCATGTTTCTCCCCTCCTCCACCCTCCCCTCCCCTCTCTCTCTCTCTCTCTCTCTCTCTTGCTCTTCCTTCCACTTCAGATGAGTCTGCAGTGAGTGACAAGTCTAATGGTTGCCTGTAGCCCGGGAAACTATTTTTAGTGTTGGGTGGATGGCATATAACTAAATAACGGGATGATGTGGAGCCTACTATGGTGTCCCAGTTACTTGGACTGAGAAGCGTGGACGCAGCATTCCTCTAGGAAGCAAACCTCCCCACCTTTCCCCACACCTCGCTGTGGTGAGGAGTTATCTGCCACATTGGAACACAAGTTCACTACATGGGTAGGCTCTGCAGGGACGATTGCTTACTTGCGGTTAATGGGTTTGCTCAACCTAACAGACCGGTATTACTTAACAACCACCAAATAGTAAAGGTCTTTATTTTCATAACCCATATTTCAGTGCTGAGGATTGTGTTATTAAAAAAAAAAAAAAGTCTTTACCAGATTTTACTTGCTGAAAGTATACTGGAAGATTCCACGCGTAGCATTTAGGAAATGTCTTGATTTTTGTTGTTGGGCTAATTTAAATTGGGAAATTTTTAGGAGAGTATAATGGACTATCATCACGTCGCTGAAAGAGTTTAAAGGTAAAACAAACGAAGATGGCGATGAGTTACATTCCAGCGGTTAGATACGGGCACTGAGGCTCTCCTTAACCAGCATTTTATCCGTCTACGGTGTACCGGCCTATTCGACCGGTGTTACATCCTCTTAGGTAACGATTAGGCTTGTTCAGTACTACAGATCTTTTCTATGTTGCATGGAGTCGGCTGTTAGGCAACCAGAATTATAAGTAAGAGAAGTATTCTATGATAAGGAGGTTAACTAGATACCAGAACAGGATCCGGAAACTTGGTTTGCAGTATAATCGTTCACTGTTACAAACTGCATAAGTAAAAGATTAATAGACAATAATATAATTACAGATCCATACTTCCTCTCATAATGATGCAGGATTCACTCATAGCAAAATCAATATCACGAAGATTTTTTATTTTATTACCTACCCATATCAGATTTTCACATAATGATTTTCGCAACATCAGACTTAAGCGGTTATGCTGTCAGGATTAAAAAACAGCAATTGATTTGGAGTTTTCTGTACACAGTTAAGACTAGTATTTGTACACCTGTTTGCTTGTGGTAAATTACTTGAAGCTCTTTAGTCTTAATTCCAGACTACTCAATATTTCATGCCAGATGCAATGTGAAATTCGGGCATGAGGAACACAGGAAAAAAAAAAAAAAAGCAGAACGTGAAGTACTACAAAGAGGAATATAATCCGGGTCTTTCATTAGCTTATTCATCGCCAGGCTGTTCAAGTTTCAACCAGTTTAGCTTGGTTGTGTTAGGGTAACATATCTTATTATACAAAGGTAAATAAATCAAGTTCCTTGGTCTTGCCCATTTTCGTGTTCATTAATGAAATGCCGCAGGTGCCTGGATAACATTTTATCTCTCATATTCTCGACAGCAGGGATGAAGTCCGTTTCTTATACAAAGTGACTTTGTTGGAACTGGAGGCCAAAATGCACAATTCCAGAGGCACCCATCCGACCATGCCACAGGGATGTAGAGCTAAAACGGTGTACATATCTAGTTCAAATGGTAAACATAATTAATTACGTCTCAGTGAATGGCTGAAAAATCAAACAACAAACTGGAATTGGTTTCATTCTGAAGATTCAGAAATTTCTGCCAAGGTTGGATCCTCTTCAGATGAAACTTGTAGTTGAATAAAGAAAGTTTCAGCAAATAAATATAATTCTTCCATTTCGTAAGTTCAAGGGACAGTGTAATGAATGCATAACGGCTGGCTGTTTTGGGTGTCACTGCCGCAGGAAAGACTCTGTTAAAATCACCGAAGGAGTTAAGTCACTTGTGGCCACATCACTGTTGGGGTATCCGATTAAAATCAGTGAAGGAGTTAAGTCAGCTGTGGCCACATCACTGTTGGGGTATCCGGTTAAAATCAGTCAAGGAGTTAAGTCAGCTGTGGCCACATCACTGTTGGGGTATCCGTCAGACCAAATCCCCAGGAACTGAATCGAAGCTGTCTTACGTCCCAGTGTCTTTTAAATGAAGTTTCATCCTGCCAGCGGTGGATCCAGCGGTAGATGGTGGACACACTGGCTCCGGTCTTGAGAGAAATGTGCTTCACTGATGCACCGCCGAGCCACATCAACACAAGCAACAATCGATTACCCGTAACAGAGCTGGTGCTGTACAGTCTTCGTTTCATTTCGTTTCTGTGAAACATATTGAAACAAGTCCATAAAACTGCCTTATTCTCTTTTTATTTTTTTTTTATATATAAAGCCACAAAAATACAGTGACTGATCAGCTATAACTGAGCTGGTGTTTGACACTCTTTGTTATAAACCTTCAAAAGATTATTGAGTCTACACAACTGATCCCTATAACAATCACCCTTGTTCTAATCTATAAGTCCATCAACACTTTCCTCTGGGCTGTCGACAATAATCTACCACGCATAATTCCTACATTGCTAAGAAGACAAACCCTTTTGATTGCCACGTAGTTATGTTATTCTTTCCCTGGATGTTATGGAAATTTTATAACTGAATTCGAGTACTCTGATACTGTAATATTTGTTCCCAACCATTCTGCATATTCGATTCAATTCCTATAGTCCATTCGATCTCAGTTGAGAAGTGATGAGCCTAAGTTTTTGAATGCTGATGGCTGATTGGTTGTCCGAGTGCATTCATTAGTAACGATGTATTTCAGATAATTTTTATTATATGGGTTACAATACCCGTTTGATGATAAGACTGCTCTCTGTCTGTCTGTCTGTCTGTCTGTCTGTCTGTCTCTCTCTCTCTCTCTAGTTATTGTCGTAGAATAATTTAATAACAAGGCCTTACAAAGTGTAGCAGGCCGCCTAGATACGTGTGAAATTTTCATATTTCCTGCCACATCAACACCTTCATACAAATGTTTTTGAATTCCTTGAATTTATCTTTTGTTTGGACAAAAGATATGTTACAGGTCATTGCTGCAATATTACGCAAAATCTATTGAAATATGATATATTCCCTGAAATTTGATGAATGAGTGGTACACATGGAGGTGAGGCGGCACACTCGTTGGAACGTCAGCCATTGAAAAAAAAAAAATGGATGTTGCACATTCGATTGTCAGACAAACTTTCGAATTTACCAGAAAGCTTTTTGCTGTCGCATCACTTTACCTTATGCTTTATATCCCATCGTCGGTAAGTTTTCTACCATTATAACTTCGACTAACTACAGCAACAACAACTGTGACAAGATGTAGGCTGCGAGATGTGTAAAAGTGAAGGGTGAAAAATAACCTCTTCTTCTCCTGTGTCTATCAGTCGTTTATCCAAATTCAACGAATATGTCATATTTCAGTGGAATTCCAATCTCTTACTAAGTCAACTTTACATAATATACTGTAGCAGTAATATACCTTAATTTTCCTGAACATGGGAAAAAGCAAGGAACTCATAAAATTTTGTCCAAAAGTGTTGTTTTGACAGGAGAAATGAAATTTTCTCAAGTATCTAGGCCATTTGATTTACTTAGCAAGGCCTCGCTTAAATTGTATATGCATAAAACTATCAAGTCGCCAAACGGTCATTATACCTCATATTTGTAAAACATGATCATGATCATCATCATCCGGACCTCCTTTCGCACCCTAGGACAGGGTGAGGAGTAGCAACGTACAGACAGACCAATTTTGCCCAATCCAATGGGCCACGTCTCTATTCACTCATCATTCAAGCCCCCGGAATCCTGGTTGTATCTGATACGTCAAAAACTTTCTCCACACTCTGTAGCTTCACATAAACGTATCAAATACTGTAGGGTCAATCTGTGACGTCAGTAAATTCCTCTCACGAGCCAGCCCTTGCTATCACCACTCAAAAGCTTGTTATCTGACGCCATTATACAAGGTGTAATTCAGCATTATCTAGCGAATATTAACTTTTTTATATCATGACCCTGAATGAAAGAAAAGAGACAAGTAATGTGACCACCACTTCGCATTTCATTCTCCCTCTCCTACCCACCCTCCCACTCATCCCTCACTACACCCCCGCACCATCACTCGTCCCTGCACACACCTGCCCTTCTCTCTTGCCCCTCCCTCCCAGCTCCTCTTACTCCACTGTTACTTGCCATGGAGCCAGCCGGAGGCACGAGGTACCGGAGGATAGGTGATTATTTATGAGCACGACTGAACAAGTATTGCTTTAGTTGTATATAAGTGTATTCAGATCCGCATTTCAGATCCGCATTAAAAGGCACTGTCCTGATTGCTTTCTTTTCTACACTAGCATTCACCCCTTGGGTTCCTCCCAGTGAGCTGCCTCACCTAAACTGCCTGTAATAGGAAGTGTTAGGATGACAGCAGGATTGTAGTAGGAGGATATGGAAGGGCAAGAAGAGACAGAGGATACTCTAAGAGATTATAGGAATAAGTGAGATAAGGAATTTGTGGAAGTAAAGCACTTTATGAAGGGTAGAGATGAATCGATATTCACGAAATTTGTATGAAGACGCAAGTCTAATATGTTGCAGGTTTATACATTACCATCGAAGGAATTCTTTCTGCTCGACATGCATTATGATTCACGTTATGTTAATTATCTTGCCTGCAAAAGTATTGAAAGTTTTTACTAAAAGAATATGAATGTGAGGCCTATTTCACCTGTAGCATTGTTCAAAGTCCTCTACTTTTGTAGATGATAACTGAGTTACAGCATTCTTCTTCTTGTGCTGTTTTGCTTACTTTTATCGATTTTTTACATGTATGACTGTGCATGGGTTTAACAGCTTGCTTCCTTAGGTCCAGCAGCCTGTTTGTCATAAAGCTTTACATGTCACCACCATCTCTTAATACTACCATCCATTCTGGACACGCATTAAAGCTGTTTCATTGGCATTACCGGGATGTTTCTGTGTCATGAAAGAGTAGTAAATTTTGTATTACAGAATTTCAGTTAATCAGACTCTTCCTTGCCCGAACCTGGGGAAAAATTCTCACCATTTCAGACAGTAGACGATCACTAACACCCTGGCTTCATCCGTTGGCTGTAAATTTGATTATAAACAAATACAGTAATGGTTATGGCAAGCAACATCTCCCTCACAATATGAATTTGTAACTGGTTAATATCAGATTCTCTCTCTCTCTCTCTCTCTCTCTCTCTCTCTCTCTCTCGTTTAAGTTATATTGTTACTTAATACTTGTGATAAATTTTACATTTACATTCGGTTCAGTCAGTCTCGAAATGAATGGATCTTGAAATTGTCTCTCTGTTGTCTTTTTTTTTTTTTTTTTCTTGGAGGGAGCAGTTTCCAGGCCACTGGCCATTGGCTCTTTCTTGCATAAAAAAAAAAAATGCCCAGCGGTCGTCATAAGTGCATTACCTTCTCAAACATGAGTTTGCATTATTATTTCCCAACACAAACGTATTCAGAGTTTTGTGTTTCTCCACTGCTTAGGATCGTCAGAAGACACGCTAGATTCACCTTCGCCAAACAACTTTTGAGCATATAATTAGGTAATCATATAGATACCAGTAGTCACTGTAATTATTACATGTGGTACCTTTTCATTTGAGGACACCAGGAGCTGAAACAATAAATAGATCTCAATATTGGTTTAAAATATTGGCGATATACTGAGAAACGTGGTTGTGCAGGGATTAGTAATGAAAAAAGATGGAAAAAAGATTGCAAATTACTTATATCTCAGAGTGAAAAACAATTTTTGAAAGTGAATATTTGTGGTAGGTGGGGGCACTCACCATCCACTCACTCGATGTAGTGCTGCTGTCGGGTGTCTGCCCTTTCCTCTCCTCCATCCTTCTTTCCTTCCATCCTCTTCTGTCTTCCTTTCCTTCATTCTTTCCTTGTCCTTTTGCCTACGGGTAACTTTACACTCCCTCTTCTATCTTTCTTTCCTTCATTCTTTCCTCTTCCTTCTGCCTATGAGTGACTCTACACTGAGTGACAAGCCAAATGGTTTCCTGTACACCAGGAAACCATTTACTATGCTGGGTAGTAACCATATAACCAAATTTTGGCGCCTGGTGGTTTAGTGGGTAATTATTGCCCTCCAATCGAATTGAGCCAGTGAAGGTTTATATCCATGAGGTGGTTGGGATTGATTGCTCATGTAATGCCACTCATGGATGAGTGAGGCTGGTCAATTTCATCTTTAATGTCGGGACCAACTGCCTAGCCCCGGGCTCCTACGCTCCTCAGTGGGCAATGTAGGATTGGATGATGGATGGATGGATGGTACAAGATATGGCTATAATGGTGAAAATGGGAAGAATGAAAAAAGAAAATTTAGGGGCAGATGGAAAGACAACCGGGAAGAGAAACAGCTGAATCGGTTCCGTGTGGCGGTAGGGCAGAGATAACTGTGTATAGTATTGCTGGGGCACAAAAGCAGTATGAGCTGCGTGAGAAAGTGATGCTGCCAGAAAGAAAATGAGACGTGAGAAATGTTGAAGAATACAAAGGCAACTAATAATGTAGATGTATACTGAGAATTGTTAGGAGGTATGGCACGGGCCGACCCAGGAATATTTTCAAGGCATTGCCCATTTCATTTACCATATTATTAAGGGTTCGTCATTACCTTGATCTAAGATAACTAAGTAACACTTGTCAGCGAGGATGGTTTGTGTGGGAGAAATACACATAATAAGATATAAGAAATGCAGTTTACTAATGTGTAGTCCTGGATGTTACCTTTGTGTAATAATCCAGGGATGTTGTCCTGGCAGCATGGACACCACCTCTGGATCCGACATGATGGCAATGACTAACACGAGAAATGAGATGTGAGACTATAAAGTGGGTGATTGTTGTCTTATTGGAGTGAAAAACCCTGAGTATACCTTTGTAAGACACATAGGTGATCGACTTAAATATGTACTTATTATCGTGAATAAAGGCTGTGGAGTGTTGTAAGCAAAGTATACGAGAAAAATAATAGGGACATTATGATGCTAAGGAATATTATATTGTAAACGCAAAGTGCAACACATGAGAAAACAATTTAAAAAAAGAAAACATGTGTAGGCTACTGATAAATAACTTAGTTATGCATGTAAACAAATTATGCCATATTGGTTATATATAATAGTATAAACTGGTCTTTCACTTACTTGTTAAATACTGTGGAAAAATATCGTAGTTTAGAAGCTCACATTTTAAACACTGGCCAAATAGGTTATTAATACGCTGCAAGAGTATATTCAGCGTATACACCTTGTGTGATGAAATATTTTGATTAATAACGATATCACGACTGCAGGAAATGGATATAGGCTGACCTCCACTATTGAAAGGAATTCCAATCAGTCATTTATATCGGGTCGCACTGGTCACCAATTTTCTCATACAGGTATTTGTATCTTACAGGTAAGTGTAGTTAAGGAAACATTTTTCAATAATTGCCAGAATTGGAGCCTTACCTTGTCAGTAGTACCCGCCAACAAAACCTCCACTCACTCAGCACGCTTACCCACTGCTGCGGTAGACGCTCGCCTTTATGTCTTTATATACCAGTGGCCATCACGCCGCAGCAGAACGCACCGACGTAAATCAAGCATTTTTTTCCCCTTCTGTGCGTAAGTCAATCTGACATTTATCTTCGGAAGACTCCTCTCTCCCTCCCTCCCTCTCCCTCCCTCCCTCTCCCTCCCTCCTTCTCTCTCTCTCTCTCTCTCTCTCTCTCTCTCTCTCTCTCTCTCGCACTGAAACATTATCTTTCTTTCAGAAGAGATCAGATTTTACTGCAGTTTATGTACCAAGGATATAAGCATTTTTTGATAACATTACAACAATTCCTGTGTCATAAGAAAGCACTTTTCCCTCTGTATTATAAGATTTCTTTCCCTCTGCAATAAGAAAAAAATATTGGCATAATATACATCTCGTGTATGTAGTTGATCCAGCCAACATTCAGTCTTTTATTCCCCATCAGGATCGTACAAAGTCAGACCATCGTGACACTGCATGAGGGGCGACATGGGAGCACTAAACTCAAACTATAACTTGGATTTTACCCCACCAGTGCATGATGTTTTTGTTAAAATGACTGACCGCATCCAGATAATTATTTCAGACTGAGCTATCGATCACACAGAAGGGATTAATGAAGGTTGTATGTAACCTTTCCATGTTATATGTAACCTCTCCCAGGATTTGCTCTGGATTATTTGGTAACACTATAAATAAAGCGGATAGATCATGCTGTGGCTGAAGTGGTTAAACCATTATGGGTGACAAATGCTTGGTCTTGTTAGTGTTGTTCTTGGTGTGGCCCCAGGCTCATCAAATGTGCACCCGGTGGACTGCAGACTCAAGTTGCTAGCTTCCTGCAGCCTACTACCCTCATGCAGGGAACCTGGCAGTAGCTGTGAGACGTTTGCCTAATCTAGTAACTGAGCTCCCTGTTCTATCGATGCCACCACATGAAGTGTCCCTTTCCATCACCTGAAGTGCCTTAATAGCAGCAGTGGTTGTAACCCCAGGTTCATCAGAATGTGAACCCAGTGGACTACAGGCTGAAGGTACCCTCTTCTACAGACCACTGTCCTTTTGTGGGATAATGGAGGGCGCTGAGGGACATCTGTATAACAAGACATTTCCACTGCCTAGTTATAACAGCGCCACCAAATAAAGGCATTCTTCTAATTACACCCGTTATATTCGTTTCATTTTAAAAGGTTATGAGTATAATTTCTACTTCCATGGCCCCCTGTATAGTGCTTATATTCATGAGGTACTTGGCCGGTGAATTTCCTTTGTTGCACAATTATCTAAACTTTTCATAATCACCGTTATTGTTTCGACTTCCGCGTCAACATTGTATATTTACATTTAGATGTAATGATCCGCTGAGGACTTTAGTGCAGATCATTTCGTAAAGATTTTGATCACTGAAGATTAGATGATGTGCGATAGTTTAGGCTTATTGACGTAATCTTCAGTAGCAATAAGACCATGAGGGATATGACATCCGTTATATATAGTGACACTGAGAGGGATAGCAGAGATGGGAGTAATTAGCCGGGTTCGACTGTTGTTTGTTTAAGTTTCTTTGTTACCATATATCATTGTTTTGATTCGAGAGATAAGCATGTAGACCACCCACGGGGAAAATGGATTTTCATTAAAGGATTCCTGCCTAAATATGTCATCAAGACAATCAACTGTGTTAGAGGGAGCTTTAGGGTGTCCAAGGATGCAACCTGTTATAACAGAGGGAAACTTTCTACATTGTAACTTAATCCATGCATCCCCAACACCTGATTGACGCGTTGTCTTCTCATCAACTATTCTGGGTTTACCTGTTATTTGCATATACACGAAAACGTTAACCACGCCCGTTATCACATCAAAAATATTTTTCCATAGGTCCCCCTATATGGCAGGAGTGTAGCGAAATATCCAGGTTTCTGTAATACATTGAATATTTGTCGCTTTCATACGATAAAAGTTTCACTTCATGAAAGATGAACTGTAAAGCATAACATTATTGTGTTCGCTTTCAAGATTATCAGCTAGGTAACTGGCTGGACCTTCGCCTCGCCTCTTAGTATTGTAATGACCATACTGGCGCCATAATCGCCATACTCTTGGCTATTTTTGTTGAGTTCATGATCGAATCTGCAGTTTGACTGGCGTTCATTAAGTTCTCTGTGACGAAGTTGGGAGTGCTTGGCTACGTTCACCAGAGGGTTAGCGCTGCTCGTGTGAGATGAGAGTTGAGGTGAGGAGGGATAATGAGAGGAATGTGTCCTGGTACGTGATGCCTCTTGTCTCTCCGCACCAGACCGTCCTAAGGTCCATATACTGGTTCTGGGTTGTCCCAAGTCTTGCCCCGAGTCGCGGCTGTGCGGCGTGGCCGTTGGTTTCCCCCTCTTTCCCCCTCTCTACCGTGGCCACAATATTGTACTTGGGAGGTGACAGGCCCGGTGGAGGATTGAGCAGTTTCCTGCTACCCGCACGTTCACTCATCTTTGTCAACGCAGTTTGTTTACCGAGACTAATATCCCATAACAGTATTCCTTTTCTTTAGTAGAGAAGAGTTTGGGTCTTCCTACGCCGAATAGGGCTGCTGCCCTCTGCCTGCTCATTGTACTTTCTGGAGAGCTTGTAGCAGCTGCCGCTTCTAACATTTAGATTTGCACTTCCATAAGATGGCATATATGACTTCGTGAAGTTTGAGCTGCAGCATTAACATGGTCCATTGTGTTGTTCATGAACTTCACCTTTTTCTATAGTTATGTGACTCGTATATTAATTTCTTCTACCAGGGTGATCACGAGGCTCGGTGATTCCTTTGTAGGTTTTGGTGTGGTGAAGTGCCAGCCTTGCTACAGGACCTATCAATGTTTCTGTTTCTATAGATATTGTCTTCATTTGGTCACTTAGTAGGGGAAGTTTACGTTTTCATACCTCACTGTTTTCTGTAAGAAGATTGTTAGTTGCGTGTTGAATCGTTAGTTGCACCTCGAGTCTTTCATAAACCTGGGTGAATCGTGGCAGAGTCGCTTGGCACACTGAGACTGGTAGACGGGGCACCGTCATTGCCCATTTTCGTTGTTTTACCGACTAATTTATGTTTTTTTTTTTTTTTTTTTTTTTTCCTGAAGCCGCACCTGTTATACCAATCTGTGGACAGGGTTCGTGGAGTTGTGCTTTTGTGAATTAATCGTCTGGGAACTTTCACTGACTGTTGATTGGTTTGAAGGATCGTAACTGGTTCACTGAGAGAGAGAGAGAGAGAGAGAGAGAGAGAGAGAGAGAGAGAGAGAGAGAGAGAGAGAGAGAGAGAGAGAGCAAAACACACACGCACAGATAGACAGACAGTGATACAGACAGACAGACAGATAGACATGCACAAACAGATAAGCTCAGACAGACAGATAGACAGACACAGACAGACAGTCAGACGAAGACATGCAGATAGACAGACAGACTGAAGGACAAATACAGACAGACAGAGACAGACACAGTCAGGCAGACAGACAGACACTGACAGACAGATAAGCACAAACAGAGACCAATGCAGAGAGACAGGCGGGCACAGACAGACAGACAGACCGATGCAGAGAGACAGACAGACAGATGGATACAAACAGAGAGACAGACATATAGACAGACAGACAGACTGACGGACGGACAGACAGACAAACAGACGCTGACACACAGGCAGACAAACACAAAAACAGACAGACAGACAGACGCAGACGGGCAGACAGACAGATAGACGGACAGACAAAGAGGCAGACCTACAGACAGACACAGACAGACAGATAGACAGACAGACAAAGAGGCAGACCGACAGACAGGCAGACAGCCACAGCCACATACAGTCAGACAGACACAGATGAACAAACAAACGGACAGGGAGAGACAGACAGAAGCAAACAGACAAATAGACAGTCAGAGGCAAACACAGACGGACAGACAAAAAAGACAGAGACAGAAAGACAGATGGATAGACAGGCAGACACAGGCGCAGACAAACAGCCAGACAGACACAGACAGACAGACAGACAGACAGACAGGCAGACAGACAGAGACAGAAGACAGAAAGACACATACAGAGGGGCAGACACAGACAGAGACAGACAAACAGACACAGACAGCCTGACAGCCAGACAGACACAGGCAGACAGACAGACACTGACACAGAAAAACAGACACAGACAGACAAATAGAAACCGGCAGTCAGACAGACCGACACAGACACAGACAGAGAGACAGACCCAGACATACATACTTACAGGACGACAGACACAGACAGACAGACAGACAGACAGAGAGACAGACAGAGACAGGCAGATGCAGAGGGACAGACTCGGACAGACATATAGACAGATTCAGAGAGACAGACAGACTCGGACAGACAGACAGACAGATACCGACAAACAGACACAGACAAACAGACAGACAGACAGGCAGATAGACAGACAGGCAGATAGACAGACAGACACAAAGACAGACACATGGACAGACAGAAACAGATGGACTGACAGAGAAGCAGACACAGTCAGAGACAAATACAGATAGACAGACACAGACAGACAGACAGATATAGATAGATAGACACAGACAGACAGATACAAACAGACAGATAGACTGACTAACAGACACAGACGGACAGATACAGACAGGCAGAGAGAGAGAGAGAGAGAGAGAGAGAGAGAGAGAATTGTGGTCTGTGAGTCAGCTTTCTTCAGCCCCAGGCAGGGCGTGGATGGTGGGAGCAGGGTGAATGGGGTGCCTCATCCGCACCAACCATATACCAACGTTCATCCACCCTACCAGTCCTTACCATTCCTTGATACAGAAAATCTACATCTTGCATAATTATATCCACGATGTTAAGGTACATACTGTAGTATCATTCAGTGCGGTATTTGGCGAGAGTTACTAATAGTTAACGTCTGTGATTTAACATCGTGTTTTATTGTCTGTGGATTTTTTTTTTTCTGACATTAGTTCGGTCGCTCTTTTCCTGTTAAATCTTGCTCTGCTCTACCCTGCCTTGCCTGCCTTATACCCAATCCTGATCTATCTCCCTGCATCCATCCTATATGCCTTGTCACTTCCTGCCAGTTTTGTCATTCTTATTTGTCCTGCCCTGTTCAGCCCTACTTTTTCCTGTCTTCCTTTCTCAGACTATAATGCTACACCTCGCCATGCTGGCTCTGCTCTGCCCTATCTTATCTTTCTCTACCCTGTCCTGTCCTGTATTGCACTATCTTGCGCTGCTTTACCCGACCTTGCTATATCCTGCCTAGTCTTTCCTGCCATTTTTGCCAGCCTGCTGAGCCTTGATTTCACTGTTCTGCCTACAGTGTCATATCCTGCATGTCATGCCTTCTTCTGTTCTTTATCCTATCCTAAGTCTGTCATACTTTGCCCTGTCCTGTTCAGCCTCTCGTGCATTGTCCTGCCCTACCCTGCCCGCCGTGCCTTGCTGGAACTAACCTTGACTTACCTTGTTTTACCCTTCTCTGCAGGTGGTAGGTGGCGTACATCATCCACTCACTTGATGTGGTGCTGCCCACTTCTTCCTTCGTATCCATCACTCTTTTTCTATGTCTGTCCTCCTGTCTTCCTATGTCTCCCATCATTCCTATCTCTTTTGTTACTCTTGGTTTTACACCAGGTGGCTGTACACTGAGTGACAAGCCAAATGGTTTACTATAACTCATGAAACCATTTGCAACGCCGGGTGATAACCATATAGCCAAATTACGGGGTGACGTGGGGCCTACTATGGTGCCACCGTTAACTGGACGGAGAGGTAAATGCTGTATCCACCAAGGAACCAAACCTGTACATTTAATTCTCATGCCTCGCTGTGGCGAGCTGCTGTTAGCCCCATGGTTATATACGCTCCTTTCACGGGACGGTCCAGCTGGGGAGGTTGCTTACTTGCTGTTGATGAGTCTGCTTACCCTCCTTTATCTTATCTGACCTTGCCTTACTCTTCTTCCTGCCTTCTCTTCCCGACCTAACCATTCTTTGCCTTCCCTTACCTTGCCTTATCCTTCCCTTCCTTGCCCACCCATTCCCTACCCAGCCTTACCGTACCCTGCCATACCCTGCCCTGCTTTAGCCTGGCATGTCTTCCCCTTCCTCGCCCTACCCAAATTTAATGTACACTGTCTTATCCAACCGAGCCTTTCCCTACTCTGGTGTATGTTAGCCTGCCTTACCTAACTTTACCCTACCATATGCTACCGTGACCTTCCTTTCATAACCCTACCTTACCAAGCCTTACCTTATCCTGCTTTACCTTACCCTACCATGCCTTACACTAAACAGCCGTATGCCAACCTGTTCAGTCTTAAGCTATCCTGCCTTATCCTGTTTTGTCTCTTTTCCATCCTTTCTGCACA
The DNA here is from genome assembly GCF_032717465.1 of Coenobita brevimanus. Classification (NCBI taxonomy): domain Eukaryota; kingdom Metazoa; phylum Arthropoda; class Malacostraca; order Decapoda; family Coenobitidae; genus Coenobita; species Coenobita brevimanus. The sequence continues at coordinate 29,400,290 of NC_137040.1, read as the reverse complement.
ACTTTGTATTTTATCTCCTTCTGTCCCTTCCTGCTCTTATATCTATGGTGACATTTTTCTTGTTACCACCAGACTTTTATTTAGCTTGAGAAATACGTTCATATTTAATGGGAAACAAAGCTAGTCCTGATTAATTACTACTTAAAAAGGATGTAACTTAATAGATGAAATCTGTTTGTAATTCGGATAATTATGGTCTAATTTTTCTTATCCAGCCAGCCTTGCCTCTCTTGTCCTACCAGGCTCCGTTCTGCCCTTTCCATCCCAGCGCTGCCGTTTCCTGCCCTGTCCTTCCCTGCCCTGCCTTACCCTGTCCTTACCTTCCCTGTCTTACCCTGCCATGTCATTCCCTGCCCTGCCTTCCCCTGCCCTATCATTCCCTCTCCTGCCTTGTCCTTCTCTGCCCTGTCCTGTCCTTTCCTGACATGCCGTGCCTTGTCCTTCCATATGATAATTATTAATTAAAAAAGAAATTGGGGTACTTACTTTGCATTAAACATCTATAACTACAAGTAATAATGTGCTGCTTTTGGCAGGAAGCTAGACACAAAAAAACAATAGCTATAATATTGTCCGTCGTATTCGCTGTGAGATTATATTTATTAGAGTCCCTCCAGACAATTCTGCCCCAAGCTAGTAGCACTAATATCATACCGCCTTTTCTCACATCTCTTTTACATTATACTCACTGCACTTAAACTTCGCCTTAATCTGCCATCTTGTAACTGGAATGTTAAACAGCAACAAAACATTAATTCCATATGGGCAGTTTTCGCAGATGTGTTATGGAAGATATGAAGAGCTATTAAAGTGTCTTGTTGTCTGGCTGAGTACGAAGTATTAAGGTGCAAATGAGGAAATCAATACAGTGTTAAAGTAAATATTTAACGTTCTACAAATGGATCAGAATTTTAAGACAACAATCATTGTTAAGTATTTTATTAATATCTGATGCAAAAGCACGTGACACACGATTATGCTTTAAAGTCATTTACAAATGTTGTACAATCTACAGTTCAGTGTTGCCACATCACAGGCCAATTTCAGTCCTTGCACCCCTACAATATTTCGGGTGTCCACAACGTCCTGTCGCTACACAATAGTCCATTGCTAATGTAGGGTTTATCATAATTATCGAGATGTAGTTCCTTCAGTATGAAAGAAAAAATACTGAAATTTGTTTGCAGGTAAATCTTACTTGTAACACTGGTTCAGTATGTTAAACAACTTACAATTTTTTTTTTTTTTTGCATGCCAGCATTGCTTTTTGAACACGATGCATTTGTTATGTCATAGTTGATCCTACTAAATGATGTTATTAATCTTAGAACACCCTGGTAGTAAAGAGGTTAATGAAAATTATAGCCAAATGCTCCAGTCTCTTATTTTAAGGCTGAAAAAAAAAAAATCGTGTGGATGTAGGAAGAACAAAAAGACATCCAACTGAAAGGGTGAGATTAGTTTGCTATAGTTTGGGGAATTTTGAGCTGGAGAAAATAACCAAACACTACAGAATAACCTTTGATGAATAAAATAGTCATGTGCTGCCATGATTAAGTTCGTCTCCTAACCCTTCGTTCGTCCTGTGGAGTATTCAAACGTGGCTAGCCCGGTGGGGTGTTACAACACCCTAATTAAAAAATACGCGCAGTGTTACAAACATGTAAAATATATTCATACTGCCGCTTCAGCATATCTCTGCAATCACTAATGAAAAGATTGAATGCCTTGTATGTGGCGTTTAGTAATTTATAATAATATAATACAATAAATTATCTATCTATCTATCTATTGCCAGACGCCTCAATCCCGTTTGGGGTGGCCACAAACAAATCGCCTCCAAGTCGCCCTGTCCCCCGCCATTTCACTGCCCTGCTCCCAACTCACACCCCCCTCTCTCATATACCTCTCCACCCCATCCCTCCATCTCATCCTCGGCCTCCCCCTCCCTCTTACCCCCTCCACCTCACTCACATACACTCTCTTCGTCAGTCTTTCACCCTCCATCCTCTCCACATGGCCAAACTACCTCAGTGTGTTCCTCATAACGCTTCCTATCACATCCACATCCACACCACAACGCTCCTTTATATCCTCATTCGTCAGCCTGTCTCTCCATGTGACTCCACAAGCTCCTCTTAAATAACTCGTTTCCACTGCTCTCACTCTTGACTTGTGTCCTTCCAACAACGTCCAAGCTTCACTTCCGTACGTTAGAGTTGGTATCACAATACTGTCATGTAGTAACTTTTCACTTCCATGCTCACTTCCCTGTTTCTTATCACTGCTTTCAAAGAACCAGCAACCTTTCTTCCCTGCTGTACCCTTTCAAGCACTTCACCCTCCAAACCTCCATCCTTACTCATCACACTACCCAAGTACTTAAACGTACTCACATTTTCCAATTCCTCACCATCCAACCTCGCTGTACATTCACTGACTTCACCTCTCTCAAAGACCATCACTTTACTCTTCCCTACATTCACCTCTAGATTCCGTTTCTTACACACTCTCTCAAACTCATCCACCAAGCCTTGCAGCTCCCCTTCGTCTTCACTCAACAACACAGTATCATCTGCAAACAACAGTACAGGGAGTTTCCAAACACTATCCTCTCTCACCAGGACCACTCCAACATCTACTACCCTACCTTGTACCTCTTTTATTACCCCATCCATGTACAGATTGAACAACCATGGAGACATGACACATCCCTGTTTCAAAACAACTTTCAAAGAGAAAAATTCACTTAGTTCACCATCCACACTCACTGCAGCCTTTGCACCATCGTACATACTCTTCATAGCATTCAACAACTTCCCATCTACTCCATATATTCTTAACACTTTCCACAATTCTTGTCTATCCACCCTGTCATATGCTTTCTCCAAATCCATGAAAGCCGCATACAACTTCTTTCCCTTCTCTAGAAACTTTTTCACTAAAGATCTAAGAATGAATATCTGATCTACACAGCCTCTTCCCTTCCTAAAGCCTCCCTGTTCTTCTCCAACTAATTCCTCTGTTCTTTCTCTAACTCTGTCAATAAGTATTCTAACATACACTTTTCCTATTATACTAAGAAGACAAATGCCCCTATGATTATCACACACTTCTTTTTCCCCTTTTCCTTTGTACAAGAGAATAATTATACCTGACTTCCAATCCTCCGGGACTCTACCTTCCTCCCAGGCCAATCTGCACATCTTCCACATCCATTCTACTACTATCTCTCCCCCATGCTTCAGCATTTCACCACACACTCCATGAATTCCTGGGTCTTTCCCCGATTTAACTTTCTTCATTGCTTCCACAACTTCTTTCCTACTGATTTCTTCCTGTCTTCTCACCTCCCTCCTTCTCCCAGCCATTCCCCAGCCACTTACTGTATACTCGCATTACTTCCATCCTCTATGTTCAACAATTCCTTAAAGTGTTCTCTCCATCTGCTCACTTTTTCTCCCTTCTCCACTAGTAATCTACCATTTTTATCTTTCTCCCCTGCTAACTTCACTTCCACCCTGTCTTACTCTTTTCACCTCTCTCCAGAACATTTTCTTACAGTTCCTCCACTTTACACTCAAATTCCTTCCAAATTCCTCATCCACTCTCTTCTTACTCTCTCTTACTAATCTTTTCACCTCCCTTTTGCTTTCTACATATAACTCTCTCTTCCGCCTCTCAACTTCTTCCACCCTCCTGTTTCTCATCCATTCATTGTATGCATTCTTCTTTTGTGCCACAGCCTGTTTCACCTCTTCAGTCCACCACGCTGTTCCTTGCACCCCCCTCCGTCTTCTCTTCCTTCCACACACCACATCACATGCTGCACATATTTCTTCTGTAAATATGCTACACACACCCTCCACGTCTCCCATCTGCTCCAATTCATATTTGCCCAATCGTTCCTCCACTTCTCTCTTATACTCTGCCTTTTTCTCATCCTCTTATAACCTTTCCACTCTCCTTGCAACTACTCCTTCCTCTCGTCTTATCCTTCTTCTATTCCTCCATCTTACTTGAATTCTAATTCTGGCCACCACCAAGTAGTGGTCAGAAAGTCCACTCCCCCAACCTCTATACACTCTTGCATCCTTTACACATCTTACATCCTTTCATCCACACACACATAATCAATCATTGCCTTCCTTTCATTCAGTTCACCACCCACCCTTCTCATCACTCGCCATGTATACCTGTGGATCATTTTATGCCTGAAGAGGGTATTGGCTATTACCAACCCCCTCCCAGCACAAATGTCCACTAACGTACTCCCATTCTCATATATCTCAGCAGGCACACCCCACTCACCAACTATTCCATCCACCTTCACATTCCGAACTTTACCATTCATATCACCAATCAAAAACACTGTCTCATTCCTTCCAAACTTTTCCATGCACACTTCTACATTTGTCCAGAACTCTTCTCTCACTCTTCTAGCACGATCTTGCGTTGGTGCATACACACACACAATCGCCCACATTTGTATTCCAACTTTCAACTTTACCCACACAATCCTTGACCCAACTGATCCATACTGTCTTATGCTCCTCTTCCATTTTTTACTCACAACTATATATACTCCTTCCTTTGCCCTCTCATTCTCACCTACTCCTGCACATATACCCCATCCATACTCCCATTCTTTCACACTTTCTCCTCTCCATTTTGTTTCAGTTATTCCACATACATCCACTTTCACACCCTCAAGCACCTGGACAATCTCTCTCTCTTTCACCTCATCATTCGCTCCCCTTACATTCCACGTTCCGATAACCATGTCCTTTGTCCTGTCCTTGGTCGTCATCGTTTGGTCAGTCCTTGGCCGGGGCTTATTGTTTGTTTTTTTAGTTAGTTGTTTTCCGGGGAGGGGCACTAACCCTCCGCCAACCCTTTTAGTCGCCTTTTACGACAAGCAGGGATACGACAAGCAGGGATAAATTATAATATCATTAAAAAATAACAAATGGACTCATATCTCATTTGTCAGGTAAACACGCACAGGAAAATACATTTTGTGATTTTTAAAATCAGTATAATGATAAACAATATGCAAAAATAAGCTAAAAAAAAAAAAACTATATTACAATATGATCTAAATGGTTAGTTTTATGGGGTGACTGGACACCCCAGGGGGGGGGGAAGCGCCCCCCTCTCTCTCACTACAGCAAAGGCAGGACTAAACCAATCCACAAGCTCCTTTCCCTCACTGAATCAGGAGAGTACTTGAACGGAGAGAAATATTCGAATTTCCGGCTAGGAAATACGAGCTTAAAAAAAAAAAAAAAATGAGATGCCAGACCACCCCACCTGATTAACGAAGGGTTAAATGCGGGGACATACTTACTACTTCAGTATTTGTCTCTGAGTGATTTGATTTATATTAAGATACTGTATTAAAAGAGAAAGGGATATGCGTAGATACGTCTTTCATTAACCTTTTCATTACTATAGTTTTATTCAAGACTGAGCTGATTTGCAGGTAGCGTGGATGAATATATGGATAGGTTTAGGGGTAAGGTGGCTTGGGCATGAAAATCTTCTCCATAATAAAAACCATTCCCCCTTGACTAAGACCCAGGAGAAGCAGCAACAACGGGCCCTGGACGTGAGTAAGCGTCAGCCGGTTAAGGTTCGCGCTCTGCCTGTCCTTTTCCGTCTTTTCCTCCTTCTGAAGATTCTTTAGCTCCTCCCGCTGTTTTATGCGGTGTTCTCGAGCAACGGCTGCCATTTCTTCCTTTTTCCATTGGTCATATAAACCAGCCTAAAACAGAAGAAGATATATCATATAAATCTGTTAAATGAGGTAAGCAGTTTATTCTGTTGTTGTTGTTGATCAACCTCAGTCCATCTGACCGAGCTGAACCATTATCTACGAGGAAGAAGCTACCCAAGGAGGGCTGACCCGTGCAGTAAACGGAGGTTCCATTGTAGCTGACAGCGCTCCGTGGTAACGAAATGCAGTGAAAAGTGTGAAGATTTCGTTCATGAATGAATGCCGTATTTACTTCTCTAGGTATATATACCTAGGCTGCTTCCCTCAAGGAAAGGGAGGTAGCTGAGACAGGACGACACACTTCCAATTTACTCATTCACTCAAACACATTAATTCGCATCTTATACCCATGAGAAGGAACAGATCCTCACCGCACCACACCGCACGAGGGTCAACTGCGCCGTGTAATCAGTGACATCCGCAGCAGGGCCCGACAGCAGAGCTGGTTTACCCCTGCCAGATCATAATGGATCCCCTTACCTGCACCTGACCTGATCAGGTGATTGGACCAAATACGGGAGAACATCCCCCCAGGACTGTCATCATTTATTCATTCACAATTTCTCTCCAGCCATTTCTGTCATGCACAGCCACTCTTCCTTGTTCAACAGACATCCCTCATGCATCCAATGCTCTTTTCACACTGTCCATCCATCCTATTCGCAGTCTTCCTCTCAGCCTTACACCTCTCACAGCAGATCTAGTTATCTTTTTCACCAATCGCTCATTATCCATTCTCTCAATATGCCCAAACCATCACAACATCCTCTGCTCAACTCGATCAGCCGTCTCACGCACAACTCCAGTTCTCCTTCGCACTTCATTATTTCTCACTTGATCCATACTCGTCACTCCACACATACTCCTTAGACACCTCATCTCCATTATGTTATATATATATATATATATATATATATATATATATATATATATATATATATATATATATATATATTGATATGTAAGTGTATAGTATAGTGCTTTGATTAATTATGTTTATTGATTATGCTATTTTTACCAAGGATAATATGTTTAGGCCTGTTAAGTCAATAATGCACTTAGGCTCGTGGTTAGGAAGACAGAGAGAATAAATCTTCCCAAGAGCAAGCGTGTTTCTGGCTTCCCTTCTTCCATAGAATCCCTAAAGATACTACACTGGCGACGAGGATGGGATTGAAAAGGTGCTGTTGACGTCATTTATGAGAGGGTGACTACCACAGGAGGGAAAGCTTCTCTGGAGGTGAAGGACTGTAGTGTATAGGGCGACCATGACTGGTGTGGGTGGATACATCGGACGTGTGGGGGAGTACGACGCAGACAGGGAGAACTTCACGTCATGTTGTGAGAGAATGGTCCTTTTCTTTATGGCAAACGAATTAATGGACGATGGTGGTGATGCTGAAAAGAAGAACGCCCTTGAAGAGAGGAGGAAAGCAATCTTTTTGACAGCGGTGGAGGTTAATGTTTATTCTACTCTGGTAAACTTACTTGCTCCATCCAAACCCAAAGACGCTACACTAATCGAGATCATCAAGACATTGACGCAACATTTTGACCCTGCTCCCCTTGAGATTGCTGAAAGTTACAAATTTGGTACCAGAGACAGAGGGAAGGATGAATCTGTAAGTGATTATATAGTTGCCTTGAAGAAATTATCCATTCACTGTAATTTCGGACCGTTCTTGGACCGAGCACTAAGAGACAGATTTGTTATAGGTCTGAATTATGAAAAAATACAGATAATATCACAGATCTAACTATTGAAAAGGCATGTCAGATAGCCACGAGCATGGAACTAGCTAAGAAAAATACCAGAGAATTTGTTCCAAATACTGGTGGTGAATCTGTTAGTAGTAGTGGCTCTGTGTGCAAAGTGACTGTGGCCAGAAAGAAGAACAATGCCATAAAACAAGGCATACATTCTGATTTGAAATGTAGGAGATGCTTAGGGAAACATGAGAGTTCTCATTGTAAGTTCAAAAACTTAAGATGTTACAATTGCCAGCGTGTTGGGCACATTGCTTCTGTCTGCACAGCCCCTATCAGAAGTGGTAAAGGTAGAGTAAATGTCATTGAAAGTGCTGAAAAGGAAACGGAAAACATTATTAATGAGAGTATCAGCAGTTCTGAACCTGATAATGATGAGAGTGTGCATGTGTTCACTATTTACAATAGTAGTGCAGGAAAACATGGACATAAGTATAGTGTGGACTTGTGTATTAACAATACTCCAGTAACTATGGAAGTAGATACTGCAGCTGACTTTTCTATAATGAGTAGAGATACATATGAGAGGTTATTTGCACATGTTCCTTTGGAAGACTCAGTGGTTAAGTTGAAAACATATACTGGAGAGATTTTGGACACAGAAGGGAAGCTGGAGTGTGAGGTCAAGTACAAAAATCAGAACTTGAAGTTGCCATTAATTGTAGCTAGTTATGTGGATAGACCAACTTTGTTAGGCAAGAACTGGTTGTGTGAGCTTAAGATGGATTGGAAGGAGATATTTAGTATTAAGACATGTAACAGTGTTCCTGACCTTGAGAAGCTACTTGAACACTACAAGAGGTTATTTGATAAGGGACAGGGAGCTATAAAGGGCTTTGAGGCTCATGTCACTGTTGACAAAGGTGTTACACCCATTTATGTTAAGGCTAGACCCGTTCCTTATGCCTTGAAAGGGGAGGTGGAGAAAGAATTAGACAGACTTGTGAGCGAGGGAGTTCTTGAGAAAACTGCCAAAAGCAGTTGGGCTGCTCCTACAGTAGTTCTACCTAAAGCTGATAAATCGGTTAGAATATGTGGTGATTATAAAGTTACCATCAATCAAGCTGTTGAGGATGAGCAGTATCCCTTACCCACCTCTCAAGATTTGTTTGCTGCACTGACAGGTGGAACCATTTTCACAAAGTTAGACTTGTCCCAGGCATATGCTCAAGTCAGTGTTGATGCTGAAAGTCAACAGTACCTCACCATCAACACTCATAACAGACTGTATAAATTCAAAAGGTTGCCTTATGGGGTCAAAAGTGCACCGAAGTTGTTTCAGTGCATCATGGACAAAATTCTTGTGGGTCTTCCAAATGTACTATGTTTTCAGGATGATGACCTCATTGTTGACAGTGACTCCCAAAATCATGTTAAAACCCTAGCTACAGTATTTGAAAGATTACTGGCTCACAATGTCAGGCTTAATAAGAGCAAATGCTCATTTTTAGCTAAAGAAGTAACTTACCTTGGATACAAGGTCAATGCAGAAGGACTGAGACCAGTTAAAGATAAAGTAAGAGACATAGTAAATTTACCAGCTCCAAAAAATGTCAGTGAATTGAAAGCCTTCTTGGGAATGATACAGTATTATTCAAGGTTCCTTAAGGGACTTTCATCAGTTTTGGCCCCTTTGCATGAACCGTTAAAGAAAGGTATTCCTTGGAAATGGAACAGTGTAACCCAGAAGTCAATTGAGGATTGTAAAGCTGCTTTGTCTAGTACTGATGTTTTGGTCCATTATGATACTTGTAGAACACTAAAGCTTGCTTGTGATGCCTCAGGCTATGGGTTAGGTGCTGTCATAAGCCATGTAATGGATAACGGTGAAGAAAGACCCATTGCATATGCCTCCAGAACACTAACACAAAGCGAGAAAAACTATGCTCAGATAGAGAAAGAGGCTTTGTCTATTATATTTGGAGTAAAGAAATTTCACCAGTATTTATATGGTAGGAAATTTGTCTTAGTAACTGATCACAAGCCTCTTTTGGCAATATTGGGTCCTAAATCACCTGTTCCTACACTTGCTGCAGCAAGAATGCCGAGATGGGCTGTGATATTGTCTGCATATGACTATGAAATACAGTACAGACGCTCTGATGATCATGCTAATGCTGATGCTTTGTCTAGGTTGCCTTGCAGTGGATCAAATGATGGAGTAGAGCCTAAGGTTTATGCTGTAACCATGGTAACAGATGATTTTCCAGTCACTTCCAGAATGATCGCTCATGAGACTAAGAAAGATGTTGTGTTGGGAAGAGTCCTTGAGTATACACTTAATGGATGCCAGAGATCTGTCCATCCTCAGACTTTCAACCATATCATTTAAGGAGATGTGAATTATCTGTAGAAATGGGGTGTGTGCTGAGGGGTATGAGAGTGTTAATTCCACCATGTTTTGGAGGGCATATTTTGAATGAACTGCATTTTGAACACCCAGGTATATGTGCTATGAAAGCTCTGGCCAGAAGTTTTGTGTGGTGGCCTAAACTGGACGATGAAATAGAAAGACTGGTACGAGAGTGCTCTGTATGTCAGAATGCTAGGAGTATGCCGCCCAGTGCACCTTTGAAAGCTTGGAAATGCCCGCCCCTTTCAAAGAGTACACATTGACTTCTGTGATAAGGGAACAGACAAGTTTTTGGTATTGATTGACAGTCATTCAAAGTGGATTGATGTTAAACACATGTACAGTACCAATGCTTGTAGCACCATTGATGAATTAAGGTTAATATTCGCTGATCATGGATTACCTGAGGTGGTAGTGTCAGACAATGGACCTCCATTTCATTCATCAGAGTTTAAAAACTTCATGAGGCTCAGTGGTATAAAACATGTACTGACCCCACCCTATCATCCTGCCTCTAATGGTGCTGCCGAGAGGTCAGTCAGAATTGTAAAGGAAGCGCTGTATAAGCAAGTAATTCAAGGAACAGTCGGAAGATCAGTGAAACACAGACTAGCAAATTTCTTACTCAGATACAGAACTACCCCACATAGTGTGACAAGATGTACTCCTGTAGAGTTAATGATGAGGAGACAATTGAAAACAAGATTAAGTTTAGTCAAGCCAAGTCTGCTTGCAGTTGTAGAAAGGAAACAAGACCAACAAAAGATGCATCATGACAAAAGTTCCCATGAAAGAGTGTTCAAGGTAAATGATAGAGTGAGGATTAGGAACATGACTAGAGGTTTTGGTACTGCACATGGCAAATGGATAACTAGTGTTATTGAAAAAGTGTGTGGAGATAGGACATATTTGGTAAAGTGTAGTAATTCAGTAAGATATGTTCATGTAGATCACATCATTCATGCACATGAGATCAGTGTGGCAGCAGAACCTGATGATCTTGATACAGCTGTGGATGATTGTCAAGGTGATGAGGTCAAAGATGATGTTCTCCAGGATTCATTCACTGCGCCAACTGACTGCCGTGAAGATGTGACTGTCACAGATCAGTCACAGAGTACAAGTAAAATACCTGCAAAACTTGATGGAGGGAATATTCTTAGAAGATCAAACAGAGTTAGGAAGCTTGTAATAAAATTAGACCTTTGATTATATGAGTCGAGAACTGGCTTATCAAAACTTATTTGTAGGAAGTTATGTTCTTGTGTTCTGTTCTCTCTCATGCCAAATGTAGAGCTATAAGTTTTGTTCTTTAATTGGTAGCAACCATATTTTCTTTCTTTCAAAAGGAGAAGCAGTGTTTTATATATATATATATATATATTGATATGTAAGTGTATAGTATAGTGCTTTGATTAATTATGTTTATTGATTATGCTATTTTTACCAAGGATAATATGTTTAGGCCTGTTAAGTCAATAATGCACTTAAGCTCGTGGTTAGGAAGACAGAGAGAATAAATCTTCCCAAGAGCAAGCGTGTTTCTGGCTTCCCTTCTTCCAGAGAATCCCTAAGGATACTACACATTACATTCAAACTTTTCCTCTATGCTACACCCATATTCCATGTTTCAGCCTCATATAACACCGTTGGTACCACAACATCCTCATACAGCCTTCTCTTTACATCGATTCTAAGCGAAAGACATCTAAACACCTTTTTCATTCCTCCCAGCACCTTTCCCACTTCATTCGTTTTAAACTTCACTTCTGCATCTATTCTTCCATCCACAGCAATATGTGACCCTAAATACTTAAAACACTCTACCTCCTCAAGCAACTCACCATTAAAAACTAGGCTACAGGATATTCATCCTCCTACCATCTACCAACCCCATACACTTCATCACTTTACTCATATCCTCATTTACTTTCAATTTTCTCCTTTCAAACACCCATGCAAACTCCTCTACGAACTGTCTCAATCTCTCCTGTGAATTATATATATATAGATATATATAGATATAGATAGATATATATATATATATATAGATATAACGTTTTCTGTATGCTTGTTGATTTTTCCATTTGTTTCCGTAACTCCACAAAAATAGCGCATTACAGCGCAATTTTTGTCAGAGCAATGTACCGCTAAAATGCCCTAACTTGAAGAAAAAATATAATTTCCAGTCCAATCAGGCCACCGGTTCCCGAGTTTGTCTCATTTCTGGTCTTTTGACATCGAGCAGTTTCGGCGGTCTTCAGGCGAATAACTTTCCTTATGAGTATTGAAGCTACCATAACGCAGCCTTTTTTACATCGAGCAGCAGACTAGTTTGCCTGCCTTGTGTCTACTTGGGCAATATCGCACGCTGCAAAACGTGCCAAAAAAAAAGCTCGACGAAGTACACACACAGCAGCTGACCAAGCAAAACATTCAAGACGGCGGGGGCTGCTGGTCAATCACTGATTGAAGAAGCTTATTTAATAAAGTTTGTATGCGCAAGTGTCAACAAAACTCCCATTTAACACATTAACAATCATTCTTATATACGTGATAAATACGATGGGAGGCATTATACTTCGTCTTGCTTAAGAGATAGGTGCCTCGTCACCAACACGGTCATAACGGTTTTACAAACAAACCTATAAACTAGTCACTCTACCCAAAGAATCTTTAATGTTTCATTAATTAACACAACAGAATTGGTGAAGTTCAACCCCTTCATAGGAGAGAAAGAAGTCCACAGATGGAGCACTTGTATTACGGAGTTCAAATGTTCGCCATCGTCATTGTTTACAAACAGGGGAGCTCACTGACCGATCCACCTCATTCTTTCGCTCTCTTCACCCGGCGGACGGAAAAAACTTGCTCACCGAAAAATTCTTTCTACACCGATGCCCCTAATGAAGGAGTCCCTCTCCAACACCTTCATTTACCTTAAAAAGACCATTCAGCTCGAGAAGTTGGACATAGCCCTCACTGTCATGTCTAGTAGGAAGTACTAAATTGATTGTAATCGTTTGGCAGGTGTATGACCAACAAAATACGAGTATATAAAGGCTATTTTGGAAGCTGGGCATAAAGTTGGGAAATAAAATATGAAGCAATTCTAAGTAAAATATGGGCAACACAACGCGTTTGCAACTCTCCATCTGACAAAGTACAGACCCCCCACCTCCCTGCACAACTACAGTAACCAGGCACGGCCCTAACCCCCCAATGTTTTCTTAAGGTGGGCGTAAGGAGAACGCCTTGAGAACATATAACATGGGCCCATCAGATTCCTTGTGCAGGTCGCAATGAAATCTAAGGCAAATTATTGATGTTACTTTTTGACTAATAATAAAAAATAAAAAAAACTACCTATGACACAGCATTCTACCTATCAAAAGGCACCAGTCCACTATACGACATATAACTATGTGAAATTTCGTGACTCTGTAGTAAATACTTTCTGAGTTCTGGCCCAGATGCGAAATGTCGATGTCCAGTAACCGCCCTGCCACCCAACACTTACTGATCCCAGTGACAACAACACCCTGCTCTGACTCAGTCAGGTGGAGGGTATAAATGTTCATCTACATGGCTTCAATTCTCAACCTTTACCAAGCTACATTTACTGAAAGCCTTTACCAAGCTATGGTTACTGAAAACCTTATGAGGAAGACCTTGTGGGAGATCAATTTCCTCAATTGTTTCATCTATAAATCATTCACACTGAACTCATTCCAATGTTGCCAATATGACTGAATGAATGAGTGCTGCAGAAAAAATAAAGTAGCCAAGGTGGAGTTGTGTTTGGTGAGGTGAGTAGATGGATGAGTGAGTAGGTAGATATGTGGCTCCCCAGATGACAAGGCAGGAGATGGACTTATAACGCTAGTAATCATATATGTCTCTCTTACCTGGATTTTAGTATATCGTTTAGAGGACGATGAACAAATATATGAATATATATGGCACACTTGAGTCATTTTACAGAATCCTGCTAAAACTTCTAAACAATTTCTTCACATTGAAGTGAGGTTGCATCTATGCACGTAATAATAAACCTAATAGGATAAAAGAAACTATTATTACATGAGAGAGAGAGAGAGAGAGAGAGAGAGAGAGAGAGAGAGATCCAATTCATCCATTTTGCAAATCAGTGCTTTGGTGGGGGTAAGGAGAGTGTTTCTGTGTGTGTGTTGGGGGGGAAGGGTGGACGGGTGGATTAACCTGCCCTCTAGTGGCAGACTATTGGCATTCTCCCTGTTTCTTTATTAGTATTCATGATTGTGTCCATCCTGAGGCGTAGGGCACACCATCTGGCCGCACGTTGGGGTGGTACCACCACTCTGCCACCAGGTTGCGTTAGGAAGAATTCTGCCATCGTATTCTCTTTGTGAATAAATGACTACTAAAACGGAAGGGGCGAGGGGAAAAGGGACTCTCTCCTCTGTATTATTAGATACTACAGTACAATGAGACATGGCATAGAAAGGGAGGGGGAACTGAGTTATCCCCGTACCCTGAAGACTGGGTCTATGAATGTGTGTGGATGTAGTCCAATTCAGGCTAAAAGGGAGGAGATTGGGAGAATGCTTCTAAGAAGAAAGTTGGATGTGTTAGCTTTGAGTGAAACAAAGATGAAAGAGAAAGGTGAATCTAAGTTTGGAAGTGTGAATGGAAGGATGTCTGGTGTTGATAGAGGAAGAACGAGAGAAGGTTTGGCCTTGATTGTGAGCCCGAAGTGCTGCAGCGTGTGACTGAATGGAAGGTGTCATCGAGATTGACGTGGGTGAAAGCGAAATATGGACGTGAGTTGTAGGTATTTGTGATTGCATATGGGCCTGGTAGTGAGAGAGATGAAGAAGTGAGGGAGTCTTTCTGGAATGAGGTTGATGAGTGTCTGCAAAGTTTTGGAGCAAATGCGAATTTGGTAATGATGGAAGATCTGCATGCTAGAGTGGGAAATGTAGCAGTTGAAGGTTTCATTGGTATTCATGGTGTCCTTGAAATAAATGATAATGGGGAAAGTATGTTGGGGATGTCTGTTGAGCGAGAGATGACAATTGGAAATACCTTGTTTGGGAAGAAATATATTTACAAGTATACATGGGTGAGACAGGAGGGTGGAAGAGTTGTTGATAGAGCATTCATGAACTATGTGGTTGTGTCCAGGAATGTAAGAGAAAGATTGCTGAATCTGAGAGTTTTGAGACGGGAGTGTGAAGGTATGTCTGACCACTACCTGGTGGTTGGAAAGATGAGAATAGGTATGGGGTGGGTAAGATCTGGGAGAGTTTGGTGTGACAGGGAGGTTTTGAAAATCAGTGAGTTGGAAAACTGAGAGAAAATGATAAAGTATCAGGAAAAGTGGAATGCAGAGAAGGAATGGCAGTTGTTTAAGTATGCTGTAGTGGGGTATGCGGAAGAGGTGTGTGGTGTGAGACGAGTAGGTAGTGGTGTAAAAAAGGGAAGTGAAAGGGCTGGGAGGAAGTAAGTATGACTGTAGCTGAGACGAGAGGTGCATATAAAGTGTGGCTGCGGAGGAATGATGAGGTGTAATATGAGAGATATAAGGAAAAGAGGAACAGGGCAAGAAGGGCTGTGCTTGATGGTAATGTGGCAGAAGACGAGAGGTGTGGTAGGGGGTTGACAGAATTTTTAACAGAGAATGTTTTGGAAGGAGGGGAAGAGTGTGTGAAGGGAGAAGTCTGGGAAGGAAGAACGAGTAAAAGCAGAGGATGGAGGGATGGTAATTGAGATGGATGCAGTAAGGAAGAGATGGGCAGAGTATTTTGAAAGATTGTTAAATGTAGAGGAGGAGAGGGAGGCTGAGATTGTGGCAGATGGAAGGGTTCAAGGAATGAATGTGTGGGAGAGTTGAATGATTCTTTGATCACGAGTTAGGAAGTGCAGGAGACAGTTAAGGAGATGAAAGCAGGGAAAGCTGCAGGTGTGGATGGGTGTGCTATGGAATGTCTGAAAGGTAGTGGAGCGACTATTGTTGAGTGGTTAGTAACATTGCTGAATGTCTGTTTTGTGAGTGGTATGGCACCGATTGACTGGGCAAGTGCATATGTGGTTCCGCTGTATAAAGGGTGATAAGTATGAATGTACAACAGTTTTGGAAGTATAAGTCCGTTGAGTGTTGTAGGTAAGGTGTATGGTAGAGTGTTGATAGAGAGAAAGGGTACAAAGAGAGTGATTGGTGATAGGCAGTGTGACTTTAGGAGAGGGAGGTGATGCGTGGATCAGGTGTTTGCTGTGAGACAGGTGTGTGGAAACTATTTGGCGAAAGGTAAGGATGTGTTTTGAGCGTTCATGGATTTAGAGATAGCATATGATAGAACTGATAAGGAGGCTTTGTGGACTGTTTGTATGGACCTGATGGTAGATTGTTCAAAGGAGTGAAAAATTCCTATGTAAATATTAAAGGGTGTGTAAGAGTGGGAAATACTGTGAGTGATTGGTTTCCTGTGAGAGTGGGGCTGAGGCAGGGATGTGTGATGTTGCATTGGTTGTTTAATACTTATATGGATGGTGTTGTAAGGGAGGTGAATGCGAGAGTGTTAGGTGGAGGTCTGAGTCTAGTGAATGCTGATGGTAGAAAGTGGAAACTGAATCAGCTGCTCTTTGCAGATTATACGCAATGATGGCTGATTCGGAGCAGATACTGATACAGTTGGTAGAGGAGTTTGGAAGAGTGTCTGAAAAGAGGAAATTGATAGCAAGTGAGAATAAGAGTAAAGTGATAAAGTGTACAAGGTTGGTAGATGTTAGGAGGATGAATGTGGTTTTGAATGGTGAGTTGCTTAAGGAGGTAGTGTTTCAAGTATTTATGGTCACATGTTGCTGTGGATGGAAGAATAGATTTAGGGATGAAGTTCAGAATGATAAAAGTAGGAAGGGTGCATGGCTGATTGAGTTGAGCAGTGGAGTTGCGATGGTTTGGACATATGGAGAGAATGGATGAAGAGCGATTGGTGAAGAAGATAACTGAATTGGATGTGAGAAGTGTAGGGCTGAGAGGAAGGCCACGAATAGGATGGATGGGCAGTGTGAAAAGTGTTAGATCCAAGAGGGACTTCTGTAGAGCAAGGAAAAGTGGATGCCCATAAGAGGGTTGACTGGAGAGAAACTGTGAATGAATAAATGATGACGCAGCTGCGAGGGGATAATTCATTCTCCCGTATTTGGTCTGATCAGCTGATCAGGTCAGGTGTGGATAAGGGGATGGGTCCTTTATGATGTAGCAGGGGTAAACCAGCTTTGCTGTCAGGCCCTGCTGCGGATGTCACTGATTGCGCTGTCCCTCGTGCGGTATGGTATGGTGAGGATCTGGGCCCGTACTTATAAAACACTAAGACTGAGTCATAAGGCGAAAGTCTGTCCTAAATTCATAGGAGCGAGTCATAAGTCCTTATGTTCGACTTAAACTGAGTCATAGCTTAAGGCCCCTCCCGAGTGGTTATAGCGCTTCGGACGCGGCTTATGACTCGATCATAACAGTAAAGATGGCCACCGCACCACAACAACAACAAATTCGCCAGCGCCAACCAAGACGTTTTCGTGAAAGGAAAGATGTGCTTAACGAGCTAAGTGATGCAGAACTGGTCAAGAAATATCGTTTGGACGGTGCAGGCATAATTTTTGTGACCAATTTGGTGCGGAAGACACTAACAAGACCAACAGCATGAAACAAGGCTTTTACCCCCTTCAGCACGTGTATGTTCCCAAGATACAACTGTGCCAGCTTATACTGTATGTGGCATGGGGGGTCCAATTTTGCTTTCTGGAACGTTTGCTTGTTACACTGTTGGAGTTCTCCATGCTTGGATGGCGGTGGTGGTGTTTGTTTACAGGGTGGTGTGAAGAGGCAACATGTCCTCGTCCACAACACAAAGTGATAAAGTAATAATTCCTCAAAAATGACATTAATCTGTTTACTTTACCCTGAAAACATTTAAGAAAATATCGTAGTAATTTCTGATTTTTTGTAGCATCTTTTCTCTGTTGTTTTCTTAGATTTTTCTTCATTTTTCGAAACTCTCAAGTGCTACGCAGCGCCAACCGCTAACTCAGCAGCTTGTGACTTCGACCTAACAAAGTCTCGACTTAGTTATGATGAGGTGCTCCTTAAGTCTCACATTTATGACTTTCACCTAACTATGATGTAGTTTTTATAAGTACGGGCCCTGTTCCTTCTCCCCTTTGGGCTAGGTTACGAGTAAATGTGTGTGTGTGTGTGTGTGTGTGTGTGTGTGTGTGTGTGTGTGTGTGTGTGTGTGTCGTCCTGTCTAAGCTACCCACCTTTCTCTGGGAGAAGTTGCCTAGGTATACAGATAGATGATTGTTGCTACAGATTCTAAGTTTACTGGAGTATCTAGTGTAGTCATTCAGGCACCACTGACTTTCACACTCAAGACGATTCATTCTAACGAAGCCTCATATAATGGTTCATTTTAGCGACTAAGGATTTTCATATGCCAGGACCTCAGCTCAGCTTTATTAAGCCCCATTTGATGTTTCAGTGTAGCTCCCTAAGGATTTAACACGCAAGTTACTCTTGTGAATCCCTACATAGTACCTGACTTTGGCAAAATCCCGTATAATCCATATGTTTATATACTATATTTACACTTGTTAAGTACTTTAGATAGGTTTCCTTGTGTGTTGTGAGTGAGAATGGCACTAGTTACTTCAATGTTTATGAGTTGTATTAATAATTCTGAAATACACGATGTCTTTATCTGAACCATCTGCTTCATTGATAGTGTTGTTGTTGTTGTTGTTGTTGTTGTTGTTGTTGGTGGTGGTGGTGGTGATGATTTTATTGTTGTTACTGTTTTTGTTGCCGCAGGTTCATCTGAATATGAATTGCTGAATTTTAACGCTGTCCCTTTCTTGAAATCCAGCATCGCCGTTTCGAGGGAAAGGGTGTTAAGGGACGTTTATAGGAAGGCAGTGGAACTGCCCAATTATATCGATGCCACATCATGAAGGCTTCCTTCTTTAATACCTCTTTTGATAATAGGCTTGTGAAATGTCAACAACATGTTTCTGTCTTGCTTTACTGTTACCAATTCAATGCATGAAGGGTTAAGAAGAAAAAAAATTGTATTTTCTGCTGTAAATAAAATGGTAAAAAGTACGTTAAGAATTGCAGTAGGATCATATCACTTGAGATTAGCATGGATAGTTAATGGCAAAACCTTTCTGCTACGAGCCGTTACAAACGTGAAAAAAAAAAAAAATCATGTGAATTACTTCGTCTTTATTTTTTTTTTTCCTGATCGGATTTAGATACACCTCATAAGAGTATAAGGACTTGTGAACTATTATATATATATATATATATATATATATATATATATATATATATATATATATATATATATATATATATATTTTTTTTTGGGGGGGGGGCTAAAAATACAATATTAATACACAGTGTACCCCTGGATGCCTTTCTACATTATTCATGTTTCCTCCCAGTGATTACTAACAGTATGAATACAACAATAATGATGCCCTAAGGCTGAAAAGGTTAGATACTCAATTATGTTATGGGCCTGTTTTATGTCAGTAAAACAAAAAATCTGCCTGCGGTAGTCATATGGAAAATTAATTAGTCTAATGTTAGTCTCGTAGGTCCAGATGTAGGAGAAAAGTGAGGCTCCGACACCAGCAGCCTCTCCACTACAAAGGCCACACTGCCCACGGTGATGCCCACCAGGAGAAGCAGCAGAGGTCCCTGCACATGGATAATAGACAGACTCCTGAAATTACTTTGGCTGTGCTCTGCTCCATCCTGCCCTTGCTGTTTTATTTCTTCCCTCTGTTTCATTCGACTTTCACGTGCAGTGGCTTCCAGTGTTTCCTTTTTCCACTGCTCATACAGCCCAGCCTGAAAACAGAAAATTGCAGTATTGAGTCGTGGAAGAACTTAAATAGACTTTGTCAGGTCTCAATGTAGTAAATGTTCTAGTTTTTATGTAAACTGTGCAGGAATCTCATAATCAAAAATGTTCTAACATTATATTTACACTTGTATTCTAATGTATTGGATATACTGAATTTATCCATAGTCACCCATTATATGCCTAACGGTACATGTACAGTGTATAATGACAGTACAACATGTTAGGAATCGATTTAACAATTTGTTCTACAACTCTGATACACCAAAATCATTAAATATAATGCATCAATCTAGGCTGGTCACTCCTGTATCCCACTCAAAGTAAAGTGGCTGGTTGGGCTATAGTTCAGGCAACAGCTAAGAATACTGTACCGGTCCCTCGTGCTCAGTGGTACCATCACCACATTTTATCGGCTATTTGGACTATTTCGATATACCGTAACGTGGCCTAAAGCAATGTGGTCGCTACTTGTCCCTAGGTAGCATGCTTTTGAACAGTCAGGCCGCACCGTGGGGAATTACTCCTTTATTTTATTATTAGGAACGTACTCTTTGTCCCCAGTTTATCCGGTTTTTACTCCTTGTGGAAAATGGTACAGTGCGTGTGAATCGTACAATTACGATAATCAGCACAGTATTTCGCAAAAACAAAATGGATATCGCAGTGCAATGAAATGAGGGCCAATACTTTTTATTGATGCGAAATTCTACATTAGATACTGTATAATGCATCTAAAAATAATGTTTGCTACTCTGATACGGGGTGAAAATATAAATAAGCACTTTTTAAAAATATGAATGGTGATTAATTTCCAAGTTACATTCAGTGAAAATGTGTAAAACACTGGTGTTTAATCACTGAACGGCGTTTTCTTTGGAACAGATTACCTCATTTAAGTCAAGTAGCTTTGGATCAAGCATGAACCGTATCACATTACCTGTATAAAAGTAAATGTTAACAATCCTCAAAATTCTTAATAATCTTATAATTGAAAGCATTATTATCATGATCTGAATTTTTGATAATGATCATTCTTCGGTACATAGGCCTATATAGGACTATTTTGATATATAGAGCCTTCTGATATGTTCCTATGTATCTCCAGTGTTACTGGGGAGATATCGTACAAATTTCAATGAACAACAAGTTTGGGCTACATTTGAAGTATATGTCACGTTTTCAGTGGTTACCTACCACAACTAACAAAACTGTCTGTTTACAAACCTGCTCCTACGGGCACATGAACAGCCACTGGAACAATCCATTAACACTTCTTGCAAAATCCGTCATCTATTAGTTTATGCTAAAAAAATGCCTATATAAAGCATTACAAATGCCTGTGAATTACAAATGCATATTTTGGACGTCACTGAAAACTCTTCACCTGCTATGCCTCCCAAGTCATTGTATAAGTAGATTTCACTGATTTTCGCCTATAAGATCCTTGGGATAACACAATATAGGAAATGTTTCTTAAGCAGACACAGAAAGAGAGAGAGAGAGAGAGAGAGAGAGAGAGAGAGAGAGAGAGAGAGGGGGGGAAGAGTTGATTCATTGATAGTTAGAATACAATTAAAATCTGGCGGCACTACTTCCACGGTCATATGCCGCTGGACAATACTGTAACAGACGCCGCAAATAACATGTGCATATTCAAAATAAAGTTAAAACCCGTTTGTAAGAATAAAACACTAAAAATAATAAAAATATATTAATTACTTATAAAAGTGGAAGGAGGCCCGCCTATTGAAGAAAATTAATAACATCAGTAAAATCACCGGTGGCTCCCCCAAGCATCGAGGACAGACAGGAGGCACCATCTGCCCACTGATGCCTATGGAGGTATCTCTGACGTAAGTCCTCCAGACTTGGACACTCGACCAGCAACTGACGAACAGTAAGCAGAACAAGGCTGAATCGGTAGAGAGGTGGCCTGCAGTCCTAATGGACCTAGGATCGAATCCCGGCGGGGGCAGGGTACAGTTTAAGGATTTGAATTTCCTAAAAGCAGACTTTCCTGATCTACCAGATGACCCACCGACATGTCGTAAAAATACCCCGCAAATACCAGTACACAAGTCCTGTATGAGACAGCCCTAGCATGTATTCAGTATGGATGGTGGGGGTTAGCGCCGAAGTGGTGACATGTGAAGGTGTAGGAGGACTACTGGGCCTTGGGATAGGTCACTGCCCTCCAAGAAATAGGACCTGAAGCCTTGCCCAGAGTCGGACACGTAAAGATAAAAAAAAATGGTTGGGTCCCACCACTCATCAGGAACCCATGTGTAAGCCGAGAGTGCCCAATGCAAAGCCTGGCAAGAGCCACCTCCAATTGTCGAGGCATGGAGGGGCGAACCCTTGGCACAACCACTCTCTGAATTATTTATTTTAGGTTATTATGAGCAACACCATCCCAGTGTCTCTGCCAACACGTACGAATCGTGTACCGCAAATAAGGTGTTACATCTGAAGCAGGGAGCGGGTAGTCGGTTGGGGCTGCTGAAAAGACGCAGCTTTAGCTAATGTATCTGCCCTCTCATTGCCCACACACCAACGTGTGCAGGAACCCAACAGAAGTCCACATGATGGTCACAATGACCAAGAAGAAAAATCCATTCTAAAATTGATAGAACCAATGGATGGGATGCATTAAAAGACACCAGTGCAGCAAGGGCACTACAGGAGTCACTAAAAATCACAAAAACAGATTAGGGGAGGGTAAAAATTATCTTGAGAGCATATAAAATCGCAGTCAGTTCTGCTGTATACAATGAAGTAATACCAGGAATGCTACTGCCCCTACTAAAGGAAGGGAAGGCAACACCAAAGCCTACTCCAGTATCAGTCTTAGATCCATCAGCAAAGAAGGAGACAGAACCCTCATGACTGGAGGCATATTCTAAAAGGAGAGTGAGGGACACTTGAGAGGGAAGTGAACTCTTTATACCAACAATGGACCTACAAAATGTCACACGAGGGAGTAGCCACAAACCCGCCCTTGGGACCCGATGTGGACAAACTGCCGGTCTCGGAACAGAGATTGCTTACATAAAAGACAGGACCCTGTAACCAAAGGGCTTTGGGAATCTAGGACGGGTGTCATAAACAGAAGATTGTGAATCCTGGGAGACGATGGCACAAGAAACTGAGTCTGGAATCCGGTGAAGATAACACCAACACCTCATCATCAACGACTGGCACCGCAAATCCAAGCAGAGTACACCAGCATCCACCAACAAACTTGAAATCGGGGATGACCTGCATGCCCCGGTTGCCAAACATACACCAGCATGATGCACAGAATTTAACAACCAGACATGGGCATCTGTTGCAGAGCAGTAGACCTCACATCCACATTCAAGTTTAGGTAGAATAAGAGACCTATGCAAGAGGAGCAGGGTCTGACAGTGAGTACCCCAAGAGGTATGAGCTAAAACCCTGAAAAGACTCAAAGCTTTAAGACAAGCCGCCTTAACTGAACGAATATGAGGAACCCAGGTTAGTTGTCCATCAAAAAGAAGACCCCCAAATCGCATCTTTTCCACAAAAGATATTCTCCGACCATAGAGATACAAATCAGGGTCTGGGTGAACCCCCCGAAGATGATAAAAATGCATATCCACTGTCTTTGTTACAGAAAAATGGAAGCTGTGGGACTCTGCCCAGTCACAAATTCTGTTAAGAGCCAGCTGCAACTTCCTGTCAATCAGAGACATTCTAGATGCGGCAAAGGAAACTGAGAGGTCATCGACATACCGTATAGTGAGCCTGGTACACCATCAGGAAATACACTGATTACGCTGCTAATGGCCACAGCAAAGAGAGTAAGGATACTCCCCTGTGGTATTCCATCTTCTAGTGCATGGGCATTAGAAGACACTCCTCCCACTCAGACCTTTAATATTAGACAAAAACTGCTGAATGAAAATAGGCAGGCATCTATGAAGACTAAACTCATGAAGAGAAAGTAAAATGCCTTGATGCCGTGACCTGGTGTTGGTTAGTGGAGAAAGCCTTACAGACAGAAGATTCCAAGGACTGTACTGCATCAGATGTATATCGCATTTTCGAAAACCATACTGGGCAGAGGATAAGAAGTCACCTCTCCCCAAAAACCACACAAGCCAAACATTGACCATCTTTCCAGAACTTTACATATATAAGAAGACAGAGAAACAGGCCAGTAATTCGTCTCCTGTAGGTGGTCTTTACCTGGTTTGGGGACGGGGATGACTAGAACAACACCCCCAACAAGCCTGAAACTCACCAGAAAACCAGATCTTATTATATAAATAAAGCAAAAACGAAAAGGACTCATCTGACAGGTAACATAAAAAAGGCATAAGGAATATCATCACAACCAGGACAGGAATCTTGGCATTGCGAGAGAGTTGCCTGGAGTTCAGAAATAGAAAAGGGAACATTATAAGACCCCTGGAAAAGGCAAAACTGAGACCACGAGACTTTAGGTGCTAACGGTGGCAAGCTGAAGGCGTATCTGCATTGTTCTGTGAAACAATGGCAAAATCATCAACATAAAACTCTGATCAGTCACAGTTTCACCTGCTGCAGATAAAACAGGAAGGGAGGGAACAGTAAATTTCCTGAAATTTTCCTTACCCGGTTCTACACCTGAGTGAGAGAAGTCCCCGTATTGATGGAGGAAAGATAATCCTTCCAGGATGAGTGCCTTGCCTCCTTCAAAACCAGCCTCATATGAGCTCGTGCCCTCTGATATGCCATCAAATACTGAGGATCCCCACGGACAACGAAGTCAAGAGAAGGCAAATCGTTTGGCTCTTACTGTCAAACAGGAAGCAGAGTTCCAACAAGGAACCAGACTTCTAGGAAATTGAACCCTCGATCTTGGAACAGATAACAGAGCTGCTGAGTGCAACATATCAGTGAAATATGACACGGCATCATTAAGACGGCCAAACTCATTGACAGAAAACGAAATGGAACTTAATTCCCTTAAACGTGGCAATCAGACTTATCCAGAAGCCAGCAAGGAAGACGAGGCTGATATCCACTTGCACTATTAGAGTAATGGAAAATGGTCGCTGCCATACAGGTCTGGCAACACATCCCAGGTAAAATCTAAAATAGCATCAGCTGAGCCTAAGGAAAAATCAATGGCAGTAAAACTTCCAGTCTAATTGCGGAAATCTGCACTAGCAGTTAAGAGTAATGGAAAATGGTCACTGCCATACAGGTCTGGCAACACATCCCAGGTAGAATCTAAAACAGCATCAGCTGAGCATAAGGACAAATCAATGGCAGTAAAGTTTCAGTCTTGCTGTGGAATTTTAGCAAGTTGAAAATGCCCAACTCCTTATCTTCCACTAAAAAGGCCATCATAACACCACGAGGGTTTGCCTCACTGTTTCCCCAAAGTGAATGGTGGCCATTAATATCTCCTAGTAACATAAAGGTAGAAGGAAGGCCACAAATAAGGCATTCCAGATCCACCCTTTCAACAGTAGCACTAGGAGGAAGATAAAGGCTGCAAACTATATATTGCTGACCTTAAAAAAATAGGGACAGCTACAGCCTGGAGGGGAGTGGAGATGTCCAGATGACTGTATGGAATATCCTAGCGAAGGAAGACGACCTTGGCCTGGCACAGGATCAGATTAAAAGGCATGGTAGCCAGAAGGACCAGAAGGAACAGCATCTCCTACCATGGTCTCCTGGATGCACATGCAAAGAGGAGTTAATTGAGAAACAAGATGACACATTTCCTCATAGCTAGCATGTAAACCCAAACAGTTCCACTGGATGATATTATCCACAGTGGAGGGATGATGATTAAGTGCAGGAATTTACACCTCCTGACAAGTGAGTGGGTTTGGATTGATGCTTAGGAAGGCCTTTGGGAAGAGACTGCCCAGCACCAGGAACCTGCACCCTATGTCGAACATCCATGGGCAATCGTGAGGACGAGGAAGAGGAAAGTTTTACAATACTCTTCCCCTGAGGTGGAATAACACTTGGCATGGAAAGTGGCTTGGAGGCCTCCCTGGGTGATTTAGGATGGCCAGTGCTGACGTCAGAAGCATCAGAAGTGGAAGAAGTGTCCACAGGATTAGAGCTCCGTGGGGATGACATTGTTTGTTTCAGAACTGAATCACCAACGATCTGTCCAACGCCGTCCTAAGGTAGGGACCTGACCACAGGCGAACCATCAGCTGCAGTTTCCATCTGGTTAGACCCCTCAGCCTTCGGGGCAGAGGGAGCAGGAGAGTGGTTGACACAAGGTTCGACAATGGAGACCAAACAGTCAGGTGCAGCTTCCACCTGGTTAGACCCCTGAGCCTCCGGGGCAGAGGGAACAGAAGAGAGGTTGGTACAAGATTCGACAACAGACACCTTTGGTGCCTGGACGTCAGGCTCAGAGGACTCTGGAGAACAATGGCGAGGTTTGCCAGATACAGATGGGGCCTCAGGCATATTGGACAAGGCAGGAGAAGGAGTCATGTCAACGTGTACATCCGCCACCAGCACGGAAGTGTGCAAACTGTCAGTCGCCAAAGTGGGCGTGGAAGCAGTTGGTGTAGAAGGCAGACGAATATCAGCTTCAAAAACAGTACTAACCATGGGGACAGCATCCCACAAAGCACTAGGTAATGGAGTGGTCACTGGATTGGGTCGAGGCCATCTCTGAGACACAGGGCACTGGCATTCCAGACAGGACAGCATAAGTTACCCTAGGCTGGAAGAAGTGAGGCTGAGCTCTTTTCTTAGCCTCAGGAAATGAAACCTTTTCAAGTGTTTGAGTTGACAAAATCTCCTTTTCCAGACAGTAGTGGGGGCAGTTTCTAAAATTTACAGCATGAGGATCCCCACAGTGATAGCATTTAATGGGTCCTGGACAGTCACTGGTATGACTTGGTCCACCACAGAAGAAACAGACACCAGGAAGACCCGCCTGTGCATGGCAGCAAAATCGGCTGACATGTCCATATCCTTGACACTGGAAATACTCTTTGGGGTGGGCACGTATGGCTTCACAGGAAATGACAGGCAAGCCAGCTTCACAGAAGCAGGTAAGATCAACCTGTCGAAAGTCAGGAACAAGGTAGGAGTCGGGATCAAGACACCATCAATTTTCTTCTGCAGTCGCTCAACAGCTACCATGCCAGAGGATCTCAGTTCCTCCAACAGCTGTGCCTCTGGGTAGTGGAGGAGATCACATGAAAAAACTACACCTTTGTATCTGTTAAAAGCAACATGCCTAGCACAGGTAACTGTGGCACCAGAAAAAGAAGTTAGAGCTTGTAACTGGGCGCTCTCTTCTGGGAAGGACACCTCAATAAGGATGCTTCCATCCTCTTGGGAACAGATCTTAGGTTCTCTACCGCAAACTGAGAAGATACCACAGGGGAGATCAAAAATGTCAATATCTAGTATTGAGCCATCAACAGGGTTCTTCATTATTAGATACTTTGAACAGAATTCTGGCACAGTGTCTTTTGGGCCGAACTCCAGAGCCAGACCAACTGACGTGACCCCCTCCTAGTCCCAGTAGGACGCTGGGGCAGAGGAGGAAAGTCTCCAGGGGTCTGGAAAGGCTCCAGAGTGGTTATGAGAGTGGAGAATCCTAAAGAAAGTCCAGGGACAGAGGCCGTGTCATCAACATTTTTATTTATGGGACCCATATATATATTGCCAAAATTTCTTCATTACTCCACCTCTCCATCCACCATGGAGCCCAACAAAGGGGGCCTTATGGCAGGGAAAACACCACTGGTGACCCCAGGGGTAGCAGGAGAGTATACATGAGTAACCATCAGGGGACCGGGGCAAGGGTGACTCCAGGACGATAGGAGCCATCAGGCCCCCCCAGTGCCCACTTGACCCTAGCCAATGCATGGCCAGCCGACTGACCTGGTCGGGCCAATCCAAGCCACCCGTCTAGCCATAATAAGGGACCAAAGAGGTGTATTACTGGCTGCGGGTCACATTGTGCAGCATCAATCAACCTCTATGCCTCCCATCTCCCGGAATTACAGGACGCCACGCATGGCAAACATGTGGGGAGGCAACAGTCCTGCCCTAGATGGCAAATAGGCAGGGGCTAACATCACCAGCCGGCCTCCTCCACCAGTGATGTAGGGGTTGCTTAGTCCACGAGGCCAACAGATACCAAACCCTACAAAGGTAGGCACGCCTCCAGAGTAGGTGGCACTGCCAACCATGCTTCAAGCCCCGCCACAGCTTCAAGGTGATCCCTCCTCGGTTGCGAGAGGGGGAAGGCTTTCCAAGAAGAAGTAGTACCTCAGAAGGTCCTACGACCTATACTTCAGAGGTACCATGAATGAATTTACCAGATATAAGTTGTTACTCGAGATGAAGGCTGTCTCCACCCACCTCCACCATCTGCGAAACAGGCACGTACAAGGAAGTACACCTAACTCGAGGGAAAAAAGGATAGCCTATGAAATTGGAGGAAATATTCAGTTTAACACAATGTCAAGTCTGGCATAACCCTGAACTGCTCTGTCGACTGTCAACTACCTGTGCTGGTATATGATTCCAGATAAAACAGATCTTATACGTGAAATAAATCTGCCTAATGTTTTATGTGGAATCGTCAGTGGAGGGGTATCAACAACCGGTCCAGATGGAGTAACAAGGCCATTAAAATAGCAGTAACTTATTCACAAGGTAGTGTTGTGCAGATAATAACACAGTCAGTTATATATCCCTTTTACAATATGGCTTTTTCTTCACTTGCTGGTTATTTATAAAAATTATGGTATTAGAGGTTGATATTAACCCGTCACGTTCCGAGGTTTTCCGCACCTCCGACATCCCCCAGTCCCGAGGTATTTTCGAAAAAAATTTTTTTTGCTAAAACCTTCGCTTTTGGTGAGAAACATCGAAAATTCATAGAGAAATCGCTCACTTGAGGTTTAATATACCCAATCCAGGTAGGAGTTCCTTCTTACCTGACTGGGTTTTCTAACATGCTGGCACCAAAGAAAACGAGTTCTATGGGAGGGTAACTATTTTATCCACTCATAAACGGTATTTATTTATTTACTTGGTATGAATGTATATGTAGTATGAGAGTATATTGGTTTTCAAGCAGTAATAAAGGCATTATAAGCATTGTTTCACTCACTAACTAATCACCATACCTGACCTTTCTTTGCCACATTACCTGATCATTATTTCTGGCTGTTTCTTCTTCTAATGCTATGTAAACATTGTCCTCCACATTGTCATCGATTGGGGAATCACTCTGGCCCTGAATATCTTTACTAGCCAGGTCATTGGTAACAGGTCCATTGCCGGGACAATGGCGTGAGGGGGAGGGGGGAGGTTATGCGGTCTAAGGCATTGTCCCTGCTTGGCATCTTGTAGAGGAATAGAGGAAGGTGTCCCGTGTATACATACGAAAAATCACGCACGAAAATTGAAAATTGTGCAAATTAGGGACCTTGCAATTGCACGACGTACCAGTACGTCACCGGGACTGGCAAATGCAAATCATTGCAATGTACCCATATGTCGACGGGACGGAGCAGGTTAATATTTCTTCATAACACACACTGTTACCAAACCCATAAACAGAGCTGGGATGCTATAGACAAGTAATGATTTTTACTCTCTGGTTTTAGAAAGGTGAGGCGATATACAGTAGTTTGTGTGTGTGTGTGTGTGTGTGTGTGTGTGTGTGTGTGTGTGTTCTTACCTAGTTGTATCTTTACAGGCATGAGTCAAGCTCGTACTGTCCCGTGTTTTGAACCATTCTTATCATACATCTCTTCAAATTTATGAATTGTTTTTGCACACACTATATCATTCGGTAGTGCATTCCACTGATCAACTGCTCTATTTGGGAAATTGAATTTCTTTCTGTCTTTATCACCTCTCTTTTTGTAAAGTTTTCTACTGTTTCCTCTTAATGATGCTTCCCCATAGGCTATATACTCATTTATGTCTATTGTCCCTTTTCTTGTGATGCATTTTGAAATACCCACCCAAGGAAATGTCCCCGGGGAGGGAACGACACCCACCCCAAGAGAAGACCACGGGGAGGTGCACAGGGGCCCCGAGCCACACTGGCCCATGTCCCCCGCTACCATATGCCCCTCTTCCACCCAGGCAGACCAACAGGAAGTGCATCGCCCAGGTGCATTACCACCTGACCAGGACAGCACTCACTAGACCTGGGGTGGGACTTGTTCTCATACAGTCCCACGTAGGTCCTCGGCGGTAGAGTTCACAGGACCTGTCACTAGAAGAGGAGGAATGACCACTGGTCTTTCCAGTCCTATGTACCCCAAGGGGAACAGCAGCACAGTAGAGTCCACCGGACCTGCTGTAGAGGGAAAGTCCATCAGATCTCCCTCTTCTCCCACCCACCTTTGGGGGCAGGGGCACCAGAACGTCCATTGGACTTCCCCCACCTGTAGTCCCAGGGAAGGGAGCAGAGCCTTGGTGGAATCCACTGGACCTCCCATAGAGAGGGAATCCACCGGATGCACCTCAGCTGCGACTTTCCCCCTGCAGCACCACTGCAGTACAGTCCACCAGATTTGTTGCAGGAGTCGGAACGTCCATCTGACTTCCTCCTCCTGCTGTCCCTGGGACAGATGTTGTCCCAGTAATGTCCATCGGACTTGCTGGGTGGGAGGAAAGTCCACTGGACTTCTTTCCTCCACTACCCTGGGAGGGAGCCTTGGTAAAGTCCACAGGACTTACCAGGCAGAAGGAGAATCCACCGAATCACCTTCCACTGCCCAGCAATGGAGTTCTGGCAGAGTCCACTGGACCTGCTAAGCCAAAGGAAAGACCGTCGGTCTTCCCTCCTCCACTACTCAAGAGGCTCCCACCAAGAGCGACGTCCCTGGCTCGGCCTGCCCCTCCAGAGGCTGAGCAAGATGCCCCTTATGCTCCCCCTGTACCACTAAGGGTGGACATTACTTCCCTACAGAGTTCCAGCTGGAGATCGTTTGGACCAGACCTGTTGTAAGCCTGAGTGTCCTGTCCCTGCAGCCAAGCCCTCGGTGTCCCCAGCAGCTGTTGGACGCCCTGAAAGTGAGAGGCTGCAGACGATTCCTGACGGCCTCCCCGTCCCAACGAGACCGTAGCCCCTTACCCTGGAGGGGCACCCCAACAATACCGGGCCCGGACCCTCCACCAGGACTCCCATCAAAGCCAAGGGCAGGCGCCGAGCAGCACGCCTACTGGCCCTAATTGGCCCTAGTCCTGATGGCCACCACACCCCTAAGGCCCCCACCAGGGAAGGGTCTCCCACGATGATGCCTTTCAGCCTACACCGGACACCCGACTATGCAGCCTGAGACCAGTGCCTCTCCTGAGAGCGCACCCCTGACAGACCCCCTCCCACACCTGGCTGCCACTGGCACCTACCTGTGATCTAGACTCTGTTTCACTTGTGTACCACATAGTGTTGTATTGTGTTCTATGTATTGTGCAATCCACTGTATTTTTGTAAGGTAATATACCTATAAGACTACATAGCCTGTGTTTGAGCCCTACTCCTTCGTTGCATGCTCTGGCCCGGTCCTGAACAAAAGAACCCAGGTCCATGCCCGTATAGTGAGTTGAAGAAGGTGAACCCAGAACACGATGCATAACATATTTACTGTATATACCATAATCATGTCTCCTCTTTTCCTCTTCTCATATAATGTAGGAAGGTTTAATTTTTCGAGTTTTTCTTCATAGCTTAGGTGTCTTAAACTTGGTGCCCATCTCACAGCAGCTCATTGTATCTTTTAAATCTTATTTATGTGTTTTTTGAGATGTGGATTCCAGACTACTGATGCATACTCCAAAGTTGATCTGACGAATGATGTTATTATCTCTCTCAGCATGTCTTCATTTATATATGTGAATGCTACCCTTATTTTAGCAAGCAGTGTGTACATGTTCCTTACTTTTTCAGCTATTTGGTCAGCTGACGATACTGTAAGTCTGTTATTGATAATCTCTCCTAAATCCTTTCCCCTTTCTGATGTGCGCAGGGCTGAACTTCCTAACTTATAATCCCGGTCTGCAGATAGAAATGGAAGCTACCTAAATATGTTTGCTGATGATCCAAAAATGCAAAGGGAAATTTCAAACACAGACTCTTGCATAGAGCTACAAGAAGACTTAAATAAGCTTCATGAATGGAGCAATAGATGGCAAATGGAATTCAACGTGGATGAAAAGCTGATGACAGAGAGAGCTGGTGCTCCCATTTCATCAGCCCTCGGGACTAGTTGCTGACCATCTCCCTTTGCTGAATTTTTTCAGTGTCTCAGTAACACAGAGAGTAGGCCAGCATGCTCTCCATTACAAGTTTCTCTATCAACACCAAACTACATGCACAGTACACACTACACTTTCTTTTCAAAAATTCAAAAAGAAATCATGGCATCCAAACACATAGCCTCAGAGTCCCCGGGGGGGGGGGCATAAATGCCCCCACCTTCTGCCCCTCTCCCAGTGACGTTTCGAGCTACCTGGTAACACTGTCTAACTCACTTCTTCATTTCCACAACATTCGTGGCCTTTCCTCTAACTTTCGCTCTGGTGAGCACCACCTCTCCTCCTCTAAACCTCACCTTCTTTTCCTAACTGAGACTCAGCTGTCTGAGGCAACAGACAGCAAACCCTTTTCTGTATCCTCCTACTTTCTCTATACTCATTTCAAAGCCAAAGGTAGCTGTTGTGTATATATATGCAAAGCCTATCTTGCTCTCGTGTTCCTGAACTCTATTCTTCTGAATTCTCTACACTCTGGCTTTGCCTATCCTGTCATTCTCTGACTAAATATATCTGTACTGTTTACTTATCCCCAAGTTCTACTGACTATCAAAAATTCTTCAACTATCTTACTTCTATGATGGAACATATTCCATCCATTTCTCCTTTCTCTGAAATCCCCATTCTAGGAGATTTCAATGTTCACCAACATCTTTGGCTCTCCTCTCCTTTCACTGATCCACCCAGTGAACAACCCTACATCTTTTCTATCCTTAATGACATAGAGCAGCTTGTACAGCACCCTACCCATATCTCTGACTGCCTTGGAGAGAGCTCCAACAAATTTGACCTCTTCCTTACAACTAATCCATCTGCATACGCTGTTAATCTTTTCTCTCCGTTGGGTTCCTCTGATCACAACCTTATCACCTTAACCTTTCCTATCACTCCAGTATGGCCTGTGGACCTCCCTAAGAAACGACATACCGTGGCACTTTGGAGCTGCAGATTGGGAGGCCCTCAGGTAGTACTTCTTCGATTTTCCATTGAATGATTATTGCTTCCATGGTCAGGAGCCATCTGAATGTGCCTTGCGCATTAGGGATGTTATTCTCTCGGCCATGGAAGCATACGATCCTTTCTCATATCCTTTGACTAATGCAAGAATGCCTTGGTTTAATCACACTTGTTCTAATGCTGTCCGCAACAAGGAGAGGGCCTATAAAAGGTACCGGAGCCAACCCACAACTGAATCACATTTTTTTTACGTTTCTACCCGGAATCGTGCTAAGTCTGTTCTTCGCTCTGCTAAAAATAATTTCATCCATACTAAATGCTCTCAACTCTCCAACTCGAATTCTTCCCGCTCCTTCTTGCACCTTGCCAAAAACCTTTCTAACAACTTTACCTAATCATCCTTCCCTCCTCTTTTCTACTCTGATGTTCCTGTAGCTATTTCTTCTACTGATAAAGCAGATCTCTTTGGTCAGACTTTCTCCTCCAAATCCACCTTAGATGATTCCATTGCTGTTCCTCCATCACTTCCCCTCTCTGCCTTCGTCATGGCTGACATTAAAAATTCTTCAGTTGATGCATTTTCTGCCAATACAGGCCTCAGTATTAACAAGGCATATGGACCTGATGGAGTCCCCCCTGTTGTTCTCAAGAACTGTGCATCTGTGCTTACACCTTGCCTAGGCAAACCCTTTCACCTTTGTCTATCAACTTGTACCTTTCTTCTTGCTGGAAGTTTGCTCTCATTCAGCCAGTCCCAAAGAAGGGTGACTATTCCCAACCCTCTAACTATCGTCCAATTGCTTTAACATCCTGTATCTCAAAAGTTTCCAGTCAATTGTTAACAGAAAATTTTTAAAGCATCTTTCCTATCACAACCTTCTTTCTGATCATCAGTACTGGTTCCGTCAGGGACACTCGACTGGCGATCTTCTCACCTACCTCTGAGACTCTTGGTCATCCTCCTTTCGGGACTTTGACGAAAGCTTTGCCATTGCACTTGACATCTCAAAGGCTTTCGATCGAGTCTGGCATAAATCTTTAATTTCCGAACTGCCCTCCTACAGTTTCTATCCTTCTATCTGTGCCTTCATCTACAGCCCCCTTTCCAGTCGTTCTACAGCTGCTGTTGTAGATGGCCTTCGTTCTTCTCCTAGATCTATCAACAATGGTGTTCCTCAGGGCTCTGTCTTATCACCAACTCTCTTCCTCTTATTCATCAATGACCTTCTAAGCTGTACATCTAACCCTATCCACTCGTACGCTGATGACTCCACCCTTCACCTATCCAATCGGTTCCCGCATCGCCCATCTCTGCAGTTACTTCAACAAACAAGGGATGAGGCTATGGCACACCTAATGTCTTACTTGGCATATATGTCTGATTGGGGTAAAAATAATCTTGTTGTTCATACTGCATCAAAAACTCAGTTTTTACACTGATCAACCCAACAAAATCTTCCAGAGATTTTCGTCTCTTGGAATGAGTGGTTACTTTTTTAATTTTATTTATTAATTTTTTTTTTATGCGAGGAAGAAGGAACCAGAGGCCATGAGCCCGCAGTAACAGTTCCCTCCAAAAGAAAAACAAAATACAATAGAGAGCCAAATTCAAGATCCGATCATTTTGAGATGCCTGGACACACTGCGTTTGAAAGACTGGAGATCATAGGCAGCAGGAAATACAGAGGAGGGAGACAGTTCCAGAGCTGACCTGTTGCATAAATGAAAGACTGGGAGTAACGGTTAACTCTTGCATTAGAGAGTTGGACAGAAAAGGGATGAGAGTTTGCTGCCAGACGGGTGCTAAGCGCCCGTCGTAGAGGTGGAGGAATGCAAGCAGACAGTTCAGAGGAGCAGTGACCATTAAAGTAGCGATAGAAAAGAGATAAAGATGCAACAGTGCTGCGAAGAGACAGAGGTTGAAGGGAGTCAGTAAGAGGAGGAGTGTTAATTAGACGAAAAGCCTTTGACTCCACCCTATTGAGAAGAGCTGTATGTGGGGAGCCTCCCCACACATGAGAGTTGTATTCCACACAAGGGTGGATAAAACCCCTGTATAGAGTCAACAGTTGTGCAGGGGTAAAGAAAGAGCGGAATCGGCTTAGCACATCCGATCTCTTGGAAGCAGATTTTACAAGAGATGTAATATGATCTTTCCAAGATAAGTCCCGAGTAAATGAAACCACAAGCATTTTCAAGGACGATGCAGGATTAAGCTGAATATTATTAAACATTAGTGGGTATACCTGTGGAAGATTTTGTGGGTCATGGCCTTTAATTTCTTCTTCCTAGCATAAAAAAAAGTCTGGTTATTTTTCACTTTTACCAAACGTTATTACATGACATTTTTCCACATTGAATTCCATTTGCCATCTATTGCTCCAGTGATGAAGCATATTTAATTCCTCTTGTAGCTCTGTGGAAGAGTCTCTGAAATTTCCCTTTGCATTTTTGCATCATCAGCAAACAAATTTAGGAAGCTTCCATTTCCATTGTTGCTGTCTACTGTATGTCATTTATATAAACGAAACAAAAACATAATTGGTGCCAGCACCGAGCCCTGTGGAACTCCACTTGTCACTTCTCTCCATGATGAGTAATTTCCCCTTAGTACAGTTCTCATTTCCCCTTTACTGAGAAAATATTGTATCTAATCGTACTGTTTATGTTGGACTTCTTGACTGTATGTAATACCTGAAACTTTATCCCACCAGTTGACACCAGTGTAAAGCTATGTTGCCCCACCGGTATTCACCAGTGTGATGCTAGTGGTATGTATTTTCTTACCTGTTGTGGGTATTGATCAACTCACCCATGGATATACAAGTGGTACTCGACTTGACATAGTGGATGATAAATATTTATGAAAAGAATGAATTGTGGTAGCGTTTGTAGTTTTTGGCCGAGTTTAGATTTAGTCGGTACCTCAGGTGGTTGTCGTTCCCTCAGCGAAGGAATCTTGAATTGGAAGGGGAGTGAATTTGGCTTGAGGACATAATTTCCTTGATTAGGTATACTAATAAAGAAAAGAAAATGCTATATACTTTACTTTAATAATTCTGTTAATTTCCACAACAACATTTTTTTATTACAAGACCCTTTTTAGTATGAGAGAAGATTGTAAAGGTTACTAATGCGTTTGGGTGATCATTCCTCTAACATTGTTACCAGACGAAACAATTTTGATACACGCGAGATATGGAGTCGTTGTACTCTACTTTCTTTTTTGACCGTTACTCTTGGGCTCAACATTGGCCTCAAGACAGGGACACTTTTACGGATATGATTTGTCTGTTCGGGCTGGCATAGCCTCGAATCAATAAGAATGATTATTTGTATTCATCTTTCACCCATATAAGGTATTCTCCTCATATAGTTTTCTCGGTTCTCACATCAAATCAGTATTTTTTTACAATTCACCATAGACAATGTTATATAATCACTAGAAATACATAATCTCTCGGGCCTGTCTAGCCTCGAGGAATAATTAAAAAAAAAGAAATACAATCACTTGGAACACCTCAATCACTCGGGCTTGTTTAGCCTCGAGGTACAACTTAAATATTACATTATTGCTCACAATCAGTAAGTTCCCTTCCACGCTCCTGATTATAATTTTTCTAATAAACTAATTTTAAAGAAAGAGAACAGTTGATGAATTTGAATTTTCCTTTCCGTTACAGAACATATCACTTTTATACTTCTATTCCTTATCTACAAAAAAAGAATTCACTTGATAGAATCATTAATAACACATCAAATACCTTCGGTTTGTAATAATAACTCGTGAGTGGTGCAAGTGTAAGTGTAAAAGTCTACGGGCAATACTTGGGAATAATGGCGTGCTCCCACGGACGTCGCCGCCGGTGTCTGGGGACCAAACGAACGTCTTGTTACACACGATGTCTGGGCAGCAAGTCACTACGTTAAACTCTCAACAATATTACTTCTCATAGTTCATAATAAGTAAGGATTAAACAAAGAAAAAGAGGGGGAGGAAGAAGAAATGTGGACGACTCACCCAAACGAACGTCTGTTACACACGATGTCTGGGCAGCAAGTGGGGTATGTCGGGCACTAAGGACGCCACTGCTCAAGTCAAATGAGGTGGTGTTTTTGAAATATAGGGGGTTTCAATTCTCTTTACAATTTATTTAGCAGTGTACCCATGACGCCAGGACTTTTGATTGAATTGGGGAAAATTTGGGATCTATCCTTATTTAAATTAGATACTGATTCTATCACTATCTCAATTTGAATCTGAGAGCAGCTCATGCCATCTAGTGACGGCCAAGGTAAACGGGACTTTAAATCCTCACAAATGACATTATTTAGGCCCTTTAGGACTGCTAATCTTACATACTTGTGTTCTAGCAGCTTCATTAGCAAGCATTTCACAACTAGGTTACGGAAAGAATTGTATATTCATCATTACTCTGTTTAACGTTTAAACTCGGCGCCCGGCAATGACGCACAAAGGGAGGGGATAAGCTGCTCGCATGTGTCTTTCATTACTCGGCTTGACTGAGGAATTCCCATAGCTCAACATCTACAATTACATCACCCACTGCATAGATACAGAAATACATACATGTAAAAATAGTTAACCCTATATTAATCATTAACATATGAATTACTACTTAGAGTAGGAACTTATAAACTAATATTCAGGTTACACCCTATCTAACTTAAAATTACAGTACTACTAAACACATATATGAATATGAAATGTGTGGCACTACACGGCTCCCACGTTCGGAAAACAAATTTTACCCAAGTCAATTTTCTATATGTGCATGGATGGAATGTTGTTACTCTGATAACTGCTATGAACATTTTGAATTTGGAATACCTTTCCCCACAATCGGTGGCACCTGTCGGTCCACATTAAACACCTGATGCGTACCTCGGAAGGTCGCTTACTCACTACATTAGGAGGTATGATCACTCCTTACTCGAGATGTTATGAGGGAATTTATGCCCCAGTCAGCCTCAGGTTTTGGAGGATAGCTTGTCGCTCACCTGAGCTCGACAGGGTCTCTCGAGATTGAGATCACCACGGGAGGCGCTTCCTTACACTCTTCCATTCACAATCACATTCACTCAGTCCTTTCGTTTCCAGCTTTCCACCCGCGAGAGGTGAGCGCTCATTCTGTCCTGAAGACTCCACTACCTCACAAACCGTGCTAACTGTAAGGTGAGGGGATTGATCACTCCCCTCGAAGTAAGGCACTTCCCGGTTCCAACAGGAACTCTTCACTCTTTTCCTTTTTACACCCTCTCCTCGGGGATGAGTCCACCCGGAACATAACTTTAAGCAGTTATGTTTCACAACATTCGTCACATGCACTTGTCCACTTTTCTAACACTCCTCTATGAGTCTCCGAGGGGCAGTCCTCACTTGCGGCGGTAATCGCTCATCTTCGGGCTCCGAGGCGAGCTCCTGTTGCAACGGTTCTAAGAGCCATTCCTCGGTACCGTAATATGGTTTTACCTTTTCTGCAGCCCTTTGTATTTTTTTCCACTAAATACATTTTCAATTATGTAAACACTTCCATCTAGCAGTACTTCAATCACTTTATACGGGCCTTCCCATTTGGCATTCAGTTTTCTACAGGTACCCGGCTGTATGGTCTCTTTTTTCGCCCACACCAAACTATTGACTTCAACCTTCTGCGCTCTCCTCCGCTATCCAGGACGATACCTCGTGACGTCCCCAAAATCGATGAAGCATTGCCCAAGACAGTGTATGATGTTTTGTGTATGTCTCTGGGTAATATTTGTCTAGCAAACATGTAATTACCTAACCCTTAACATTCTAAGTTGGAAAGAAGGAAAAGTGAAAAATTAGCACTAAGCTTGGAAAACATGGAAATATCAAGATAAGAGGTAGGACAGAAAAGCAGAAGAGGACAGTAAGGAGACAGACTGGAGATAAAAAGGCCCCCTTTAGTCGCCTCTTACGACAAGCAGGGATACTGGGGAAGTATTCTTTCCCCCCTTCCCCAGGGGTAACCGTATCTAGTACACTATATGAACCTCATTACTATCAGGATGTTCTGAATATAGCGTGGAGATATTTGGGAATGATCAACCAATGCTATGCTTAGCATTCTCACTACTTTTTCCGCTTCGCTTCCCTTCACTTTCTCACCAACGCCACTAATTTCGGAACGATGAGTATCCCACCGCTGCCACCAGTGTAATACCTGAAACTTTATCCCACCAGTTGACACCAGTGTAAAGCTATGAATGTTGCCCCACCGGTATTCACCAGTGTGATGCTAGTGGTATGTATTTTCTTACCTGTTGTGGGTATTGATCAACTCACCCATGGATATACAAGTGGTACTCGACTTGACATAGTGGATGATATTTATGAAAAGAATGAATTGTGGTAGCGTTTGTAGTTTTTGGCCGAGTTTAGATTTAGTCGGTACCTCAGGTGGTTGTCGTTCCCTCAGCGAAGGAATCTTGAATTGGAAGGGGAGTGAATTTGGCTTGAGGACATAATTTCCTTGATTAGGTATACTAATAAAGAAAAGAAAATGCTATATACTTTACTTTAATAATTCTGTTAATTTCCACAACAACATTTTTTTATTACAAGACCCTTTTTAGTATGAGAGAAGATTGTAAAGGTTACTAATGCGTTTGGGTGATCATTCCTCTAACATTGTTACCAGACGAAACAATTTTGATACACGCGAGATATGGAGTCGTTGTACTCTACTTTCTTTTTTGACCGTTACTCTTGGGCTCAACATTGGCCTCAAGACAGGGACACTTTTACGGATATGATTTGTCTGTTCGGGCTGGCATAGCCTCGAATCAATAAGAATGATTATTTGTATTCATCTTTCACCCATATAAGGTATTCTCCTCATATAGTTTTCTCGGTTCTCACATCAAATCAGTATTTTTTTACAATTCACCATAGACAATGTTATATAATCACTAGAAATACATAATCTCTCGGGCCTGTCTAGCCTCGAGGAATAATTAAAAAAAAAGAAATACAATCACTTGGAACACCTCAATCACTCGGGCTTGTTTAGCCTCGAGGTACAACTTAAATATTACATTATTGCTCACAATCAGTAAGTTCCCTTCCACACTCCTGATTATAATTTTTCTAATAAACTAATTTTAAAGAAAGAGAACAGTTGATGAATTTGAATTTTCCTTTCCGTTACAGAACATATCACTTTTATACTTCTATTCCTTATCTACAAAAAAAGAATTCACTTGATAGAATCATTAATAACACATCAAATACCTTCGGTTTGTAATAATAACTCGTGAGTGGTGCAAGTGTAAGTGTAAAAGTCTATGGGCAATACTTGGGAATAATGGCGTGCTCCCACGGACGTCGCCGCCGGTGTCTGGGGACCAAACGAACGTCTGTTACACACGATGTCTGGGCAGCAAGTCACTACGTTAAACTCTCAACAATATTACTTCTCATAGTTCATAATAAGTAAGGATTAAACAAAGAAAAAGAGGGGGAGGAAGAAGAAATGTGGACGACTCACCCAACCGAACGTCTGTTACACACGATGTCTGGGCAGCAAGTGGGGTATGTCGGGCACTAAGGACGCCACTGCTCAAGTCAAATGAGGTGGTGTTTTTGAAATATAGGGGGTTTCAATTCTCTTTACAATTTATTTAGCAGTGTACCCATGACGCCAGGACTTTTGATTGAATTGGGGAAAATTTGGGATCTATCCTTATTTAAATTAGATACTGATTCTATCACTATCTCAATTTGAATCTGAGAGCAGCTCATGCCATCTAGTGACGGCCAAGGTAAACGGGACTTTAAATCCTCACAAATGACATTATTTAGGCCCTTTTGGACTGCTAATCTTACATACTTGTGTTCTAGCAGCTTCATTAGCAAGCATTTCACAACTAGGTTACGGAAAGAATTGTATATTCATCATTACTCTGTTTAACGTTTAAACTCGGCGCCCGGCAATGACGCACAAAGGGAGGGGATAAGCTGCTCGCATGTGTCTTTCATTACTCGGCTTGACTGAGGAATTCCCATAGCTCAACATCTACAATTACATCACCCACTGCATAGATACAGAAATACATACATGTAAAAATAGTTAACCCTATATTAATCATTAACATATGAATTACTACTTAGAGTAGGAACTTATAAACTAATATTCAGGTTACACCCTATCTAACTTAAAATTACAGTACTACTAAACACATATATGAATATGAAATGTGTGGCACTACATGTATAGTTTCCTTGTCTTTTGTGTGGTACTCTCTCAAATGCCTTCTTGAAATCCAAATATATGCTGTCTACTCAGCCATCTCTTTTCTGTATAATTTCTGCAACTCTGTCATTGTAACTTAATAGGTTAGTAACACGTGATTTTCCCTTTCTAAAACCAAATTGTCTTTCTGTTATTATACTGCGTTTTTCCAGGCAATTTACCCAAACTCATCGTATCACTTTTTCTAACATCTTGTTTACGAAGCTGGTCAGTGAAACTGGTTGGTAGTTAAGTGGATTTTGTCTATTTCCTTTGCTGAAAAGGGGCACAACGTTTGCTTTCTTCCATATAT
The DNA here is from genome assembly GCF_032717465.1 of Coenobita brevimanus. Classification (NCBI taxonomy): domain Eukaryota; kingdom Metazoa; phylum Arthropoda; class Malacostraca; order Decapoda; family Coenobitidae; genus Coenobita; species Coenobita brevimanus. The sequence continues at coordinate 29,358,637 of NC_137040.1, read as the reverse complement.
CAGGTAGTTTTCCTTGTCTTAAGGATTTTCTGAATACTAATTGTAATAGACTGCTTAGCTCTTTTGCACGTTCCTGTAATACTTAGCACGAAATCACGTCAGGGCCATTGGCTATTCCTTTGTCTAACTTCCTTATCTCTTCCTGGGCCTCTTGTTTTGTTATACGTATATTTGTTAATATGTGTGGGCATACTTTTTAGTCTTCATCTCTCGCAAATCTACTTTCTTTGGTAAAAACTGACTGGAAATTTGTGTTGAGTGCTACACAGATTTCTTCTCTATTGATACAGATTTTCACCTCTTCAGTAATGGATTGTATTTTATCTTTAACTTTTGCTTTGCTTCGTATATAGCTGTAAAACAACTTCGGATGATCAGTACTGTTATTAACTTTGTCTTCCCCAAACTGTCTTTGAGTATTTCTCCTTATCCTTGTATAATCATTTCTTGCTTGCTTGTATATGTTATGCTCTCACTTTTATGTCGACTGCATCTGATCCATAGCAAATCCCTTTTCCCTTTTGCATTTTTAGTCAGAATTAAACCAGTTCTTTATTATTATTTCCGTGTCTTTGTACAGTGGGACATAATTATGGTCTCCTATTTCATAAAATCCACAGAATTTTTTATATATAACAATTATATCTTGTCCTCTTAGCTCCTTTTCCCAATTTGTATTGTTGAGTACTTCTTAAGGTCATGATAGATGCCCTTTTGTAGTTTAGCCACTTTTTATAATTTCCATTACCTCTGACTGTATCATATGCTATCCTGAAATTGTAATCTAGTACTGCATGGTCGATTTTGTTGAATGGGGTGTGACAGATTATACTGTCAATTTCATTTCCTTGCCTAGTAAATATGATATCTGTTGCTCCTCTTATTTCTGGTCTTCTTCGTTACATGTTGTCTTACAAAAAATTCCTGTATAAGATCCAAAAGCTTTTGATCCCAAGAACGTTCATGGCTTTTACATCTAGAGTATTCCAGTTTATATTTGTGTTAAAATCTCCCATTAGTATAATTCTTTCAAATTTTTCCTCCATTCTGTATTGTAAGGTTCTTAAACTCTGAATTGTCTTTTCTGCCAGGACTTCGTATTCACCTTCATCCCATGTGTTTGTCTTGGGTGGCATATATAAAATTGCCACAGTTTTATCCCTTCTGATCTACTAATCTCTACTGCAACTAATTCTACCTGTGAGGGTATGTCTATTTCTATTTCTTTTACTTGGTGTATTTTCTCTGTTATTATCATAACTCCTCCATTTTTTTATTTCTATCTCTTTGCCAAATATTGTACTCATCCAGGTTTAAAGAGTTGTTTCATATCCTTGAGTTTAATTTTGTTTCTGTTAGACAAATAACATGAGGCTCATTTTCTAGGATATGGTCCTTTATATCTAAAAATTTGGATACAATCCTTCTACATTTAAGTACATTCTACCTAGCTATTGCCAGACGCCTTACTGTCGTAAGGGGTGGCCACAAACAAATCGCCTCCATGTTGCCCTCTCCAACGCCATTTCATTTCCCAGCTCCCAGCTCATCCCCCCCCCCCTCTCGTATACCTCTCTACTCCATCCATCCTTATCATCCTTGGCCTCCTCCTCCCTCACTCTCCTTACACCTTACTCACATACACTTTCATCGTCAGTCTCTCACTCTCCATCCTCTCCACATGGCCAAACCACCTCATTATGTTTCTCCTAACGCTTCCTATCACATCCACATCCATACCACAATGCTCCTTCACTTCGTCATTCGTCAGTCTGTCTCTCCACGTGACTCCACATGCTTCTCTCAAATAACTCATTTCCACTGCTCTCACTGTTCACTCCTGTCCCTCCAACAAGGTCCAAGCTTCACTTCTATCACGATGCTGTCATGTAGTAACTTTTTCACTTTCATGTTCACTTCCCTGTTTCTTATCATTGCTTTAAAGGAACCAGCAACCTTTCTTCCTTGCACCTTTTCAAGCACTTCACCTTCTAAACTTCCAGCCTTACTCATCACACTACCCAAGTACTTAAACGCACTCACATTTTCCATTTCCTTCTCATCCAGCCTCACTGTACATTCACTGACTTTACTTCTCTCGAAGACCATAACTTTGCTTTTCCCTACAGTCACCTTTACATTCCGTTTCTTACACACTCTCCCAAATTCATCCACCAAGCCTTGCAGTTCCCCTTCGTCTTCACGTAATAACACAGTATCATCCGCAGACAACTGAACAAGAAGTTTCCAAACACTGCCCTCTCCCATTAGGGCCGCTTCAACATCCACTGCCCTACCTTGTACCTCTTTTATAACCCCATCCATACACAGATTGAATAACCATGGAGACATGACACATGCCTGTTTCAATTCATCCTTCAAATTGAAATAATCACTCAGTTCACTATCCACATGCACTTCAGCCTTAGCACCCTCATACATACTATTCACGGCATTCAACAATTTTCCATCTACTCCATATATTCTTAATACTTTCCACAATCCCTGTCTACCCACACTGTCATATGCTTTCTCCAAAACCATGAAGGCCATACACAACTTCTTTCTTTCCTCTACAAACTTTTCCACTAAAGACCTAAGAATGAATATCTGATCTAGACAACCTCTTCTCTTCCTAAAACCTCCCTATTCTTCTCCTACTAATTCCTCTGTAATTTTCCTAAATCTGTCAATAAGTATCCTACCATATACTTTTCCTACTACATTAAGAAGAGAAATGCCCCTATGATTACCATACGCTCCTTTTTCTAGATTTCCTTTGTACAGGGGAATAATTATACCTGACTTCCAAACCTCCGTGACTCTACCTTCCTCCCAGGCCAATCTGCATATTTTCCACATCCATTCTACTACTATCTCTCCCCCATACTTCAGCATTTCACCCCACACTCCATCAATTCCTTGGGCTATCCCTATTTTGACTCTTTATTGCTTCCTCAACTTCCAGCCTACTGATTTCTTCCTCTTTTCTCACATCCCTCCGTCTCCAAGCCATTCCACTGCCACTTATACTCGAATTACTTTCATTCTCTACATTCAAAAATTCCTTAAAGTGTTCAGTCAATTTGCTCAATTTTTCTCCCTTCTCCACTAGTAATCTATCATTTTTATCTTTCACTCCCCGACTAACTTCTTTGACACCCTGTCTAACTCTCTTTACCTCTTTCCAGAACATTTTCTTACATTCCCTCCACTTTGTACTCAGATTCCTTCAAAATTCTTCTTACTCTCTTTTGATAATCTTTTCACCTCTCTCTTCCTCTCTACATATAAATCTCTCTTCCATCTCTGAACTGCTTCCACGCCCCAGTATCTCATCCACTCAGTATAGGCCTATGCTTTCTTCTCTTGTGCCACAGCCTGTCTCACTCTTCATTCCACCATGCTGTTCCCTGCACCCTCCTTCGTCTTCTATTCACCCCAAACAACAACTCACATGCTGCACAGATTTCTTCTGTGAATATTTTGTACACACCTTCCACGTCCCCCATATGCTCCAGTCCATACTTACCCAATTGTTTTTCCACTTCTCTTTTATATTCTGCTTTTTTTCTATCCTCTTGTAACCTTTCCACCCTCCTTGTGTCCACTACTTCTTCCTGTCCTTCTCATCTTCAATTTCTTCATTTCATTTGGACATTGACTCTCACCACCACCAAGAGGTAGACAGAAACTCCCCCCAACCACTAAATGTTCTTGGATCCATTACACACGTTCTCATCCTATCATCCACACACACAAAATCCATCATTGCCTTCCGTATATTCAGTTCACGACTCACCCTCCTCATCACTCGCCATATATACCTATGGATAATTTTGTGCCTAAAGAGGCTATCACCAACCCCATCCCGGCACAAATGTCCTCTAAAGCACTGCCATTCTCATCCATCTTCTCTGGCGATCTTCTCACCTACCTTTCAGACACCTGGTCATCCTCCTTTTGGGACTTTGGCGAAAGCTTTGCCATTGCACTTGACATCTCAAAGGCTTTCGATCGAGTCTGGCATAAATCTTTAATTTCCAAACTGCCCTCTTACGGTTTCTATCCTTCTATCTGTGCCTTCATCTATAGCTTCCTTTCCAGTCGTTCTGTAGCCGCTGTTGTAGATGGCCATCGTTCTTCTCCTAGATCTATCAATAATGGTGTTCCTCAGGGCTATGTCCTATCACCAGTCTCTCTTCCTTTTATTCATCAATGACCTTCTAAGCTGTACATCTAACCCTATCCACTCGTATGCTGATGACTCCACCCTTCACCTTTTCATTCGGTTTCCGCAACGTCCATCACAACAGTTACCTCAACAAACAAGGTATGAGGCTATGGCACTCCTAATGTCTGACTTGGCTTGTATCTCTGACTGGGGTAAAAATAATCTTTTTGTTTTTGATGCATCAAAGACTCAGTTCTTATACCTATCAACCCGACAAAATTTTCCAGAGGTGTACCCACTAATGTTTAATAATATTCATCTTAATACTGCATCATCCTTGAACATGCTTGGGGTTTCATTCACTCATGACTTATCTTGGAAAGATCATACTACATCTCTTGTAAAATCAGCTTCCAAGAGATTAGGTCTGCCAAGCTGACTCCGTTCCTTCTTTATCCCTGCACAGTTGTTGACTCTATACACGTATTTTATCTGCCCTTGTGTGGAGTACAACTCGCATGTGTAGGGACGTTCCTCATACACAGCTCTTCTCAACAGGGTGGAGTCAAAGGCTTTTTGTCTCATTAACTCTCCTCCTCTTACTGGCTCCCTTCAACCTCTGTCTGTTCACCGTACTGTTGCATCTTTATCTCTTTTCTATTACTACTTCAATGGTCACTGCTCCTCTGAACTGTCTGCTTGCATTCCTCCACCTCTATGACGGGTGTGTATCACCCGTCTAGCAGCAAACTCTCGTCCCTCTTTTGTACAACTCTCTAATGCGAGAGTTAACCGTTACTCCCAGTCCTTCACTTATGCAACAGGTCATCTCTGGAACTGTCTCCCTCTGTTAGTATTTCCTGCTTCCTACGATCTCAAATCTTTCAAACGCAGTGTGTCCAGGCATCTTGAAATTATCGGATCTTGAATTTGGCTCTCTCCTGTATTTTGTTTTTCTCCTGGAGGGAACAGTTATTGTGAGCTCATGGCCTTTTTTCCCTCTTTGTAGCATAAAAAACATAAAATAAAATAAAAAATCTCTGCAGGCACACCCTGCTCACTAACTATTCCATCCACCTTTACATTCCATACTTTTCTATTCATATCTCCAATCAGAAACACTCTCTCATTCCTTTCAAACTTTTCCATGCACACGTCCACATTTGTCCAGAACTCTTCTCTCACTCTGCTTGTACGATCTTGCATTGGCATACACGCACACACAGTCGCCCACATTTGTAGTCCAACTATCAATCTTACCCACACAGTCCTTTCACCAACTGAACCTTCTATCTATCTATCTCTATCTATTGCCAGACGCCTCAATCCCGTTTGGGGTGGCCACAAACAAATCGCCTCCAAGTCGCCCTGTCCCCCGCCATTTCACTCCCCTGCTCCCAACTCACACCCCCCTCTCTCATATACCTCTCCACCCCATCCCTCCATCTCATCCTCGGCCTCCCCCTCCCTCTTTCCCCCTCCACCTCACTCACATACACTCTCTTCGTCAGTCTTTCACCCTCCATCCTCTCCACATGGCCAAACCACCTCAGTGTGTTCCTCATAACGCTTCCTATCACATCCACATCAACACCACAACACTCCTTTATATCCTCATTCGTCAGCCTGTCTCTCCATGTGACTCCACAGGCTTCTCTTAAATAACTAATTTCCACTGCTCTCACTCTTGACTTGTGTCCTTCCAACAACGTCCAAGCTTCACTTCCGTACGTTAGAGTTGGTATCACAATACTGTCATGTAGTAACTTTTCACTTCCATGCTCACTTCCCTGTTTCTTATCACTGCTTTCAAAGAACCAGCAACCTTTCTTCCCTGCTGTACTCTTTCAAGCACTTCACCCTCCAAACCTCCATCCTTACTCATCACACTACCCAAGTACTTAAACGTACTCACATTTTCCAATTCCTCACCATCCAACCTCGCTGTACATTCACTGACTTCACCTCTCTCAAAGACCATCACTTTACTCTTCCCTACATTCACCTTTAGATTCCGTTTCTTACACACTCTCTCAAACTCATCCACCAAGCCTTGCAGCTCCCCTTCGTCCTCACTCAACAACACAGTATCATCAGCAAACAACAGTACAGGGAGTTTCCAAACACTATCCTCTCTCACCAGGGCCACTCCGACATCCACTACCCTACCTTGTACCTCTTTTATTACCCCATCCATGTACAGATTGAATAACCATGGAGACATGACACATCCCTGTTTCAACCCAACTTTCAAAGAGAAAAATTCACTTAGTTCGCCATCCACACGCACTGCAGCCTTCGCACCATCGTACATACTTTTCACAACATTCAACAACTTCCCATCTACTCCATATATTCTTAACACTTTCCACAATCCCAGTCTATCCACCCTGTCATATGCTTTCTCCAAATCCATGAAAGCCACATACAACTTTTTTCCCTTCTCTAGAAACTTTTCCACTAAAGATCTGAGAATGAATATCTGATCTACACAACCTCTTCCCTTCCTAAAGCCTCCCTGTTCTTCTCCAACTAATTTCTCTGTTCTTTCTCTAACTCTGTCAATAAGTATCCTACCATACACTTTTCCTATTATACTAAGAAGACAAATGCCCCTATGATTACCACACACTTCTTTTTCCCCTTTTCCTTTGTACAAGGGAATAATTATACCTGACTTCCAATCCTCCGGGACTCTACCTTCCTCCCAGGCCAATCTGCACATCTTCCACATCCATTCTACTACTATCTTTCCCCCATGCTTCAGCATTTCACCACACACTCCATCAATTCCTGGGGCTTTCCCTGATTTAACTTTCTTCATTGCTTCCACAACTTCTATCCTACTGATTTCTTCCTGTCTTCTCACCTCCCTCCTTCTCCCAGCCATTCCCCAGCCACTTATACTCGCATTACTTCCATCCTCCACATTCAACAATTCCTTAAAGTGTTCTCTCCATCTGCTCACTTTTTCTCCCTTCTCCACTAGTAATCTACCATTTTTATCTTTCACTCCCCTGCTAACTTCACTTCCACCCTGTCTTACTCTTTTCACCTCTTTCCAGAACATTTTCTTACAGTCCCTCCACTTTACACTCAAATTCCTTCCAAATTCCTCATCCACTCTCTTCTTACTCTCTCTTACTAATCTTTTCACCTCTCTCTTTCTTTCTACATATAACTCTCTCTTCCGCCTCACAACTTCTTCCACGCCCCTATTTCTCATCCATTCATTGTATGCTTTCTTCTTTTGTGCCACAGCCCGTTTCACCTCTTCAGTCCACCACGCTGTTCCTTGCACCCCCCTCCGTCTTCTCTTCCTTCCACACACCACATCACATGCTGCACATATTTCTTCTGTAAATATTCTACACACACCTTCCACGTCCCCCATCTGCTTCAATTCATATTTGCCCAATCGTTCCTCCACTTCTCTCATCCTCTTGTAACCTTTCCACTCTCCTTGCAACTACTCCTTCCTCTCGTCTTTCCCTTCTTCTATTCCTCCATCTTACTTGAACTTTAATTCTGGCCACCACCAAGTAGTGGTCAGAAAGTCCAGTCCCCCAACCTCTATAAACTCTTGCATCCAATATACATCTTCGCATCCTTTCATCCACACACACATAATCAATCATTGCCTTCCTTTCACTCAGTTCACCACCCACCCTTCTCATCACTCGCCATGTATACCTGTGGATCATTTTATGCCTGAAGAGGGTATTGGCTGTCACCAGCCCCCTCCCAGCACAAATGTCCACTAACGCACTCCCATTCTCATCTACCTCAGCAGGCACACCCCACTCACCAACTATTCCATCCACCTTCACATTCCCAACTTTACCATTCATATCACCAATCAAAAACACTCTCTCATTCCTTCCAACCTTACTCGCGTATATTCTCCTTCCATCTGTTACTCATAACAATACACACTCCTTCTTTTGCCCTCTTATCTCACACCTTCTCCCACGCATATACCCCATCCATACTCCCATTCTCTCTCACTCTCACCTCTTCATTTAGTTTCAGTTAATCCACATACATCCACTTTCGCACCTTCAAGCACCTGGAGAATCTCTCTTCATTTCACCTCATTATCTGCACCTCTAACATTCCATGTTAGGAGGAGTAGACTGTAGCACCAGACGAGCAGGGCAGTACTCCCAAGGTGGGTGGAAAGCTCATGACAGGGAGAGCTGGAGCTCCCTTTTCATCAGCCTTCGGGACTAGTTCCCAACTAATCCGCTTTGCTGAACTTTTTCAGTGTTTCAGTAACACAGAGTAGGCCAGCTTGCTCTTTAATACGAGTTTCTCTAACTGCCTTCACCAAACTATATGCACAGTACACACTACACTTCCTTTTCTAAATTAAAAGAGAAATGGCACGTATAGACCTTGCCTCGGAGTCCCCGGGGGTGGGGGACCACAAATGTCCCCACCATCTGCCCTTCTTGTGGTGATGACTCAATATGCCTGAAACCACTGTATGATTCACTTCTATATTTCTGCAACATTCGTGGCCTTTCCTCTAACTTTCTCTCTGTTGAACATCACCTCTCCTCTTCTAAACCTCACCTTCTCTTCTTAACCGAGACTCAGCTGTCTGAGGCAACTGATAGCAAACCCTTTTCTGTACCCTCCTACTATCTCTACTTATCTCAAACTCAAAGGTGGCTGTTGTGTATATGTATGCAACAACTTATCTTCCTCTCGTGTTCTTGAACTTGATTCTTCTGAATTCTCTACTCGCTGGCTTCAGCTTTCCTGTTATTCGCTGACTAAATACAGTATATCTGTGCTGTTTACTTATCCCCTAATTCTACTGACTATCAAAATTCTTCCACTATCTTACTTCTACAATGGAACACATTCTATCCATTTCTCATTTCTCTGAAATCTCCATTCTAGGAGATTTCAATGTTCACCATCACCTTTGGCTCTCCTCTCCTATCACTGATCCACCTGGTGAACAAGCCTACATCTTTTCTATCCTTTATGACCTACAGCAGCTTGTACAGCACCCTACCCATATCCCTGACCGCCTTGGAGAGAGCTCCAACATACTTGACCTCTTCCTTACAACTAATCCTTCTACTTACACTGTTAAACTTTTCTCTCCATTGGGCTCCTCCGATCACAGCCTTATTACCTTCACCTCTTCTATCGCTCCGGTAGAGCCAGTGGACCCTCCAAAGAAACAGCGACTGTGGCACTTTGGAGTTGGAGACTGGGAGGCCCTCAGGCAGTACTTCTTTGATTTTCTCTGGAATAAATATTGCTTTCATGGCCGGAAGCCATCTGAGTGTGCCTTGCACATTACAGAGGTTATTCTCTCGGACATGGAAGCATACATTCCTTTCTCATATCCTTTGATTAATGCAAGAAAGCCTTGGTTTTATTGCGCATTTTCTAATGCTGTCCGCAACAAGGAGAGGGCCTATAAAAGGTACCAGCGCCAACCCACCCCTGAATCACATCTTTTTTTTTTTATTTCTGCCTGGAATCATGCTAAGTCTGTTCTTTGCTCTGCTAAAAATAATTTTACCCGCAGTAAATGCTCTCAACTCTCCAACTCGAATTCTTCCCGCTCCTTCTGGCACCTTGCCAAAAACCTTTCTAAGAACTTTACCTCATCATCCTTCACTCCTCTTTTCTACTTTGATGGCTCTGTAGCTATTTCTTCTACTGATAAAGCAGATCACTTCACTCACTCTTTTCCTGCAATTCCACCTTAGACGATTCTGGTGCTGTTCACCAAACACTTCCCCCCTCTGACTTCCTCATGGGTGACATTAAAATTTCTTCAGCTGATGTATTTTTTGCCATCACTGGCCTCAGTACTAATAGGGCATATGGGCCTGATGGAGTCCCTCCTGTTGTCCTCAAGAACTGTGCTTCTGTGCTTACACCCTGCCCAGATAAACTCTTTCGCCTTTGTCTTTCAACTTGTACCTTTCCTTCTTGTTGGAAGTTTGCTCTCATTCAGCCAGTCCCAAAGAAGAGTGACTATTTCCTACCCTCTAACTATCGTCCAATTGCTTTAACATCTTGTCTCTCAAAAGTTTTTGAGTCTATTCTTAAGAGAAAAATTTTAAAGCATCTTTCCTATCACAACCTTCTTTCTGATTGTCAGTATGGGTTCCATCAGGGACACTCCACTGGCGATCTTCTCACCTACCTTTCAGACTCCTGGTCATCCTCCTTTCGGGACTTTGGCGAAAGCTTTGCCATTGCATTGACATCTCAAAGGTTTTCGATCGAGTCTGGCACAAATCTTTAATTTCCAAACTGCCCTCTTACGGTTTCTATCCTTCTATCTGTGCCTTCATCTACAGCTTCCTTTCTGGTCGCTCTATACTCGCTGTTGTAGACGGCCATCGTTCTTCTCCTAGATCTGTTAACAATGGTGTTACTCAGGGCTCTGTCCTATCACCAACTCTCTTCGTTTTATTCATCGATGATCTTCTAAGATGTACATCTAACCCTATCCACTCGCATCCTGATGATTCCACCCTTTACCTTTCCATTTGGTTCCCGCAACGTCCATCCCAGCAGTTACTTCAACAAACAACGGATGAAGCTATGGCACTCCTAATGTCTGACCCGGCTCATATCTCTGACTGGGGTAAAAATAATCTTGTTGATTTCAGTGCATCTAAGATTCAGTTTTTACACCTATTAACCCTGCAGAATCTTCCACAGGAGTACCCACTAAAATTTAATATCCAGCTCAATCCAGCATCATCCTTGAGCATGCTTGGGGTTTCATTCACTCGGGATTAATCTTGGAAAGATCATATTACATCTCTTGTAAAATCTGTTCCAAGAGATTATGTGTGCTAAGCCGACTCCATGCCTTCTTTACCCCTGCACAGTTGTTGACTTTATACACTTTTTTTTTTTTTTTCCATATATGGGTACAACTTTCATGTGTGGGGAGGCTCCCCACATACAGCCCTTCTTAATAGGGTGGAGTCAAAAGCATTTTGTCTCATTAACTCTGCTCTCTAATGCAAGAGTTAACTTACTAGTGGAGAAGGGAGAAAAAGTGATCAGATGGAGAGAACACTTTAAGGAATTGTTGAACGTAGAGGATGGAAGTAATGCGAGTATAAGTGGCTGGGGAATGGCTGGGAGAAGGAGGGAGGTGAGAAGACAGGAAGAAATCAGTAGCATAGAAGTTGTGGAAGCAATGAAGAAAGTTAAATTGGGGAAAGCCCCAGGAATTGATGGAGTGTGTGGTGAAATGCTGAAGCATGGGGGAGAGATAGTAGTAGAATGGATGTGGAAGATGTGCAGATTGGCCTGGGAGGAAGGTAGAGTCCCGGAGGATTGGAAGTCAGGTATAATTATTCCCTTGTACAAAGGAAAAGGGGAAAAAGAAGTGTGTGGTAATCATAGGGGCATTTGTCTTCTTAGTATAATAGGAAAAGTGTATGGTAGGATACTTATAGACAGAGTTAGAGAAAGAACAGAGAAATTAGTTGGAGAAGAACAGGGAGGCTTTAGGAAGGGAAGAGGTTGTGTAGATCAGATATTCATTCTTAGATCTTTAGTGGAAAAGTTTCTAGAGAAGAGAAAGAAGTTGTATGCGGCTTTCATGGATTTGGAGAAAGCATATGACAGGGTGGATAGACAAGGATTGTGGAAAGTGTTAAGAATATATGGAGTAGATGGGAAGTTGTTGAATGCTGTGAAGAGTATGTACGATGGTGCGAAGGCTGCAGTGCGTGTGGATGGTGAACTAAGTGAATTTTTCTCTTTGAAAGTTGGTTTGAAACACGGATGTGTCATGTCTCCATGGTTGTTCAATCTGTACATGGATGGGGTAATAAAAGAGGTACAAGGTAGGGTAGTGGATGTTGGAGTGGCCCTGGTGAGAGAGGATAGTGTTTGGAAACTCCCTGTACTGTTGTTTGCAGATGATACTGTGTTGTTGAATGAAGACGAAGGGGAGCTGCAAGGCTTGGTGGATGAGTTTGAGAGAGTGTGTAAAAAACGGAATCTAAAGGTGAATGTAGGGAAGAGTAAAGTGATGGTCTTTGAGAGAGGTGAAGTTAGTGAATGTACAGCGAGGTTGGATGGTGAGGAATTGGAAAATGTGAGTACGTTTAAGTACTTGGGTAGTGTGATGAGTAAGGATGGAGGTTTGGAGGGTGAAGTGCTTGAAAGGGTGCAGCAGGGAAGAAAGGTTGCTGGTTCTTTGAAAGTAATGATATGAAACAGGGAAGTGAGCATGGAAGTGAAAAAGGTACTACATGACAGTATTGTGATACCAACTCTAACGTACGGAAGTGAAGCTTGGACATTGTTGGAAGGACACAAGTCAAAAGTGAGAGCAGTGGAAATGAGTTATTTAAGAGGAGCCTGTGGAGTCACGTGGAGAGACAGGCTGACGAATGAGGATATAAAGGAGCGTTGTGGTGTGGATGTTGATGTGATAGGAAGTGTTATGAGGAACACACTGAGGTTGGTTTGGCCATGTGGAGAGGATGGAGGGTGAAAAGACTGACGAAGAGAGTGTATGTGAGTGAGGTGGAGGGGGGAAGAGGGAGGGGGAGGCCGAGGATGAGATGGAGGGATGGGGTGGAGAGGTATATGAGAGAGGGGTGTGTGAGTTGGGAGCAGGACAGTGAAATGGCGGGGGATAGGGTGACTTGGAGGCGATTTGTTTGTGGCCACCCCAAACGGGATTGAGGCGTCTGGCATTAGATAGATAAATAGATAGATAGATAGAACTCTGCTTCTCTTACAGATTCCCTTCAACCTCTGTCTCTTCACCGCACTGTTGCCTCTTTATCTCATTTCTATTGTTGCTTCTATGGTCATTGCTCCTCTGAACTGTCTGCTTGCATCCCTTCACCTCTACGACAGGTGCGTACCACCCTTCTAGGAATAACCTCTCATCCTATTTCAGTCCAGGTCTCTAATGCAAGAGTTAACTGTTACTCCTAATCCTTCATTTATGCAACAGGTCAGCTCTGGAACTGTCTCCCTCTGTCTGTATATCCTACTTCCTATGATCTCCAGTCTTTTAAAAGCAGTGTGTCCAGGCATCTCGAAATGATCAGATCTTGAATTTGGCTGTCTTTTGTATTGTTTTTGTTTTTTCCTTGGAAGGAACTGTTTTGCGGGCTGGTAGCATTTGGTTCCTGATTCCTTCCATTAAAAAAAAAAATGTCGTGATCCGTACCATGTCCTTCGTTCGGTCCTTAGTGATCACCTTTTGGTCAGTACTGGTCTGATGCTTCTTGAGTACATTAACTTAGCCATATTGTTCACATATTTGACATTGGTTTAGTCTACTATCTTCCTCTTATTTAGTTCCTGCTGTTTATGTGCCATTTTTTTTACTTGCAATTCTACTACTTTATAAAAAGAATTATTTCTCTCTTCATCTGATCTTGCATCATTCTTTCTTTTTGCTTCTTCCCTCTTTTCCTTTAGTAATCCCCATTCATCTTGAGATAGGCAACTTTTTATCCACATTACTTTGTATTCCTGTGATTCCTTAAGTTTGTTAACATTTTTCTGATACCTCTTCTACAGTGTTCACACTTTGGAAGGTTAATTTCAAGGACCTTGACCTGTTTCTCGCATATTTCCCTAGTCTCTTAAATTCCTCTACATCATTCTCACAGATTACATATGCTACTACTTTCAGTATGTTCATTATATTTCCCATTTCTTTGTTATCTCTGGTGATTCTATTCCTTATTTCTTCTTCACCTTTACCAGTGATGACTATAGATTTGTTAATCCCAGCTGTTTCCTTTATTAGCCTTGGGTTCTTCCTTATGATGTCTTTTTCCTCTCTTGTCATGTCTTTTGCTTCAGCTTTGTTTTTTAGGTCTTGACCTGTTTTGGCTACTTCTGCCCACGTATTTTGTACTTCCTCTGTGTAGTTTCTCATCATTTCATTTACCTGAGTTATCTTCTCATTAATGTCTCTATGTCTCATTATGTCTTTGTCATCATTGTACTCCTTCAAAACTCTTTCATGGGTGGCTATTGCATTTCCCATTTCGTTCAATTTCTTCCTCAGAATGTTTACCTCAACTTGTAACTCACCTATTGGTGCATCTTTTCTGTTAAATTCTTTTACCAGTTCCTCATTTTTTTCCTTTTCGTTGGTACAGTTCCTTCCTTACTTCATCCAATTCCAGTTTGAAAGTTTCTTCCAATCTGTTCACTTTCTCTGCTAATTTATAAAATGTAACTAGTTCCACCAAGTCTGTGTAGTCATCATTTTATTTTTTCCTCTTACCTACTTGAACTTCTTGAAAGTACACCATCGTATAGAAATATACTTTCTGCTTACAGTTTAGCATCTCCTTTCCGTCAGTACTGGAAATTACCCAGGGTTCGTCAGTTTATCCGAAGTGGTGCCTGTTGTCTGCAAACGCAGCAACTCCTCGGGGCTCTGACCACTTGATATACTTCCTATGGAAGTATATCTTTGTGTGTGTGTGTGTGTGTGTGTGTGTGTGTGTGTGTGTGTGTGTGTGTGTGTGTGTGTGTGTGTGTGTGTGTGTGTGTGTGTGTGTGTGTGTGTGTGTGTGTTCTAGAAATATCTCTAAAGGTTGTGGAAGGATTTTCACCAAACCATGATAAACAACAAGTATGTGAATGATCATAAGTGATTAACTTTTGGTTAGGATTTGATCAAAGGCGCCCGAATACTATCCTTCATACATCAAACTACATTTTGGCCAATATCTCAGCAATGGATAGAGATATCTTCTTAAAAGTAGGTTTGTAAGTAGTCTGTACCTTAGCCAAGATATTTTGCCGGTGATTAGCATTCGGCCCCCACATGCTTTTGTTTTTCATCTCACTAAAAGTTTAAATAGACATCACAATGAGATAAACTTTCCAAGTTTAACCCAGCAGAAACCATTGTCACCATGGGATGACGGTTTGGTGCATTTTCAAAACATAAATAAGGAGGGAACCTCAAGTTGGGTCCTATGATCTTTGGGACTATGAGCTGATAGATGAATGGTAGTAAGCTTAGAACCTTCCTCACAAAATCCTACCTGCAGCAACTCAGGGTTTTGGAGGGTTAAGTGTAGCGACAGAGTATGTAACCCGTCTTTCATGACATTCTTTAGAAACTGTAGCAAAATTCTGTTATCATTTGCGTGAAGATATCCTGCCATGCCTCGTCCTGTAATAGCTGCTCCGCAGTGGAAGTGTTCCGGTGTTTGAGCAAATTGGGAGGAACTTCAATTGCTCGTGTCTGAGTTCCACCTTCTGTGTTTGCCTTCAGGACACTATGGTCAGAAACAAGACTCTTCCTGCTCTAAGAGAATATACAGTTCTTCACTCACTAGCTCTTATGGACTGTGGTACTCGAGGTGGCTGTCCTCTCCTTGGGTGTACTAATGTTCCATTTATTTATTTTTTCTGTCTGGTCTCTCCTTCATGCTGTGGCTGTTCAATTACACCTGGGGAGGGTTTACATATTCTGTTTTCTTTATCTATTCCCCCCCTCCACGCCCCGCTGTGCCTTGACTACTTCATTCGTCAGCTTCCTTGGCCATTTATTCAAGGCAACTAAACTGGCGTCATGCTTTGTGGGGTGAAACTATACGTAACGCTTTTGGTGATCTCCCGGAATCTTTGGCTGAGGATTTGGATCTCGTTCCTCTGAGCACGGGAGACCTGACACATTTCATGTTCAAACTAGTATTCTATCTGTTATTGATCTTACATTGATATCCCGTGGTTCTTCGCTGAACTTTTCATGTGAGATTTTGTCTTACTTAAATGGTATTATCATTATCCTATTGTGGTTAAAGCATGCAACTCTGTGTTGGTGAAGCGTGTCCCTCCCTTGTGTTTGGGTTCGGCTGACCAGGGAGAGTTTGCAGAACACTATAGTCTCGACTACAGTGTTCCCAACTTTCAAGGGGCTGATGATGCAGAACAGTATTTCATAATTACTGTATACCAGGCTGGCCTTTCCTTAATTTCACGAACGTCTGGAAAGCTTTGCAGGTGACCTGTGCCTTGGTGGGATAAGGAGTGTGCTTTATGTAGGTGTGCCCACAAATCTGCTTGTAGGAACCATAGGAAAAATAAAGATGTCTTTTTAAAATTCATTTTTGGAAACCTCGTGTCTGTTAGCACTGGTTTCTGAAGAACTCGGGCCAAACCTTGTCGAGAACCTATGTCTCCTCAGCCACCTTTTCCACTCCTTTACCACTGGTCTGGAAGAAGGTAAGTAATCATCTTTTCCTCCCTTGGTGCTTAAAATTCTGGGATCTTCTTTATCCAACTCCTCTGAAGTAGCGTCAGCCCTGGCAGAGCAGTTTTACAGTGTATGTTGCTCAGATCCCTCCAAGCCATTTAGCTTACTCCGGCATCAACAGGAAAGGTTAGGTATTGTATTTCTGTATACTGAATGGGAACCTTATGTTTTCTTTGCCGTCTGTGAACTCAAGGCTGCTCTCCAGCAGTGTAATGACTACTCTTGGGATTAATGACATTCCATATGCTATGATTTACAATTTGTCGTACGATTCTCTGTTTTTATTAATAATTTACAATAGGATAAGGGATGAAGATAAAGTATCCACTGATTGGGGGATGGGTATGGTTCTTCCATTTCCTCAGCCACTTAAGAACTATATTCTTAATGTGTCTACATATAGTCCCATTTGTTTGACATCTTCTATATGCTAACTGTTTGAGAAGATGGCTAACGGGAGGCTTGTTCACTAACTAAAGATGTTTCTTCTCTCTGTCACAAAGAGGGTTTCATTGGATTAGACGTACATTGGACTACCTCACTGGATCTGAGTCAGCAGCCTGTGAGGCTTTTGCTTATGGACATCTTGCAGCTTTGCTCCCTGACCTGGAAAAGGCATATGATACGGCATGGCACCATGGCATTCTGAACTAACTTCACAGTTTGGGGTTTCATGGCCACCTGCCATTGTTCCTAAGTGACTTCTAGTTGGACCGCAGGTTTCAGGTTCGTGTGCTCTCCTCACTCTTTCCTACGAGTTCAAGCGGAAGGTGTTCCACAGAGGAGTGTGCTAATTGTTCCTTTACTTGCTGTTTCCATCAATGACATACTTGATTCCCTGAAACAGAGTGTGTCTTCTTCCTGTTATGTGGCTTAGTTGTATGGTTTGCTGGTTCCCAGACGTGTGCTGTTGAGAGGTGGATGCAGCTGGTGCTCGAAAGGATCGCCAGCTGGGCACACTGGAGAGATTTCCGTTTTTCTTCAAGCATGAGTGTAGCAATCCACTTTTATAGATTAAAGGGGCTGGCGCCTGCTACGGTTCATGGAGAAGACTAAGTTTCTTTGGCTTAACGTTTGACTGTTAGGTCACTTCAGATTTACCTTTGAAACTTCTCTGAGTGTCATGTATGCAAGCAAAGCATTTGTTGATGGTACTGTCTCTATACTTCACATCTCGTGGGGTGTTTATCAGAGTACACTCCTTCGCTTGTATCAAGCCTTAGTGGGATCTAAACTTGCCAGTGAATGCGAAGTCTACTCCTCCTCTACTGTACCGCAGGTTAATGTCCTTCGTCCTTTGCATCATGCAGCTATGTGTCTTGCCACTGATGCTTTCGGATCCTACGCGATTCCTAGGTTGTGGAGGCTGGTGTTCCTTTTATCTACAGCATAAGTCGCTAATCATTCGTTGCTGGAATCATGTAAGATATATTCCATAGTCATTTATTGCTGTTTGTGTATCATAGCAGTCATTATATCAGTATTATGTTTCTTATCCTCGCACTCCACATTCCTTTGGGTACAGGGTCAGACAGATTATGGGGGATTTAGGTCTCTCTGCATAGCCAGTCTGCCCCACTCGAGTACAAAGAATTGCACCATGGTACCTTCCTGAGGTGCAGCTGCGCATGAATCCTGAGGTTACGAAGTCTTCTGCCTCTTCTCGGGCTCTCCATCAGCTGCTTAGGACCATCTGTCAGTTCACAGGGAAACCCTCCTTGTATATACAGATGGTTCAGAGTCAGACACTGGTGTTGGGTCTGGGGAGAATTTCCCAGATTTTGTAAGGGTAGAAATTCTTCTAAATTCCACTATTTTATCATCAGAATCTAATTCAGCTCATCCCCTGTCCTTTCCTTTCTCGAGTAAGGCAAGGGTTCATTAGCATGTCGATGTGGACGGCAATGAGATGGAAGATACATTTGCAAAATCTGCTTCTTCTTGATGACCCCTGCCAACTATCCCCTTCCTGCTTTCCATTTAACACCATACTTGAAGTATGATTCTTATTTGCTGGCAGAGCCTGTGGGATGCTGTTGCTTATAATAAATTAAGGGATGTTATTCAGAGGGTGGTAGTGCCGAGGGTTCTCCCCTCCATGTCTTAGCGATTGGAGGTGGCTGTTGCCCAGCTTTGCATTGGGCACTCATGGTTTAGTCATGAGTTCCTAATGTGTGGTGGGGCTCAACCGTATTGTGATGATTATTTTGTTCCCCTTACTGTCCGTCACATGCTAGTCCTTTGTCCGAGTCTGGGGGACCTGCAGTGGAGGTTTCTCCATAGGCATAGCAGGACAGATGGTGCCTACTCTATGTCCTTCATACTTGAAGGAACCTTTGGCTCTCTGACTGATATTTTTTTTTTTTTTAAAGGAAGTGAACTTCTTTCATCTTTTGTTGTTAACTGATGATTTACTTACTTTGTTGCCATTTTTTATCCTTGTTTGAGGTATCGATTTTGTTTTAGTACACAGGTTTTAACGTTTATTCGGCGTCATATAATTGAGGTGTTGCAGAGCCACAAATTTTATTTTAAATATTTCAGTTCAATTCTCTCATCAACAGAATATTTTTATTCATCTCAAGATATAACTCTTGGAAGACTTGGAATTAGTGATGACTCGCTCACTACCAGGTATTTATCCGCAACTGGGTAAAAGTGCTTGTAGGTTGCAAGAACAGAATATGTAAGACATCATTCTTGGGAAATAACTAACTTCTTTACTACAATAATATCTTTAAAATGATTGCTATCTGCAGTCATTGTTACTCAGATAAGGAGTGATTTCGTGTAAAAAAAACATTTTAAGCCAAAAGATTAAATTCTCTTACCCACCTGCGATATAATCCTCAGACATTTATCAATCTGAGGTGTATAGGGGGCATCATGAGGCACTGGCCAGGCTAACGAAAAATGTAGCAAGTTTTCCTTGCCTATATACAAGGGGGAAGTGCCGTCTAGTTTAGCAAAGTTCCGGGATATTATCAGCTGCAGGTTTAGAGGGGCAGCAAGATGGGCACTCCTGAAATAAACAGAAAAATAGTAAAATGTAATAATTCATCCAGATGCTTTCCCCACCTAGAAATTGCATGAGGTAGGATATATAAGAACGGCATTTTCGATACTGGAATAGTAATGAATAGCATGCCCAATAGAATGAGCCACATAATCATTCGTACATCATTCAGTCCTCTGGAATCCTGACGCCTCGTCACACGCCAAAACATCTACACGTTTTTGCTCCTTAAAATTCAGCTGCCAAATTCGTTTTCAACTAAGTGTTAATATAAAATTGTTCCACTTAAAATCTTTCCACTTAGAATACAACCAAGATACGTAAAATCCATTCTAGACAATTTACCAACCAACAAAGCTCCAGACCCAGATCGAATTCCTGCAATTGTTTTGAAAAAGTACTCCCCAGAACTTGCTTATGTTCTAGCTAAATTATTCAGGCTATGCTTACGTACTTCATTCCCTAATTCTTGGAAAGAAGCCAATTCCAACCCAGTACTGAAGAAAGGAAGTTCCTCTGACCTCTCCGATTACAGACCAATATCTATCACTTCCTCTCTTAGTAAAGTATTTGAAATTACAGTGAATAAGAACATAATTAAACATATTGAATTCAGCAACTTAATTAGTATAGGCAGTATGGTTTTCGCCACGAAAGATCAACTATTGATATACTCAATCTTCTGACTCACACCATCCATCAATCAGTTGACCAACATGGAGAAACTCATGCAGCAGCCTTTGATATTTCTTAAGCTTTTGACAGAGTGTGACACCATTCCCTGTTATCCAAACTCCCTTGCTATGGACTAACATCTTTTGTTCCTCTGATTTCCTCATATATCAGTGACAAATATAAGAGTAAAAGTAGATGCTGTTTATTCTAATATCCCTCATTGACCAATGGCGTGCAACAAGGATCAGTTCTGGCTCGAACCCTATTCGTAATCCATATTACTGATCTCTTATCTGTCACCCATAATCAATTCATTTATACGCAGTTGACTTAACAGTTCACAGTTCATTCACACTTAAACACCCATTCACAAAGTTTAATATGTCTAACTCACAACTCAGTACAGCCATCTCCATAAATCAAGACTTGTCTAGGATCATTGAATGGGGACAAAACAACCTTGTATCATATAATGCTAGTAAAACCAAATATATACAGTTTACTGATGGACAGATATTGCCAGATTCCTATATTATCATCAATGCTACTAATATTCCCACCTCCAAAAGTACTGAAATTCTCAGTGACTCACTTCACAGTACCCTCACCTGGACCTCTCACGTCAGATCACTTGCTAAAACCGCCTCAAAGAAACTACGATTATTGTACAGAGTCCGTAACTTCTTCACTGATTCATCACTGACGAGCTATAATTTATAAGCCATGTGCTCTCTCAGCTTGAATATTGCTCACCCTCGTGGAATGGATGTGGAGAGGTTGCACTAAAACAACTAGACAAAATTCAGAACAAAGCTGTTGGAATTACTAATAATCCTATTATAAATAAACGACCTGCCCTACAAGTAAGAAGGAATGTTGCCTCCCTTGCATTATTTTACAGATATTTTTATGGCAAATGCTCAAAACCTGCGTCCATTGTGCCACCTCTCCATGAATTCCCTCGTGCTACACGGGCATCTGGTAGCGCTCATGACTGGAATGTTACACAGCCATATTGCAGAATGTCTGCCTATCAGAATTATTATATTCCCTGAACATCTCTTTGCAACTCGCTTCCCCAGAGTTCCCCCCCCCCCCCCGCCAAACTTCAACCTACAGCTTTTCAAGCCCATCTGTTACAGATTTTTATGAATCGAGGACACCAGTAATTTGGTGTATAGATTTTTTTTAGTCATTTGTTTTTCATTCCTCTGTTCTGTTATTAAAAAGAAAAAGTGTATCACTGTAAGTAAAACCAACTCACTTCATCTCCAGAGCTGCGTTGAGTCCGTCCATAACATCTCCCCCGACCATCATGCTCCCAAGTTCTCTATGGGCACTTGATTCAGAGTTTAAAAAGAACTTCTTGTACGAACCATCAAAAGATCTTAATGTCACCCTGTAACATGTACAAATAAAAAAATGTTTAATTAGTATTACTACTGAGGCCCCCAGAATAACGCAACACCAAAACTTAACTTCAAGATACATTTAGTAATTGTTTTTGTTAACTTCAAAATTGGCCTAAAATTGCCATATTTGTATCTCGAAGGCTAATTTGTGACATTAAATTAACACCAAGATGTGATGCTAGTCACGAAGAAGTGCTATAGAAAGAAAGCGAGACAGTATTGTCTCTTCCTGCCACTGTGTTTCGTGAAATAAGCTACAAATGGAAAAAAAAAAAAAAAACGGGGAAGTTAAATTGAAGGAGCCATAGACCTATAGTGTTATTATTTGGTCTTCCTCTCTACCGTTATATTACAGCACATTCCTTGCATTTATCCTATTGTAGTATAGGAATAATAATAAAGTTATACAACTGTTTGAATATACGATAAGTAATGAACTTAATAATTTCCAGTGCTACAGGGTGTGCGGATCTGGTCTATGTATTAAGGCAGACAGTGGAGGAAGCATAAGCGAAAGACTGTGCGTCTCTGGAGGACGATGCATGTGGAAAATGAGGCTACGAGAGCGGTGAGCACAAAAGTAAAGAAAAAAAAGGAAAAAAAGTAACGCCGGAGGTAAATATTGAGAGATGGAATATTAAAAGTATGGTTATGTGGATGATGTATTACGTGGTACTTGAGAACACCATTTATTGATTCTTTCAGTGTTAACCTGCTTTTGAACAATCAGGCCTGAAAGTACTGTATAGAAGGATTTGAATAAAATACCAGCTGCTGGGTGAAAACTAACTCACTGTGTGATGTGTTGGTGAATGAGGGGAAAAATAGAACTGAGGGTTTAAGAACTTTGATGCAGTGATAGGGCATAACCAAAGGGCCCAGCATTAACTTACGTTTCAGCTCCATCCAACACCTTTGCATCCACGTTCGTTCTTCGATATCTCACCTGTCAACTACTTTGACCAGCTCCTCAACTGTCTCTGGTCTGGGTGGCAGCCTTGGGAGGGTGAGGGAAGCGATGAGACTGGCTCGATATGCTGTGCCCACCACCACACCGAAGAACAACCAAGTGCCGACCAGGATGTGGTTGGACTGGCTGGTTGAGAGGCGTCCGTACAGTCCCTGGCCCAACAGGGTGCCCACAGACTCCAGCACCACCGACCCAGTACTCAGCACTCCATGCCGCGTTTGCCACGTTTTCCTCCTCGTAATCTGTAAAACATACATACACAATCGTATACATATACAATGATATGAGTGCGTAGCTGTTTCTTTGTTGTGTCACAGGGGTGAGCAGTGATGTTTCGGACAGTGGAATGGTTTGGTAATACGAGCCATGAAAGAAGTGCACCTCAGCGCATCTGCTACCGTTAGGTAGACACACAATTCTAATGAGGTCATTCGCACCATTTTTTTGAGGAGCTGCTTTTATGACCAGTTTCGTAAAGTAATTTTGATCTTTTTCTACATTTCCTAGCGTAATTATTCGGGTACATATAGCATGCACTAAAATTTTGTAAATGTCATGGAATAGTCAAGTACTGGTTATAGTGAAGGTATGATGTATTATTCATTTTTCTAGAGTTCATTTAGGAATGGCTAAAGTTCTTTCTTCGTCGAAAAAGGCAGACCAAATTAAAACTGTATGAAAACAGATTTAATTAACAATTCCATGTTGTGGTTTCAAGAAATCAACAAGTGTGAATAGCCTACCACTTACATGACAGTGGTGGCTGTAGTATAGGCTCGGGTTGGAAGTAACAGTCCGATCCCACTCTTTACTCATCTATACCATAAATATATATTACAGCAAAGTGTTTAAGGATATGATGTATAAAAACAGAATTATATATTCTTTAATTTCTTATTGCAGGAATCTAACATTATCCAAGAAGAGTCATTGTAGGCCTGCTTATAGCTGCATAATGAAACTAATATTTTTCCATTGTATTTCTTTATCGCTCACTCTGATCTTCACCCGTGAGTCTCATGTTAAACACTCACTTGAACCTATCGTCTGGAGTTAACTGGAAAAGGTAATAGAATTAACCTGACCAAGGGAGTTAACCTGACCAAGGGAGTGTTCATGGTACCAGAAGAAGCAGCTGTCTCCATTGACACATCCACGTAAATAAAAATGATTTACTGTTGGCTAATGTTACATAAAAGGGAAGAACAAGAAAACGCCACCATGAGAGGGTTAAATGCATCATTGTCCTCGGTGAGTATAAAACAATAAAGAACAATGGCAATAGACATATTTGGCACCATACAAGACTTCGCTAAAATGAAGAACCATATTGTGCTTCACTAGAGTAAAGCACATTTGTATAAAAATCCTGAAGGAGCTAAACAGAAGCACCTGCCTTGTGAAAATATATTTACGTTTGTGACTAACACTGGAAGACAGCCCCGGGCTGCTAATTGAGAATGTCCCACGTCTAAATTAATTATGATGATCAACAACAACAACAACAACAATAATAATAATAATAATAATAATAATAACATAAGGAACCGTTTTCTCCTGCCTATTACTACTAATACTGGATGTGCCCGTGCCTGACCACTTGCATGTTTACCTTGACGAGTGTGAAGCAGACAGTCAGCGTACAAGCCAAGACACCGATCCACACTTGGCCACTCAAAGGGTAGTAGAAACTCAGCCAACTGGGTGTTATGACCGGCGTGGCCATGGCGAATTTACCAGCAGTTTGATCATAGGCGTAAGTGAAGTCCCATCTGGAAACATTGTTAAAAATAAAGAGGCTACGTATGTAGATGTTATAGCCATTTGTTACATCCAACCATAGGAAAGAATCAATTCTCGAATAATAATAATAATAATAATAATAATAATAATAGTAATAATAATAATAATAATAATAATAATAATAATAAATAAACAATAATACAAATAATAATAATAATTATAATAATAATATCAACAATAACAATAATAATAAGTAAGAATGAAAGTAAAGCATTCGGAAACCGGATGCTAACCGCCCGCCAGAATATGCTGTTGGTCAAATCCAAGATTTTGGCCATATCTTGATATGCTGAAGGTTTCATGTTGATAGTTCAAGCCGTTTATGAGATATAATTGTGCCACAGGCGGGCTCTAAATAATACTTGATTTTTTTTAGCCATGTTGCTGACATAAACCTTGACTCTGAGTGCCCATTTTCGAACTCGGCCAAGATTTTGGCAATATCTTGAGGTCCTGAATGTTTCATGTTGATAGCTGAAGCCGTTTATGAGATATAATGGACACACACACACACACACACACACACACACACACACACACACACACACACACTGATGAAGGGAAAAACATTATTGCTCTGCCTCGTAAGGTGGACGATAACTAGAGGCCCTCCCAACGAGGGAATCACACCAGCCGCAAACCAGTATATATCTGGTGTGGCTTGGAATATGACCTTGGCCTTGACCTACTTTCACCAATTTCTAACTCGTAGATTTTCACCCGTACTACACTTCTGTAAAATTTTTTGATTATATCTTCAACGTTTGCAAAGTTATCATGGTAACAGACACATACTGTAGATCTTGACCTACTTTCACCAATGTCGAACTCGTAGGAGATTTTCATCCTTTCTACACACCTGTACAATTTTGTGATGATATCTTGAGCGGTTGCGAATTTATCATGGAAACAGACACACAGAGCTTGGCTTACTTTCACCAGTTTCGAACTCGTGATTGATTTTTTTTATCTGCTACAGATCTGTAAAGTTTTGTAATGATATCTTGAGCGGTTGCGAAGTTATCGTGCCAACAGAAACACGGACAGAAAGACGGACAGATTGAAAACAATACCGGCTTCACTATCGCAGCTAATAATAATAATAATGATATTATTATTATTATTATTATAATTATTATTACAGCTGAAACTGAAATCCCATCTGGAAACTACCGGAATATTACAGATTTTTTCATTTCCAGCTTCATCATCTTCCCATAGCTCCATGCATACCCTCAAGATAATTTCCTTTACCATCGAACTTTGTCAGATTATAAGAAGCTACGGTATATTATTTACAGCTCCATCATCATCTTCCCATCAATCTATCCTTTCCAGTTCTGTTTATTATGTTGGTAAGACGATAATAACCAAGAATGAGGCGCAGGTAATAAATTTTTCTCGTAGATGAATCTATAGTCCTTCTTGGACGCACTGCCAGACTATAACATGTTGGTACTGACATTGTTTTTTTTTTTTTTTTTCGTCGGCTGAAATGAGACTCTTTTTAAAAGATGAGTTAACTGAGCCAGTTTCTAACCCCTTCATTATGGGATCACCTTTCTCAGGCTTACTAATGTTGTTTAGTAACATAAGTGAACCAAAAGAAGTGTCATCATTGTGAACAAGCAAATGCAGGTACTATGTGCAGAATTCAGTTCCACATTTGTAGGCAGTCATTAGAAGAATGCTTCTGACATATGTGCACTGACAGGTTCATTTTCTAGTTACTCCACTTTAGCAAGTAAAACAAAATTCAAAAATTATTTTCCTCAGCACTTACGTTTGCTATAATTAATAAGACATTAGGCAATTTCAGATTAGATAGGCTATCTCTATCTTTGACAATGTATAGCTTTTCTTTGCTGCATAAAACTATCTGCAGTTAAACCGGATTATCAATAACAACAGTGAACACTGCAGTGCAAAGGTTAACCTTAACTTAGAATCTCACCTCTCTAGTTCTTGTGGAATAATAGCATATACCACTGTTGCCATGAATGATTTACGAATCTGCACCTGATCTGTCACCTGCAAGTAAATATAACATTAAAATAAAGAAATGAAAGCCCCAATTATTTTTTGTGTGTGTCATTTTACCATTAACTCTTTCAGGGAAATGTTTCGAACTAAAAGTTATGATGTAGCATTCCTTAAATCTTATCAACAAGATGCCCTTCCTATTTTGAAAGAAACTGATCGTTTTAGTGCATAATAAAGGACGAGCCAAAGGCTCCACGTATAATAATGTATTGTTCTTCCTAGGAAGAACTAAAAAAAAAAAAAAATCGTCACGTTTATTTCCAGTTGTCTGGATTGGACTTATACTTTAAAAGTTTAGAGGTCATAGGCAGTGTGAAATACGAAATGATGACAGTTCCTGATTTGATCATTTGTATACATGAGGGCTGAAAACACCTGCTAACCCTTGCAAGAGTGAGCTGGACAGGAAAGGGGGCTAGGGTTCACTGTTTGGCGGATGCTATATGGCTTCCGTTATTGGGGAGGGACAGAGGCATTCACTTCAGAAGGGTAATGATCTTTGAAATGTCAGTAAATTATGGCAGGATATGAAACGCTTCAGTGAAGGATGAGAAGCACGATGCCACAAAGAAGCAGGGGGATGACAGGAAGTTATTCCTTTACCTCCACTGTGTTTTGAATACGAGAGAGAGAGAGAGAGAGAGAGAGAGAGAGAGAGAGAGAGAGAGAGAGAGAGAGAACTCCTTAGAGTCAAAATTATCCCTTGGACAAAGCCAGCAAACTGTCCAGGGATAATGGACGATCTAAGGCAATTTTCTTTTTATTATCTGGGTTTACCAGTTGGGGAATAAATAGCCAGAATGAAACATAAATTACTGCTTTCGGTACCAAACTTTTTGAAAAGAAATATAATAACATCCTGTAAATAATAAATTTAATAACTATCTATATCTACTGTATATACCTAGGCTGCTTCCCCCAAGGAAAGGGAGGTAGCCGAGACAGGACGACACACTCCCCATTTACTCATCCATTCAAACACATTCATTCGCATCTTAGCCCCAAAGGGGAGAACGGACAGATCCTCACCGCACCATATCGCAAAAGGGTCAACTGCACAATGCAATCAGTGATATCCGCAGCAGGGCCCGACAGCAGAACTGGTTTACCCCTGCCACATCATAACAGACCCATCCCCCTTACCCGCACCTGACCTGACTAGCTGTTCAGACCAAATGCGGGAGAATATCCCCTCAGGGCTGCGTCATCAATTATTCATTCACAATTTCTCTCCTTTTATTTCTGTCATGCACAGCCACTCTTCCTTGCTCAACAGACATCCCTCTCGCATCCAGCGCTCTCTTCACACTGTCCATCCATCCTAGTCGTGGTCTTCCTCTCAGCCTTACACCTCTCACATCAGATCTAGTTATCTTTTTCACCAGTCGCTCATTATCCATTCTCTCCATATGCCCAGACCATCGCAACACCCTCTACTCAACTCTACCAGCCATCTCCCGAACAACTCCAGTTCTCCTTCGCACTTCATCATTTCGCACTCGATCCATATGCGTCACTCCACACATACTCCTCAGACACCTCATCTCTATTACATTCAAACTTTTCCTCTCTGCTACACCCATATTCCATGTTTCAGCCCCATATAACGCAGTTGGTACCGCAACACCCTCATACAGCCTTCTCTTTACATCCATTCTAAGCGAACGATATCTAAACACTTTTTTCATTCCTCCCAGCACCTTTCCTACTTCATTTATTCTAACTTCACTTCTGCATCTATTCTTCCATCCACAGCAACATGTGACCCTAGATATTTAAAACACTCTACCTCCTCAAGCAACTCACCATTCAAAACTATATTCATCCCCCTACCATCTACCAACCTCGTACACTTCATCACTTTACTCTTATTCTCATTTACTTTCAATTTCCTCCTTTCATACACCCTTCCAAACTCCTCTACCAACTGTCTCAATCTCTCCTCTGAATCAGCCCCCACTGCAGTATCATCTGCAAACAGCAGCTGCTTCAGATTCCACTCTCCACCATCAACATTCACCAGACTCAGACCTCCACCTAAAACTCTTGCAACACCATCCATGTAAATATTAAACAACCAAGGCGACATCACACATCCCTGTCGCAGCCCCACTCTCACGGGAAACCAATCACAGCATTTCCCACTCTTACACATGCTCTACTATTTACATAAAAACTTTTCACCCCTTTTAGTAACCTACCATCAAGTCCATACAATCTTAAAACAGTCCACAAAGCCTCCCTATCAATTCTATCATACGCTTTCTCTAAATCCATAAATGCCCAAAACACATCCTTGCCTTTTGCTAAATACTTTTCACACACTTGTCTCACAGCAAACACCTGATCCACGCATCCCCTCCCTCTCCTAAAGCCACACTGCTCATCACCAATCACTCCCTGTGTACCCTCTCTAACTCTCATAATTAACACTCTACCATACACCTTACCTACAACACTCAACAGACTTATACCCCAAAAGCTAGTACATTCATGCTTATCACCCTTGCCTTTATACAACGGGACCACACAAGCACTTGCCCAGTCATTTGGCACCATACCTTTCACAAAGCACACATTCAACAGTCTTACTAACCAGTCAACAATAGTCACTCCACCACCCTTCAGGAATTCCACAGTATACCCATCCATACCTGCAGCTTTCCCTGTTTTCATATCCTTTACTGCCTTCTCCACTTCCTCCTTCGTGATCAAAGAATCATTCAACTCTCCCAACACATTTATTCCTTGCATCCTGTAAATATTGAGATATATATCAATACAGAGACGAAAGAAACCCATCGGTGCATATCAGATCAAGAAAAAACGACGTCACACACAAACAGTTGTGCACTATGATTGAAATTATCTATGTACACACGGAGGTTCATAAAGACACCAAATAGGATATCCCTGGGGTTTATCATGCAGTTCTAGGTGGCACTAACAAGACCGATGCCAGCGACAGCTTGTATTGTACGTTTCATTGATCGACATCGATCATCACTGAGGTTCGTTCGTTCGAAGATTTCCTGCACATATAGTGCAGGCCGGGTCGTACATTAGCCCGGTCAGTGGGGTATGGGCTGTTTAAAATATAGTAAGTGGGGGAGGACAGGACCTGGGGATTGCCCAGCACACACGTTCTGTCTCCTGGCGGGCTTTGTGGTGTGCGTCAAATCACTGAGGGCAGTGGAGAGGTTAAAGTGCTATTTCAGTATGATTACACATTTCATCTAGGATGAGAGTATAGAACACTGATATGCTGGAGCTGAATCGAGTGTGAATAACACCTTAAAAGAGATATCTTATTTGAAATTTGATTTCTGGCAGTAGCCGCCAAAATGAGATCAAATCCAAACCCTTCAGGTGAATAGTTTCTGAATATTGATTTTGTGGAAAACAATGCAGTTTCTGTAGAGATCGCATTTTTAATAATTTCTAACATATCACATAAGAAAGTGAGTGGGCTATTAAATATTGCAAAACGATGCTGATAATATATTCGGATGTAATATTGAAATTAATTAATTTACAACAGCAGCAGATAGTAACAGCAAAAGTTTGAACGCAGACAAGTATATAATTCTCACCTCGTTCCAGCTGAGTGATGGAAGGACACGGAAAGTAAAATTCAGAGCCTGGCCAACCGCAACCAGCTGGTTGTAGTCAGTGCCTGAGTACTTGGTGGTGTTGCCCTCAATGGACTCTTGCCAGTAGGGTTCATATGGTAACGCCGTCACGTTTATCGTCGCACCATGGAAACTGCCAAAAATAATGTAATATTCTGAACGGACGGAAGTTGCAAAGCAATATTAGGTGGAAGTGACTTTTTATTCAGCCCATGATAATCCTGTAGGAATAATGACTATTTCATATTATTCAAAGCAAGTACAGGTAGTCCATGACAAATTTTCATCATTATTACTGGATTACTAATATTATTTTCATTTAAGTAATTGTTTCTCGGCTCGATGCTCTCTTTAATTACATTGTTCATAACACGTATACCGTCAGCTACAAATTATACCTGTTTTACACTAATCTGCACAAGATTTTCAACCTTTTACAACATATTTCACATACCTCAGATGCACAAAAATTCAAATCTATGGCTTTACTTCATTTCCATAACACTTTCTCATGACTAGCACCATATTCTAGTGTTAATCTCTTGTTAAATCCATTCAAGATGAAGAGATGACAGTTTTAAGCCAGATTAGAATGAAATGGGTATAGCCCAGTCTATACTTGTGAGTAATCTGGATATATATTACTTATATTTTTCCAGTATTATAATGCTCAGTAATTTCAACATAGTACATAAGATACCCCAGCCCTGAAATGGCCAGTAATCTGTACACATTACTTGGTGTATTTCTCCGGGAAAAGGGTGGGAGGTGTGAGATAGCGTAGACCTGATGTCGGGGTCCAGGAAGCCACTTGCAGCACCCGGGCACCGTCAGGACTGTACGGCAGGTGAACCAACATGCTGTACCTGCACAATACGTTTATAATTTTCAGGCAGAATGAATTATCCTTATTCCCTAGACACTGCAAGGATGTAAATCATCATGACCTTTGGCTAATGAGGGGACAGTTTCATGTAGTCTTTGGAAGTTCTATTTAATCAAGGCTATAATTTAACCCCTCTGTTAAGAAGTATAACTAACCCCTCAGTCTAAAAATTATCTGAGTGAAATTTTCTGGCGGTAGCAGGAATGTTTTCTAGTAATAAATCTTGTCCAGTTAACTGTTTCCTATGTGAGCCATTGGTTCTATATACTCGTCACCGTTTTTCTCTCGCCGAAACAAAGTCGTATGCAGGGTTTCTCACTGGATAAAGACCACTTACTCTACTCTTTTCATTTTAACTTGGCCTAATATTATCACCTCTCCATCTTGAACGCTAAGCTGTAACCAGATAGCAACAGTATGATATGTTGCTGGTCATGAAAACTGTCAATGAAAGGATGTATAACCACATAATTGTTATTCTGTCACTTAGCTGTGTGAAACAAGATGCAAAAGGAAAAAAAAAATCTGAAACAAGTTATAATGAGGGGGGGAAAGGAGAGTATAGACGGACAAGTAATAATATCATTATTCATTGTTCTTTCTTCAATCCAGCAAAGCTTTGAACTACCAACTCAGAACTGGAAAGCAGGCTTTTATTCAGTGTGGAATTCTGGCTACGATTTCCTTGTACTGGTTGGAAAAATTAGAGGTTTGGCAGATACTATTGCTCATAAGAGTACGTGTATATTAGCCACGTAAATATTACAGCGTCTTTTATTTAGTCTTTTTTTTTTTTGGGGGGGGGGGGGTTCCTACAACAGCTAGATGATTTTATTCAAGTTTGGAGAGTTCTTAAATACAGGAGTGAAAAATAGCCTCCATCAAATCTTTCACAACGAAAACTCCTTCCAAAACTCAATTTAAATTCTTTGGTTTTACTCCTGATTAAAATCTATGAGACGTTGCGGTTCTGAAGGTGCTAAGATCTCGTCTAGGATTACGTATACGTCGTTCTTATGCTATTTAAATGACACACAAGCGCATAAGAGGGTGTCCCATGGAAAATTAGTAAAGAAAAAGAATGAACCTCCTCTGGTAATGCAATGGGGACTCGACACAAATGACAGTACACTTAAATTACAAAGGGGAATATGGATTAATAGATAATAACAGAGATTTACGCATGTCTGTGGCCGTGGTGTACGTGGTGCACGTGCCCATTGCCCTAGTTCCCATCAGCCAAGTGTGGGTACAATCAAAATTACGGTGTGAAAGGAGGGGAAAGGGTTCCAGCCGCGGAGGCTGCTTTTGATGATCCTCAGGCAAGTATTTGGGCACATTTTCCGAGGACAGGCAATTCGTGCATCATGGATTTGTCACGGTATTTTTTTTTTTTTTCATTGTCCGTGAAGTAATACCTTGGCACAGGATCATTATCACCAGAAATTCTCCCTGCGCTGGCTTGACCGCCCTTCCTTTGACGAGAGTAAACATGACGGAATGGTATCCTGATGATGTCGGTGAATTATACGTGTGGCAAGCTCTGATCGTACTGACGGCACACATAAAAAAGGCATGCCATACAGGACTATTGGATCATGGACGACCTCACAGCCACACATGTCCTTGGGAGGTACAGCTGGCCGCACTCCCGCGAGGGCCACAGCGTTGTCAACGCTGGCCAAGATATTTACTCTGAAACACTAGTAGAGAGATGCGTTCGAAGCATCCACAGCCAGTAAGAGAGAGTCGTACAGAGAGAGTTCCTGTGAATGCTTCGATCAGAGCTCACTACTAATGATTCGCGGTTACTATCTCGCCCAGCGTTGACAACACTAAGGTGGCCCTCGCGGGAGTGCGGCCAACTGTACATGGCACATTACAGAGTACTTTGCCCTATTATGGTTCCTGCACTTTTCCCCCAGCGTGGGACCCTTACCCAATGACAGGGTGTGGAAAAATAGCCCAATTAAGACCATGCTAAAAGGTTCTTCCATTTTTTTTCACCTTTCCATAGAGCTGTGGCGGTTGAGTTGTATGTATTGTTCCGGGGTTGACTGGCATATATCCAATACACATCGTCCAACGTCATCGCTTATGCATCACAGTCTTTGTTGCTTGTGACTGCAAAATTGGATGTATGCTGGACTTTGTCGTTATCGACCATCTAGCGAGATGATAATGTAACCGCCTGCGTTTCTCCTTGTATAATGTAACTGTCCAGTTTCTCCTTGAAGGTGGGACAGGAATCAGTGGTATTGTCAAGCCAAGTAGGAAGCATTACCTTGGTTTCCCTGCCAAGACCGAGAATGGTGCTTTACTCATCGAGAAATATGGTAACATGTCAGTCATCCACTGGCATGACAAGCGGGATGTGCTACAGGTGGTACAGGAAGGTGTTCCTACACCTTTCTGTTATCACTGTTGTGAATGCATTCATACTGTTCAGACAGGTTGTTGGCATAACTGCTGCACCAAGGACACAATGCTGCAGTAATGCCTGATAGGGTCACCCAGGCAGACTACCTCACCTGTCACCGCATGGTGAACCTGGGCACTGTAGAGGCAGTGCCATGTCTGCCTGAACTATCAGTGACGGCAGCAGGTTGACAAGTGAATGTTCTACCAGTGCACTGAATTAAAGGAGACTTCTTCAGTCACTGGTGTGTGGGAAAGAGTATCTATCTATCTATATATCTCTTGCCAGACGCCTCAATCCCGTTCAGGGTGGCCACAAACAAATCGCCTCCACGTCGCCCTCTCCCCCGCCATTTCACTGCCCTGCTCCCAACTCATACCCCCCTCTCTCATATACCTCTCCACCCCATCCCTCAATCTCATCCTCGGCCTCCCCCTCCCTCTCCCCCCCTCCACCTCACTCACATACACTCTCTTCGTCAGTCTTTCACCCTCCATCCTCTCCACATGGCCAAACCACCTCAGTGTATTCCTCTTAATGCTTCCTATCACATCCACATCCACACCACAATGCTCCTTTATATCCTCATTTGTCAGTCTGTCTCTCCATGTGACTCCACAGGCTCCTCTTAAATAACTCATTTCCGCTGCTCTCACTCTTGACTTGAGCCCTTCCAACAACGTCCAAGCTTCACTACC
Organism: Coenobita brevimanus; assembly: GCF_032717465.1. Lineage (NCBI taxonomy): Eukaryota > Metazoa > Arthropoda > Malacostraca > Decapoda > Coenobitidae > Coenobita > Coenobita brevimanus. The sequence continues at coordinate 29,324,650 of NC_137040.1, read as the reverse complement.
ATACGTTAGAGTTGATATCACACTACTCTCATGTGTAACTTTTTCACTTCCATGCTCACTTCCCTGTTTCTTATCACTGATTTCAAGGAGCCAGCAACCTTTCTTCCCTGCTGTACCCTTTCAAGCACTTCACCCTCCAAACCTCCATCCTTATTCATCACACTACGCAAGTACTGAAACGTACTCACATTTTCCAATTCCTCATCATCCAACCTCGCTGTACATTCACTGACTTCTCCTCTCTCAAAGACCATAATTTTACTCCTCCCTACATTCACCTTCAGATTCCGTTTCTTACACACTCTCCTTAACTCATCCACCAAGCCTTGCAGCTTCCCTTCGTCTTCATTCAACAACACAGTATCATCAGGGAGTTTCCAAACACTACCCTCTCTCACCAGAGTGAATAGAGTTTAATAGTAATCTTAGTACATAAGAATTTATAATATAGTTCATAACATAAAAAAGGTACGGGCTTAAGAAAACACTCAGGTTACACTGCTAGTAAACATGCGGTACAACTGCAAATAAGTATTATGGTAATACAGTGCAATGTACTTGCAAATTGGATTTGCTGTAGTGATGAACTAGTGATCGTTGTGTGCTATTCCTCCAGTGCACTAAGAAATTACCCTAGCAAGTGATTTTACCACAGAAGAATTTAGAATATAAGGAAATGTACTGGTGTAAGGAAATGATCTCAGGATATGATGGATGAACTCGCAATGCAAGGCTTGCAAATTAATTATTTTCAGGTTACAGTGCAAGTGAACTTGCATTACAACTGCAAATATGTGATTTTTTTTTTGTGAGGAAGAAGGAACCAAAGGCCGCGGGCCCGCAAAATTGCTCCTTCCAAGAGAAAAACAAAATACAAGAGACAGCCAAATTCAAGATCCGATCATTTCGAGATGCCTGGACACACTGCGTTTGAAAGACTGGAGATCATAGGAAGCAGGAAATACGGACAAGGGAGAGAGTTCCAGAGTTGACCTATTGCATAAATGAAGGACTGGGAGTAACGGTTAACTCTAGCATTAAAGAGTTGGACAGAAAAGGGATGAGAGTTTGCTGCTAGATGGGTGCTACGCGTCCGTCGTAGAGGTGGAGGAATGCATGCAGACAGTTCAGAGGAGCAGTGACCATTGAAGCAGTAATAGAAAAGAGATAAAAATGCAACAGTGCGGCAAAGAGACAGAGGTTGAAGGGAGTCAGTAAGGAGAGGAGAGTTAATGAGACGAAGCCTTTGACTCCACCCGATTGAGAAGAGCTATATATGGGGAGCCTCCCCACACATGAGAGTTGTACTCCACACAGGGGCACATAAAATCCCTGTTTAGAGTCAACAACTGTGCAGGGGTAAAGAAGGAATGGAGTCGGCTTAGAAGATCTAATCTCTTGGAAGCAGATTTTACAAGAGATGTAATATGATCTTTCCAAGAAAATTCCCGAGTAAATGAAACCCCAGGCATGATCAAGGATGATGCAGGATTAAGCTGAATATTATTAAACATTAGTGGGTATACCTGTGGAAGATTGTGTTGGGTTGATAGGTGTAAAATCTGAGTCTTTGATGCATTAAATACAACCAGATTATTTTTACCCCAGTCAGAGATACGAGCCAAGTCAGACATTAGGTGTGCCATAGCCTCATCCCTTGTTTGTTGACGTAACTGCTGAGATGGACTTTGCGGAAATCGGATGGAAAGGTGAAGGGTGGAGTCATCAGCATATAAGTGGATAGGGTTAGATGTACAGCTTAGAAGGTCATCGATGAATAAAAGGAAGAGAGTTGGTGATAGGACAGAGCCCTGAGGAACACCACTGTTAATAGATCTAGGAGAAGAACGATGGCCGTCTACAACAGCGGCTATAGAACGAACATAAAGGGGGCTGTAGATGAAGGCACAGATAGAAGGATAGAAACTGTAGGAGGACAGTCTGGAAATTAAAAATTTATGCCAGACTCGATCAAAAGCCTTAGAGATGTCAAGTACAATGGCAAAGCTTTCGCCAAAGTCCCGAAAGGAGTATGACCAGGAGTCTGAGAGGTAGATGAGAAGATCGCCAGTCGAGCGTCCCTGACGGAACCCATACTGACGATCAGAAAGAAGGTTGTGATAGTAGAGATGCTTTACAATTTTCTATTAAGAATTGACCCAAAAACTTTTGAGATACAGGATGTTAACGCAATTGGACGATACTTAGAGGGTTGCCAATGGTCACCCTTCTTTGGGACTGGCTGAATGAGGGCAAACTTCCAGCAAGAAGGAAAGGTACAAGTTGATAGACAAAGGTAAAAGACTTATGTGTAAACACAGAAGCACAGTTCTTGAGAACAACAGGAGGGACTCCATCAGGCCCATATGCCTTGTTGGTATTGAGGGCAGTGATGGCAGAAAATACATCAGCTGAGGAAATTTTAATGTTAGCCATGAGGAAGTCAGAGGGGGGAAGTGATGGAGGAACAGCACCAGAATCGTCTAAGGTGGAATTGGAGGAGAAAGTCTGAGTGAAGAGATCTGCTTTATCAGTAAAAGAAATAGCTACAAAGCTATCAGAATACAAAAGAGGAGGGAAGGATGATGAGGTAAAGTTGTTAGAAAGGTTTTTGGGAAGGTGCCAGAAGGAGCGGGAAGAATACGAGTTAGAGAGTTGAGAGCATTTAGTCTGGATGAAATTATTTTTAGCAGAGCGAAGAACAGATGGCATGATTCCAGGCTGAAAAGTATAAAAGATGTGATTCAGGGGAGGGTTGGCTCCGGTACCTTTTATAGGCCCTCTCCTTTTTACGGACAGCAGTAGAAGAAGCGCAATTAAACCAAGGCTTTCTTGCATTAGTCAAAGGCTATGAGAAAGGAATGTATGCTTCCATGCCCAAGAGAATAACCTCCATAATGTGCAAGGCACACCCAAATGGCTCCCAGCCATGGAAGCAATAATCATTCCAGGGAAAATCGAAGAATTTCTGCCTGAGGGCCTCCTAATCCACAGTTCCAAAATGCCACAGATGACGTTTCTTTGGAGGGTTAGCAGGCCATACCATAGCGATTGGACAGGTTAAGGTGATAAGGTTGTGATTGGAGGAGCCCAATCAATCAATCAATCATTTCCTGTGGCACCCTCGGGGATGCATAGGGCCTCGATGAATTCACACCACCACATCCTATCCTGTGCTAACTCCTCAAGATCTCCCCAACACTCATCTCCAGCTTCCCGTCTCATTGTCCTCACCCACGTCTCTTTTGGCCTTCCTCTACCTCTCCTACCAAGTGCCACCCACCCTGGTGTACCTCGTACTATTCCCTGTCTCCTATACACATGTCCTAGCCACTTCCATCGTGAGAACCTAACATATTCATCGACCGGCTGCACTCCCGTTATTTCTCTAATTCTACTATTTGGTATCCTTTCCCACCACTTAACTCCTAATATTCTTCTAAGTGCTTTATTTTCAAACACCAAGAATTTATTTTCCATAGTCACTGTGCTGTACCAAGACTCGTGTCCATAAATTAAGATACTCCTAACCATTACCTTATAAAGTTTGATTTTTGTATGCACAGAGAAATTGTTATTATTCCAAATATTTTTAAGCATTCCCATTGCCTGATTAGCCTTCTTTAACCTTTCCTCGAATTCAAAGTTCAAAGAACCATCCTTGGCTAAATAAGTACCTAAATATTTAAACCTATCAACTTGCTTTACAACCATACCTCCAATTACACATTCCTGCGCATTTTCCATATTCATATTGATTATTTCAGTTTTTCCACAATTAATAACCAAACCCACCTTGCGACCTTCACTCACCAAACAGTCCAACACTCTCTGCATCTCTTCTGGCCCATCACAAATCAAAACTGTATCATCTGCATAATCTAAATCCAAAAGTTTCCTGTTCTCTCCCCAAAGTATACCTGCACCGGTTTCTGTTCCAACGCGTTTCATAATGTAATCAATGACCAATATAAATAGTAAAGGCGATAGAACACCACCTTGAATTACTCCGGACTTGACTTCAAACGAATCATTCAGACAACCATCAACCATCACTTTACAAAATGTGTCCTCATGCATGTTCATAATGACCCTCACAAACTCCTCTGGTATTCCATAATGTCTCATGATCTTCCCCATAGTCTCTCTCGAAACACTATCAAAAGCCTTTTCAAAATCAACAAAACAAAGACTTAACGGTACTCTCATTTCATTAACTTGCTGCATCAAATGCCTAACTATAAAGATCTGATCATTGCAACCACGTCCCTTTCTAAAACCAGCCTGTTCATCCCTCAGAATACCCTCAACCACCGGCTCCAACCTATTTAACAACACTCTACTGAAAACTTTCAAAGCTATCGGTGACAAAGAGATTCCCCTCCAATTACCACATTCACTCAGGTCTCCCTTCTTCGGAACTTTAACAATTACACCATTCTCCCAAACTGACGGTAGTAACCCCGTCACCCATATCTTATTGAATAGCTTGGTCAAGATCATTATTAATCTATCCCCCTCCACTTTAAACATTTCCGGAAATAAACCATCCTCCCCTGGTGCCTTATTATTCTTTAACTGTTTTACTGCTTTCTCCACTTCTGCAAGCCTCAACTCTCCTGTTTCTATATTTAAATCTTCCTGAGCAGATGGTATATCCTCTTCTGGTGGTATTGGTCTATTAAGAACTGTCTCAAAATGCTCTTTCCATCTGTTTTTAATATCTCCATCTTTGGTCAATAAATTTCCTTCCCTGTCTCTAACTGGTATTTCCTTGCGTTTACCTGCATTACCACTCAGTTCTCTAATCGATTCATATGCTATTCTTTGACTCTGTCCATCATTTTTGTTTATTAAGATTTCAGTCTCTGGAACCTTTTCATCCACACATCTTCTTTTATCTTTCCTAGCTAACCTTCTTACTTCTGAATTCAAACTCCAGTACGCAGCTCTTGCTAATTCAATCTCTCGTTCATCAACGCATTGCATCTCACTCCTCAATTTAGCCTCACCTCTCTTTTTTATCATATCCCACGTTTCCTCCGATATCCATTTCTTTCTCCTGAATCTATGTCTCCTTCCAATCGTACATTCAGCAGTCTCATGCAAAACTTTGTTCACATCCTCCCACATCTCATCTACACTTCTCTCCCCCTCTTCCAACGTTTCCAACACCAAAAACCTATTTCTGCATTCTAATCTGAATTCCTCCTTTTCTTCTCTTTCCCTTCTAAGCTTAACAATATCGTATCTACCAACACCAGATTTTTCCTTCTTCTGATTTTTAAGTTTAAACCTTATTTTTGCAATGCTGAGTTGATGGTCACTACCAATATCTGCTCCCCGTTTAACATGAACATCTAGCAGAGAACTTCTATGCCTCCTACTGATAGCGATGTGAACCCAATGGAGAAAAAAGATTAACAGTGTAAGCAGAAGGATTAGTTGTAAGGAAGAGGTCAGGTATGTTGGAGCTCTCTCCAAGGTTGTCAGGGATATGGGTAGGGTGCTGTACAAGCTTCTCTAGGTCATCAAGGATAGAGAAGGTGTAGGTTTGTTCACCAGGTGGATCAGTGAAAGGAGAGGAGAGTCAAAGGTGGTGGTGAACATTGAAATCTCCTAGAATGGAGATTTCAGAGAATGGAGAAATGGATAGAATGCGTTCCATCGTAGAAAGAAGATAGTTAAAGCATTTTTGATAGTCAGTAGAATTAGGAGATAAGTTAACAGTGCAGATATATTAAGTCAGAGAATGACATGAAAGCCGAAGCCAGAGTGTAGAGAATTCAGAAGAATCGAGTTCAGGAACATGAAAGCAGAATAAGTCGTTGCGTATATTTACACAACAGCCACCTTTGGCTTTGAAATGAGTATAGAGAAAGTAGGAGGATACAGAAAAGGGTCTGCTGTCTGTTGCCTCAGACAGCTGAGTCTCAGTTAGAAAAAGAAGGAGAGGTGCTGCTCAACAGAGCAAAAGTTAGAGAGGCCGCGAATGTTGCAGAAATGAAGAAGAGAGTCAGACAGTGGTTCCAGGCATCTCGAGTCGTCACCGGGTGAGGGGCGGAAGGTGGGGGCATCTATGGTTCCCCTCCCCCTGGGGACTCCAAGGGCAAGTGTTTTGCTGCCATGATTTTAATTTTGGAAAAGGAAGTGTGGTGTGTACTGTGCATGTTGTTTGGTGTTGATAGTTTGAGAAACTTGTATTGGAGAGCATGGTGGCCTACTCTCTGTGTTAATGAGACACTGAAAAAGTTCGAGAAAAGGGGATGGTCGGGCCCTAGTACCAAGGGCTGATGAAATGGAAGCTCCAGCTCTCCCTGTCATTGCTTTCCATCCACCTTGGGATTACTTCCCTGCTCGTCTGGTGCTACAGTATTATAGTGTAATATTAGTGCAAACTGGTTTTGTTGTGACACTTTTTATTTATTTCTGCACATGCACAACCTTTCCCTTAACCCGCGCCGTCCCGGCGACGTGAATTAACGTCCACACATGATGTGCACTCATGTCCCGGCGACGTGAATTAACGCGGCAACATTGCAAGGTCCCTAATTTGCACAATTTTCAATTTTCGCGAGTGATTTCGCGAGTGATTTTTGGCATGTATACACGGGACACCTTCCTCTATTCCTCTACAAGATGCCAAGCAGGGACATTGCCTTACACCGCATAACCTCTCACCCCCCCCCTACACGCTATTGTCTCGGCAATTCACTTGTTACCAGTGACCTGGCCAATAAAGACATTCAGGGCCAGAGTGATTCCCCAGTCGATGACAATGTGGAGGACAAAGTTTACATAGTATTAGAGGGAGAAACAGTCAGAAATGATGATCAGGTAATGTGGGGAAAAAAAGTTCATGAATGGTGATGAGTTAGTGAGTGAAACAATGCTTATAATGCCTATATTACTGTTTGAAAACCAATATACTCTTGTAGTACATATAAATTCGTACCAAGTAAATAAATAAATACTGTTTATGAGTGGATGAAATAGTTACCCTCCCATAGAACTCGTTTTCTTTGGTGCCAGCCTGTTAGAAAACCCAGTCAGGTAAGGAAGTACTCGTACCTAGATCGAGTATTTTAAACCTCAGGTGAGCGATTTCTCTATGAATTTTCGATGTTTCTCACCAAAAGCGGATGTTTGAGCCCCCCCCCCAAAAAAGGTCCAAAAATGTCGGGACTGGTGCGTACCACTGCCCAGAAAACGTCGGGATGGGGCGGGTTAATTTTATCTCTGCTGAACGCCACCTCGCTTCCTCTAAACCTCACCTTCTGCTCAGTACTGAGACTCAGCTGTCTAAGGCGACTTAAAGCAAACTTTTTTCTGTGTCCTCCTACTTTCTTTATACTTACTTCAAAAAGTGGCTGTTGTGTATATGTACATAATAGCATATCGTGCACTCATGTTCCTGTACTTCAGTCTTCTGAATTCCCTAGTCTGTAACTTTGACTATCCTACCATTTCCTGACTAAGTATATCTGTGTCGTTTCTTATCTGCTACTTCTGCTGATGGTGAAAAATTCTTTGACAATTTTATTTCTAAGATGGAACATCCTGTCAGTTTCTTCTTACTCTGTTCTAGGTCATTTCAGTGTTCACCACCACCTTTGGCACTCCTCTCCTATCACTGATCCACCTACAAGGCTACATCTTTTTTTATCCTTAATGACCAAGAGCAGTTTGGACAGTACCCAACCTATATTGCTAACAGTCTTGTAGAGAGTCCAACATACCTGACCAGTTCCTTACACCTAATCCTTCTGTTTATGCTGTTAATGTTTTCTCTCCATTGGGCTCCTCTGATTATCACCTTAACTGTCCTGTCACCTCAGTAAAGCCTGTGAACCGTCCCAATAAGCGGTGACTTTGGCATTTTGAAGTTGCTAATTGGTAGGACCACAGACAGTACACATTTTTTCCCTGGAATGATTTTTGCTTCTCTGGCCGAGAATCATCTGAATGTGCCTCACGCATTACATAGGTTATTCTCTCAGGTATGGAAGCATACATTTCTCTCTTATCCTGTGACTAATGAAAAAGAAAATTTTTAAATTACGCTTGGTCAAATGCCGTCCACATCAAGGAGAGGGCCTTCAAAAAGGTACCAGAGCCAACCCATCCCTGAATCACATATCTTTTACGTTTCTGGCTGGAAACGTGTTAAGTCCGTCCATCACTCTGCCAAATATAATATCAGTTGTACTAACTAAAATTCCTCCCGCTCCTTCCGATGCTTGCCAAATACAACTTTACTTCGTTATCCTTTCCTCCTATTTTCCACTGTGACGACTCTGCAACTGTTTCTTCTACTGTATAGCAGAACTCCTTTCTCAGAATTTCTCCTTCATTGCCACCTTAGACGATTCTGATGCTGTTCTTCCATCACTTCCTCCCTCTTACTTCCTCATGGCTGATATAAAAATTTCTTCAGTTGATGTGTTTTCTGCCATCACTGGCGTTAATGCTGACAAGGCATATGGGCCTGATGGGGTGCTGATGGGGTCCCTCCAGTTGTCCTCAACTGTTGTTCTTCTGTGCTTAAATCCTGTCTAGGTAAACTCTGTCGCCTTTGTTTGTCAACTTGTACCTTTCATTCTTGCTGGAATTTTGCTGTTATGGAACGTTGATCATTTCCAACCCTCTAACTGTCGTCCTATCCTTTTAATGCAAGGAAAATCAACAAAAGGCCAGGAGCCTGTAAATTTCTCCCTCCAAGAAAAAATAAACACAAGATAAGAGAGCCAGATTCAAGACTGTTCCTTTTGAGGTCCCTGGACACACTGCATTTGAAAGACTGGAGATCGTAGGCAGTAGGAAGTACAGGCAGGGGGAGACAGTTCAAGAGGTGACCTGTTGCATAAATGAAAGACTGGGAGTAATGGTTAACTCTTGACTTAGAGAGTTGGACAGAAAAGGGATGAGAGTTTGTTGTTAGACGGGTGCTATGCGCCCACCTTATTGGAGAAGGGATGCAACCATACAGTTCAGACGAGAAGTGACCACTGAATTAGCGACTGAAAAGAGATAAAGATACAACAGTACAACGAAGATACAGAGGTTGAAGGGAGCTAGTAAGAGGAGGAGAGTTGATGAGACGAAAAGCTTTTGACTCGACCTTGTTGAGAAGAGCTGTATATGAGGAGCCTAACTACACATGAGAGTTGTACTCTACACAGGGGTGAATAAAATCCGTGTATGAAGTCAACATCTATGGAGGGATAAAGAAGGCACGGAGTCGGCTTAGCACACCTAATCTTCTGGAACCCGATTTTACAAAAGAGGTAATATGTTATTTCCATGATGAATCCCGAGAGAATGAAGCCCCAAGTATGTTTTAAGACGATATAGGATTAAGCTGGATATTGCTGAAAATTTGCTGGTACTCCTGTGGAAGATTTTGTCGGGTTGATAGATGTAATAACTTAGCTTTTAATGCATTAAAAACAACAAGATTACTTTTAACTCAATCAGAGACATGAGCCAAGTCAGACATCAGGTGTGCCATAGCCTCATCCCTTGTTTGTTGACCTAAGTGCTGAGATAGACGATGTGGGAAGTGAATGGAAAGGTGAAGGGTGAAGTTATCAGCATATGAGTGGATGGGGTTAGATGTACAGCTTAGAAGGTCATTGATGACCCAAAGAAAGAGAGTTGGTGATACGACAGAACCCTGAGGAAGACCACTACTGACAGCTTTAGGAAAAGAATGGTGGCAGTCTACAGCAACAGCAATAATACGACCAAACAGGAAGCTATAGATAAACGAGCATGTAGAAGAATAGAAACCGTAAGAGGGCAATTTGGAAATTAAAGAGATATGCCAGACTCGATCGAAAGCATGTTAAGTGCAATGATAAAGCTTTCGTTAACGTCCCGAAAGGAGGATGACCACGAGTCTGAATGGTAGGTGAGAGGATAGCCAGTGGAGCATCCCTGGTGGAACCAACACTTACGATCGGAAAGAATGTTGTGACAGGAAAGATGCTTTATAATTTTTTGGTTAAGAATAGACTCAAAAACTTTAGAAATACATCCTATTAACCCCTAAAGTGCGGGCTTGTTTTGGCACGACTTGTGTGTCCCGCAGGGTTAATCGCAGTCCGACAGACTCTCTAAAAATATTTGCCAAAAATTAGTTATTAGTCCTAGAATATTAAAATTATATATACATATGGCACATACCTTCAGCTTTCTCCTGGGATGTTTTTTGAGCCTTCGTCGAGTACCGTAAAACTTGTGGAGACCTCTGAAGTTGGGTAACGAAGTCTCCACTTTACACTTCCCGACAACCCGTAATATGATTACCACAGCCAGATATTATCACTAGAAACACTATTCTATGAATATCAAGTAGTTTGGAATCCATACTCAAAAAAAAAAAAAACACTGTGAAAGCAATGAAAATTACGAGCGCGTATGACCTTACCACTTGCACTAGTTTGCCGCTGGTATTCTGTCATTTATTATTCAAAAAAACACTCACCCTTTATATTCCTATTACTATATAACACATATATATATCTGCAGTCTTTATTCAAAAGTTTCCTTCAGTAGTAGTATTTATTGTCACTGTAGGCATTCAATTTTTCTTTTGGTAAAATACGTAGAGAGCCACGGATTCACTTTCACTGTGATAACCTCAAGTATTTGTACTCATATTTCTTATATTACTAATTATTTACATTTCTATTTACATTTTCTATTGTATTTTCAGTATTTACACTTCTATTTTACTTACACTATGTTATTCACTGTCACTTGCAGTAACATAAAACTATATTACACTGTTCCATCATATTTACATCCATTGCATTCACTTGCTATTTAAACATTATTTACACATTATTTACATTTTCTACTTGCACTTTTAGAACTGCTTCTGGCTGTGGTAATCAAAGAAGCAGGTAACACAGAGGGGAACCTGGCATTCAGCGCACTGCCAAGAGCTGTGTTTCTGCTCAGGTGTGCGTCGGGTGGTATGTGCACACACCTGGCACCTGTGGATTGCAGCCTTCCTCTTGGTTGTGGCAGGCATTTGCACCAGTCTGTGCCGATCCATGTACGCCCTCTGCTCAAGTCTGTTGGTAAGTCTTACTGCATGGCCCCTTGGAGCTGCTGCTGTCACCTTACCATATCTCTCAAGCAGCTGCTGAACACAAGTCCTGGTGAACAACCTCAGGGAGGACTTGGGTGGCTTTACCTTCGTCTTGTGCAGGATGAAGGCGTTCAGCATCGTCATGTCTATGAGATGCAGAAAAACTTTCCTGTACCACCTAGTATTCTTCCTGAGGCAGTCGATCTCTCCAATCATCATGTCGGACTTGTCCACCAGCCGCATGTTGATATTGTAGTCTAAGACAGCATCAGGTTTCCTCACTGGTTCGCCTGTCCTACGGTCGACCTTCCCACTGTCTTTCAGTTCCCCCTTGTGTAAGGTGGTGAGCATGTGCACGGCCCTCCTGTCATGCCACCGTATTGCCAGCATCTTCTCAGACTTGCGTAGGTGCACATCTCCTCGCTGCGAGGTTCCTGCCTCTGGGAATTTAGGGAAGTGGGCACGATTACTCTTGACAATGCCACAGGAGCCGATGCCGTGCTCTGAATGGTATTTAGCAAGTTTCGGTGCTGTATAATAGTTGTCAGTATACAGCACATGATTCCCACCAAAATACCTTTCAAGGAGCACTTTCACTACACAGCCTGAGAAGCCAAAGAGGTGTGTTTTATCAAGATCGACAGTGCTGGCTGAATAAATGACGAAGTGAAGGATGTACCCTATCTTACAGTCGCACAGTACAAAGAACTTGATTCCAAAGTGATGGCGTTTGCTTGGAATGTACTGCACAAACCTAAGACGTCCTCTGAACAAAACCAAGGATTCGGCAATGACAACCTTCTGAAAAGGGTGGAAGAATGTCATAAACATATCCTTCATTCTGCTCAGAATCCCCCGGATCTTCCAGAGTGGGTCGGTCTGGGAAGGTACATCGTTGTTGGCGAAGTGCAGGTTTCCCATGATGTTCCGGAAGCGGTCTCTGGCCATGTACTTACTGAAGGTGGGTGAGGGTAGTAAGGGGTCCATGGACCAGTATTCTTCCAACTCATGCTTCTTTGAGTGTGGCATGAGAAGCATGAGGGCGAAGAACACATACAGCTCCTACACTCCCAGCATGGTCCACTGTTGCATCTTCGCTGCACCTGTACCACTTGCAGCATGTTGTGATTCATACCTGTTGGTCTCATCACATATGTGCTGCATGACTTCATCATCGAGGAAGGCCAAAAGGAAGTCAACACACTCAGCATCCTCGTCAAGAGTGAAGGCAGGCTGTATCCCTGAGGAACTCTCATTGAAATCAAGATGTTCTGGGACAAAATCGGACTCTTCCGTCCATACGAAGGCGTCCAGGATTCCCTGTCGTGATGGTGTAGGATGGGTGATTGTGAAGGGTGGCTGTGAGGCAGATTGTGCTGTTTCAAGGTCACTCACACTGACCCTGGTTGCCGTATGGCACTAGCAGCCCTTACTCTACTGGCAACTCTACTTTTATGGGTCAGGGATTTACCTCTTCCTCTACGGCCTGCTTTCAGTGTAGGTGCTGGTGGTGACTCCGACGACAAAGACTCAGGAGAAAATTCCGCTGAAGAAGAGGAAGAAATGAGTGAAGTGGGGCTAGGGGAGCAGGGAGGTGATTCACCTTGGGATTCATGGTGGGTTGGGTCATGCGGGGCCATTGTTCCAGGGCTAACCCACCGCCTTTTCACTCTCTTCCCAAATTCCTTCCCTTGCTGCACTAAGGGCTCCTTTCCTTTGGAGCCAGGGATAACTTGGGATACTGAAGCACTCGTACTAGGAGTTTCTGGCACGATTTCCTCACCCGGCTCATCACACGAATCACCCGAAGGATCATAGTCACTATCCATCATTATCATTGATAATTCTGCAAGTTCACATTCCACTGCAGGGTCACTTAGGCCTTTCTTGCTTCCCACATGAGTTTTTCTGGGGGTTGAGGTCACGGGGCCCTTTGCAATGGGCGCAGAAGCGGCGGAAATGGCGGGGAGCAAGTTCGACATGGTTTGACCACAGAGGAGGACAAGGAACTGAATGGCGCGGCGTATCTTAGCAGGCAAGGGTTGACAGTGATAATGGGGTGACAGCTGCTAACTTACATGCTAAGAAAAGATTGATTGGAAATCACGGCAATACATAAAGAAATAGATAGTTCCAGGTGAATGTAAACGTCACTTAGGCTTCTCCCTTCCTTTCTTATATATATTTTTATTACGAGAATAGATTACAAGGCATATTTCAAATGGGAAATTTCCGTTGGAAATTAGCGAAAGAGTGCATGTGAGGTGTTGTCAGGTGATAATTAGCCAAATCCATGTGTATAGCACTATCACTTACCTTATTTCTTTTTGGTATATATTATTTTGTATAAGAATAGGGCATAGGGCTTATTTCAATGGGTGAAATCAGTGGATAATTCCGGGGGAGATTTGCTTTAGTGCAGCGCGGCCGGGCAGGCAATAGGAAAGGGTAAAGGAGGTGATGTAGGGAAGGGTGAGAGGGTACTGGAGGGGAGGTAGGAAGGGGAGTCAAGAACGGGGGAAAATGGCTAAATTGTCAACAATGGATGGGAGTACAGATGAGATTAGGAGTGCTGAATATTGGTGGACAGTAGCAGTACATGCTAAAAAATGATTGGTAGGAAATCTCGACAATACATAAAAAAATAGGTAGTTTCAGGTGAATGTAAATTTCACTTAGGCTTCTCCCTTCCTTTCTTATATATAATTTTATTAAGAGAATAGATTATACGGCATATTTCATATGAGAAATTTCCGTGGGAAATTAGTGAAAGAGTGCACGTGAGGTGTTGTCAGGTGATAATTAGCCAAATCCATGTCTACAGCACTATCACTTACCTTATTTCTTTTTGGTATATATTATTTTGTATAAGAATAGGGCATAAGGCTTATTTCAATGGATGAAATCAGAGGATAATTCCGGGGGAGATTTGCTTTAGTGCAGCACGGCCTGGCAGGCGAGAGGACAGGGTAATGGAGGGGAGGTAGGGAGGGGAGTCAGGAACAGGGAAAAATGGCTAAATTATCAATAATGGATGGGAGTACAGATGAGATTTGGAGTGCTGACTACTGTTGGACTTTGGCAGTACTGATAGATGATACAAGCCACCACTTGTAAGCCCGGGAGAATTCAAAATAACACCGAATCACAAAAGTGACGCCCCGCGGTATGATCCCTTGCTCCCGAGCGTCACGAAAGTGATGCCCCGCAGTTAAGGGGTTAAAGAATTATGCTAACATCCTTTATTTGTAAAGTGTTTGAAACTATTCTGTAATAAAAAAAAGCACCTCTCCTGTCCTAAGCTTCTCTAATTGCCATTAGGGGCTCAGACACGGGTGCTCCACTGGACATTTTTTCACCTTCCTTCAAGACTAATAGTCATCCTCCTTTCAGAACTTTGGTGAAAGATTTGTCATTTAGCTTGACATTTGAAAAGCCTTCTATCGAGTCTGGCATCAATCTTAAATTTACGGCCCTCTTAGGGTTTCAGTCCTATCTGTGTCTTTTTCTCTAGTTGTTCTATACCTGCTGTTGTAGACTGCCACTGTTCTCCTCGAGCTATCAATAATGGTGCTCCATAGGGCACTGGCCTGTCACTAACTCTCTTCATTCTATTCATCAATGACCATCAATGTTTACATGTAACCCTTATCACTCATATACTGATGACTCCACCCCTCACCTTTCCATCTATTTCCCACAGCGTCCATCTCAACAGTTACTTCAAGAAACGAGAGAGGAGTCTATGGCACACTCAATATCTGACTTGGCTCATACTTCTGATTCGGGTAAAAGTAATCGTGTTTTTAATGCATAAAAAACCCAGTGCTTACATCTTTTGACCCATTAAAATCTACCATAGAATATCCTCTTATTTTTAACAGTACCCCAATCATTCCTGCATCATCTTTGAACATACTTGGGTTTTCATTCTCTCTGGATTAATCTTGGAAAGATCATATTACTTCCCTTTATAAAATCTGCTGCCAAGTGATTAGGTGTGCAGTGTGGACTCTGTACCTTCTTTACCCTTGCACAGTTGTTGACTTTAAACAGGGGTTTTACAGTATTTGCCATTGTGTACACCACTATTGCAATGTGTGAGGAGGTGCCCAACATACAACAAGTCAAAGACTTTTCATCTCATTAACTCTCCTCCTCTTACTGGATAGCTTCAACCCCCATCTCTTTGCCGTGCTGTTGCATCTTTGTCTCTTTTCTTTCGTTAATTCAATGGTCACTGGTCCTCTGAATTCTCTGCTTGCATTTCTCAACCACTATGGCAGGCAGGTAGCACCAGTGTAGACGCAAACTCTTATCCCTTTTCTGTCCAACCCTCTAATGCAAGAGTTAACTGTTAATCCCAGTCCTTTATGTGTGCAGCAGGTCAGCTCTGGAACTGTCTTCCTCTGTCTTTATTCCCTACTGCCTATGACCTCCAGTCTTTTACACGCAGTGTGTCCAAGCATCTTCATCAGATCCTCAGTTTGGGAATCTACTATCATGTATTAATTTTTTGCATAGAGGAATCAGTTTGCAGGCTTGTAGCTTTTATTATTTTATCTTTCATTAGAAAAAGGAATTGCTGCAATATAGTGCATCATACATGGAAACTGGGTTTGTTATGATAGTAAACTATTATTTTTTGTGTGTGCATCTCCTCTCGTCTGGACATTACTACTTCTCACCCTGCCCTAGGGTGGGAAAGGATGTCCGGATGGTGATGATGATGATGATGATGATGATGAACTCCTCTCGTGCAGTAAGAACTTAGCCAAATAAGTGCTTTAGGAAAAAAAAGAAAGAAAACTACGTTTGTCAGAAATGGACATGATACAGAAAACGTACTCACAGAGAAAGAAAAATAAAATGTAATGGCTTGTCATGTGTAATAAACCTTGGCATTTCTTTTCTCTCTCCCATCCAACACACTGTAATGCACAATGTTACTCTGAATAAACCGAAAAAACTTGGGCAAATAAAATGAGTTTGCCAAACGTATGAGGGGTGATGATTCACTCATGTGGCTTTGGCCGGGGGCAGTGGAGAGGAGTGTCAAGGACAAGTTGGGCAATGGGGTGCATGAGTGTATGCGAGCACGGAATCCCTCATTGTTCCAGCTGGGGTGAGGGCTGTGGGCTGTGACTACTGACTCGCCCCCGTACGAAAACATCCTTTCGTGACTCCCCAGATGATCTCCATTCATCACCTCCTACCTTCACAATGTCTCCACCTAGAGCCAGCCTGGAGAATTTTACAATGCAATGATGAAGGACAGATGAATAATCTGGTCCTTAATTGAAAGTTCAGTATATTGTAATTATACAGCCATGACTATTTGGAAATGCCTACTTGCAAGGAAAAAGTACATACGTAAAGGGCTAGGCTTGTAAGACCTCCAAGATTCAGGGGTTAAGACTGAAGTGGGCGTTATACTTGGGAAACTACATTTTGAAACTGTTGGAGATATGATAATGAACAGAAGTGGTACCGATGGTGAATGAAGCCCTGTTCGGAGGGGAGCTTGAGTAGATCTACACTTTTTGTAGACTGGTACTGTATGACAGGTAGAGCTGGCAATTCATTTAAAATTTTGATTAGAAATTCTTTGTGAGGCACAGGGAGCTAAAAAATGTTGCATGAGCTGAGACGAATGATTAGAAAAGATTAGAATGTTTAAGTGTTGAAGAAGGGTGGGTGTAGTAAGCAAGGTCAAGACTAGTATCAGCTTAGCAAAGGATTTAATCAATATTATTTTTATTGCAAATAAAAATAAAGGTAAGCATACGTCACTTTCAAATACGTGGCGTCCTACAAAAAATTACAAATTAGAATTTTGGTATTAGAGGTACGTTCTTCGTTGCTGAATAACTTACCGTTTGTCAGATGCTGAGGATTCATCATTTACAATTAATGTGTTCATCATGGAAAATGTCCAGTGGGAAATGAGTCGAGCCTCAAGGTCTTTCCTGGGCAGACGAGTGACCACCAGGAGCCTCGTCGACCACACCAGGAGGCGGCCATTGAGGGACCAATTGGCGAAAGCAGTGAGGAAAGCTGGGTCGTCACTCACCACCACCACCATCACGCACCACGACACTTGCCGCAGCTGCTGACGTCACAATGGTACAGGTTAGCTGTGTGGCCTACCTGCCTCAGCAGTAATGAGACTAACTGTAGGAGTAGACTGTAGCACCAGTTGAGCAGGGC
Source organism: Coenobita brevimanus (assembly GCF_032717465.1). Lineage (NCBI taxonomy): Eukaryota > Metazoa > Arthropoda > Malacostraca > Decapoda > Coenobitidae > Coenobita > Coenobita brevimanus. The sequence goes on along the minus strand of NC_137040.1, from coordinate 29,307,339 downwards.
TGTACTTGCAAGGTAGATGGAGAGCTGATGACAGGGAGAGCTTGAGCTCCCGTTTCATCAGCCGTCAGGACTAGTTCCTGACCATCCTCCTTTGCTGAACTTTTTCAGTGCTTCAGTAACACAGAGAGTAGGCCGGCAGCGAAATTTTTTTTCCTGCCCAGTTCCGTCACTTTGCACATATGACATCGTTGCCCTGTGTTTAGTTTGGCAACGCCGCGCAGCAGTGAGCCATAGGTCATATAGTTTTCGCTGCCTTAGCTTAAATAAATATAAAAAGGGGCCATACCACTGTCTTTACTTCGTCACTCGTCTGCTGAGAGAGAGAGAGAGAGAGAGAGAGAGCTTGAAACAGTATAAAATAATAACATGCAGGGTCATCAATAAAAAGTGAGTATGCAAGGAAGATACTCTTTACACTTTGCTAAAATTAGTTATATGTTGATTTAATGAAAATGCGGTACGTCTTAGGGGTGGTACATGACTGTTCGTTGAGAACACTTATCAGTAACATATGTTGTAGGCCTATACTACTTTACCTGTCATTTCTTGTCATTGCTCCCAGACGTACGATTCAATCAGCTGTGTTTACAGGAGAGAGAGAGAGAGAGAGAGAGAGAGAGAGAGAGAGAGAGAGAGAGAGAGAGAGAGAGAGAAGTTAATGACCCATAATATTTTATCACCTAAAACGCTTTTCATGATCATTCTTAAGGGTTAACCTTGGTAATTTCTGCTGCAAGCTGGGAAATATTGGTATCAATGATGCCTGAATATCAATGTTTCATTAGACATTTTCTTAGGTATATATGTCAGGTTAGATTTCAGATTATTTTCTTGTTTTTCTTAGGTATATTAGTAAAATCATATGTCAGGTTACATTTCAGATTATTTTCATGTTCTCATGTCCTTTATTTCATGTTAAGTATGCTTGAAGGGTTTTTGTATTTGATGAAATGCAAAGCTTTATTTGTTACGGTATAATCTTTATTAAATATTAAACACCACCAGGCACCATATGCTATTTCCCATGTGCTGATGACAGGCATTGGGTCAGACATGAGACATTATAGACCATTGTGTGCAAAATAAGTAAATCAAGAGAAACAAGGAATTAAAAAAATAAACTCACTTAATATATTCTATTTGGTAACAGCATTGGGCTGGGAACACATTTGCTGATCTTCAGTGAGGGACTGAATGTAAAATAATGATTGGAAAATAAGCAATTATTGTTGTCATATTAAGGGTCTACTTTGTTGTTCGTGAATCATCTCAGACAGTCTGTGCAACTGACCCAGTGATGCGCCATTGCCGATTGTAAACACAGCTGATTGAATCGTACGTCTGGGAGCAATGGCAAGAAATGACAGGGAAAGTAGTATAGGCCTACAACACATGTTACTGATAAGTGTTCTCAACGAGCAGTCATGTACCACCCCTAAGACGTACCGCATTTTCGTTAAATCAACATACAGTATAACCAATTTTAGCAAAGTGTAGAGAGTATCTTCTCTCTCTCTCTCTCTCTCTCTCTCAGCAGACGCATGACGAAGTAAAGACAGTGGTATGGCCACTTTTTATATTTATTTAAGCTAAGGCAGCGAAAACTATATGACCTCTATGTCTCTATTATTCTTTCAATCCATGTAAAATATAGATAGTCAGGTATTATATTTATAGTCAAGCATAAAAAAAGTAAATAATTGTGAAGAATACTAAACCTGGCATCCGATATGGCTCACTGCTGCGCGGCGTTGCCAAACTAAACACAGGGCAACCTTGCCATATGTGCAAAGTGACGGAACTGGGCAGGAAAAAAAATTTCGCAGGCCGGCATGCTCTCCAGTACAAGTTTCTTTAACTGTCAACACCAAACTACATGCACAACACACACAACACTACCTTTTCAAAATTTAAAACAGAAAAATGGCATCAATCAATCACGCCTCAGAGGCCCCAAGGGGGGGAACTATAAATTCCCCCACCATCCGCCCCTATCCCGGTGACGACTCAGAGAAATGCCTGGAACCACTGCCTGACTCACTTCTTCATCATTTCTGCAAAATTTGCGGCCTTTCCTCTAACTTTCTGTCCGTCGAACACCACCTCTTCTCCTCTAAACTCACCTTCTCTTCTTGACAGAGACACAGCTGTCTGAGGCAACTGACAGCAAACCCTTTTCTGTTTCCTCCCACTTTCTCTATACTCATCTCAAAGTCAAAGGTGGTTGTTGTGTATATGTATGCAATGACTTAGCTTGCTCTTGTGTTCCTGAACTTCAGTCTTCTGAATTCTCTACTTTCTGGCTTCGGCTTTCTTGTCATTCTCTTACTAAATATTCTGTGCTGTTTACTTATCTCCTAGGTCTACTGACTATGAAAAATTCTTCGACTATCTTACTTCTACGATGGAACACATTCTATCCACTTCTCCTTTCTCTGAAATCTCCATTCTTGGAGATATCAATGTTCACCACCACCTTTGGCTCTCCTCTCCTTTCACTGATCCACCTGGTGAACAAGCCTACATCTTTTCTATCCATAATGACCTAGAGCAACTTGTAGAGCACCCTACCCGTATCCCTGACAATCTTGGAGAGAGCTCCAACATACTTGACCTCTTCCTTACAACTAATCCTTCTGCTTACATTGTCAATCTTTCCTCTCTGTTGGGCTCCTCTGATCATAACCTTACTACCTTAACCTGTCTTATCGCTCCAGTATGGCCTGCTGACCATCCAAAGAAACGTCGTCTATGGCACTTTCGAGCTGCAGATTGGGAGGCCCTCAGGCAGTGCTTCTTTAATTTTCCATTGAATGATTATTGCTTCCATGGTCGGGAGCCATCTGAGTGTGCCTTGCATATTATAGAGGTTATTCCCTTGGGCATGGAAGCATACATTCCCTTCTCATATCCTTTGACTAATGCAAGAAAGCCTTGGTTTAATCGCGGTTCTTCTAACGATGTCCGCAAAAAGAAGAGGGCCTATAAAAGATACTGAAACCCCCCCCCCCAATCACCTCTTGTTTATGTTTCTGCCCGGAATCATGCTAAGACTGTTCTTCGCTCTGCTAAAAATAATTTCCTCCGTACTAAATGCTTTCAACTCTCCAATTTGAATTCATCCCGCTCCTTCTGGCACCTTACCAAAAACCCTTCTAAAAACTTTACCTAATCATCCCTCCTCTTTTCTATTTTGATGGCTCTGTAGCTATTTCTTCTAATAATAAAGCAAATCTCTTCACTCAGACTTTCTTCTCCAATTCCACCTTAGACAATTCTGGTGCTGTTCCTCCATCACTTCCCCCTTCTGATTTCCTCATGGCTGACATTAAAATTTCCTCAGCTGATGTATTTTCTGCCATCACTGCCCTCAATACTAACAAGGCATATGGGCCTGATGGAGTCCCTCCTGTTGTCCTCAAGAACTGTGCTTCAGTGCTTACACCCTACCTAGGTAAACTCTTTTGCCTTTGTCTGTCAACTTGTACCTTTCCTTCTTGCTGGAAGTTTGCTCTCATTCAGCCAGTCCCAAAGAAGGGTGACCATTCGCAACCCTCTAACTATCGTCCAATTGCTTTAACATCCTGTGTCTCAAAAGTTTTCGAGTCAATTCTTAACAGAAAAATTTTAAAGCATCTTTCCTATCACAACCTTCTTTCTGATCATCAGTATGGGTTCTGTCAGGGACGCTCCACTGGCGATCTTCCCACCTACTTTTCAGACTCCTGGTCATCCTCCTTTTGGGACATAGGCGAAAGCTTTGCCATTGCACTTGATGTCTCAAAGGCTTTCAATCGAGTCTGGCTAAATCTTTCATTTCTAAACTACCCTCTTATGGTTTCTATCCTTCTATCTGTCCCATCATCTTTAGCTTCCTTTCTGGTCGTTCTACAGCTGCTGTTGTAGACGACCATCATTCTTCTAGATCTAAGAACAGTGGTGTTCCTCAGGGCTCTGTTCTATCACCAACTCTCTTCCTTTTATTCATCAATGACCTTCTAAGCTGTACATGTAACCCTATCCACTCGTATGCTGATGATTCCACCCTTCACTTTTCCATTCGGTTCCTGCAACGTCCATCTCAGCAGTTACTTCAACAAACATGGGATAAGGTTTTGGCACACCTAATGTCAGACATGGCTCATATCTCTGACTGTGATAAAAATAGTCTTGTTGTTTATAACCTGCCGCATGCCAGTGCCGTTTTAAAACGATTTAAAATAAATAATTTCACTGTGACCGCATTTTTCAAGATTCGCTGGTAAAAATTGGCAAGCATGTAAGGTAACTGTTCCTCTACCATCCCCCAGGGTGTCAAGGCCATACACTCACTCGCTTCCCCACTGACGCTCGCTGTGCCTCACTCTGCTTGTGTGCCTCACCCAGTGCTGAACATAGTGAAGGCATTTTGTAAATATTTTCATGTAAGTGTAAGTTGTAAATATTTTCTTGTAAGTGTAAGGACTATATAGTGAAGTCAGGTTGTAAATATCTTTTAGTAAGTGCCGGGACTGTACATAATGAAGTCAGGTTGTACCTATCTTTAACCCGCCCCGTCCCGTCGACGTATGGGTACGTTGCAACGATTTGCATTTGCCAGTCCCGGCGACGTACCAGTACGTTGTGCAATTGCAAGGTCCCTAATTTGCACAATTTTCAATTTTCGCACGTGATTTTTCGTATGTATACACGGGACACCTTCCTCTATTCCTCTACAAGATGCCAAGCAGGGACAATGCCTTACACTGCATAACCTCCCCCCTCCCCCCCTCACGCCATTGTCTTGGCAAAGGACCTGTTACCAGTGACCTGGCTAGTAAAGATATTCAGGGCCAGAGTGATTCCCCAATCGATGACAATGTGGAGGACAATGTTTACATAGCATTAGAAGAAGAAACAGCCAGAAATAATGATCAGGTAATGTGGCAAAAAAAGGTCAGGTATGGTGATTAGTTAGTGAGTGAAACAATGCTTATAATGCCTTTATTACTGCTTGAAAACCAATATACTCTCATACTACATATACATTCGTACCAAGTAAATAAATAAATACCGTTTATGAATGGATAAAATAGTTACCCTCCCATAGAACTCGTTTTCTTTGGTCCCAGCATGTTAGAAAACCCACTCAGGTAAGGAGGAACTCCTACCTGGATTGGGCACTTTAAACTTCAGGTGAACGATTTCTCTATGAATTTTCGATGTTTCTCACCAAAAGCGAAGGTTTTAGCCAAAAAATTTTTTTTCGAAAATACCTCGGGACTGGGGGATGTCGGAGGTGCGGAAAACCTCGGGACGTGACGGGTTAAGTAAGTGTAAGATAAAGCATTCACAGTGAGAAAGACACGGAAAATGTGATAGATGCTGAAGTAAAAAGTAATCAGAAAAGTGTACTGAACATTGCTATACCTTCCCAGTATAAATACCTGAGTATACCTTACATAGAAAATGGCTTTCTCTCACGTACGTGGTGAGCATGAGAGAGCAGCTATACCAGTGCACGAGTATGCAAGGCTCAATAAAACTCATTTCCGAGCCTCGGTGAGCATTTTAATGGCGAAATTAGTTGTTTCCACATCAAAATCTATCATTTTAGCCCCCCCCCAAAAAAAAAGGTCGAAAAATGGACGGCACTGGGGTGGCCCATAGGGCTAAAAATAACCGGCACACAGTGGGTTAATGCATCAAAAACTCAGTTTTTACACCTACCAACCCGACATAATCTTCCACAGGAGTACCCACTAATGTTTAATGATACTCAGCTTAATCCCGCAACATCCTTAAACATGCTTGGGATTTCATTCACTCGGGACTTATCTTGGAAAGATCATATTGCATCTCATGTAAAATCTACATCCAAGAGATTAAGTGTGCTAAGCCGACTCCATACCTTCTTTACCCCGGCACAGTTGTTGACTTTATACACAGGTTTTATTCGCCCCTGTATAGAGTACAACTGTAATGTGTGGGGAGGCTTCCCACATACAGCTCTTCTCAATAAGGTGGTCAAAGGCTTTTCGTCTCATCAACTCTCCTCCTCTTACTGGCTCCCTTCAACCTCTGTCTCTTTGCCGCACTGTTGCATCTTTATCTCTTTTCTATCGTTACTTCCATGGTCATTGCTCCTCTGAACTGTCTGCTTGCATCCCTCCACCACTACGACGGGTGCGTAGCACCCATCTTGCAACAAACTCTCATCCCTTTTCTGTCCAACTCTCTAATGCAAGAGTTAACCGTTTCTCCCAGTCCTTCATTTATGCAACAGGTGAACTCTGGAACTGTCTCCCTCTGTCTGTATTTCCTACTTCCTATGATCTCCAGTCTTTCAAACGCAGTGTGTCCAGGCATCTCGAAATGATCGGATCTTGAATTTGGCTCTCTTTTGTATTGTTTTGGTTATTTCTTGGAAGGAACGGTTTGCGGGCTCCTGGCCTTTGGCTCCTTCTTTCTTGCATAAAAAAAATTAACCAACCCACCTCAGCATTAATAAGAGAATAATCTTCCCACCTCAGCAGTGCAGTGGGTGACCTAACGACCTCTGCACTAATGTGAAAGTGACCTATACGCCTCACCAGTAATGTGAGAATAACCTACCCACCTCATCAGTAATGTGAGAGTGAGCTACCCTCCTATGCAGTAACGTGAGAGTGACGAACCCACCTCATTAGTAATGAGAGAATACCTGACTGCCTCAAGAGTTATGTGAGAGTGACCTACCCGCCACAACAGAAGTGTTAGAGTGACCTTCCCACCTGAGCAAATGAATGTAAGAGTGACCTACCCGACGAGCCTGGCTGACCACCGGGGAGAGCTGTGCCTGTGTCACGTTAGCATCATGGGCGTCCACACCCACCTCGAACACACCCACACCCCATGCCGCTCCAACATCACCAATATTCTGATAAAAAGCAGCATATAATTATGTAGAGAAAGTTAGTCTTCATAGGGTTAAGATGTCGGCGAGGAAAGGGTATTATTACTTTAAAATTTCTTATTAATTATCTATCTATCTATAGCCAGACGCTAGACATCTCAATCCCGCAAGGGAAGGCAACAAACAAATCGGTTCCATGTCACTCTGTTCCTGGCCATTTTGCTGACTTCCCCCAGCTCTAGCCCCCTCTTTCATATATCTCTCCACTCCATCCCTCCATCTCATGCTTGGTCTCCGCCTCCCTCTTCCCCCCTTCCGCCTCACTCACGTATACTCTCCTCGTGAGGCTCTCGTTCCCGATCCTCTCCACTTGGCCAGACCACCTCGGTGTATTTCTCCTAATGCTTTTTATCCCATCCACACCCACACCACAATGCTCCTTCACTTCCTTATTTGTCAGTCTGTCTTTCCATGTATCTCCACATGCTCCTCTCAATTAACTCATCTCCACTGCACTAACTCTTGACTTGTGCCCTTCCAACAAGGTTCAAGCTTCACTTCCATGTGTTAGAGTTGGCGTCACAATCCTATCATACAGAGGCTTTTTAATCACCATGCTCACTTCCCTATTCCATATCACTGCTTTCTAAGAATCAAGGACCTTCCTTCCCTATTGTACCTTTTCATGGACTTCATCCTCTAAATTTCCACTCTTACTCATCACACTACCCAAGTACTTAAATAAACGCACATTTTCCATTTCCTCATCATCCAGCCTCACTGTGTATTCAGTGACTTTTTATTCTCTCGAAGACCACAACTTTACACTTCCTGCATTCACCTTTATATTCCGTTTCTTACACGTTCTTCCAAACTCAGTCACCAAGCCTTGTAATTCCCCTTTATCGGCATTTAACAATACAGTATTATCTCCAAGCAATAGAACACGAAGTTTTCAAATGCTGGCCTCTCATTAGGACCCCTCTAACATCAACTGCCCTACTTTGTTTTATAACTCCATCCATATTCAGATTGAACTACCATTGATACATGATAAATCTTTGTTTCAATCCAACATTCAGCCAGGAAAATATGCTCAGTTCACCATTCACACGTACTACAGCCTAAGCGCCCTCATACATATGCTTCACGGCATTCAACAGCTTCCCACTTACTCCATATATTCTTAATATTTTCCACATTCCTAGTCCATCCTCTCAGTCATATGCTTTCTCCAGATCGATGGTGGTCATATATAACTTCTTTCCCTTTGTAGAAACTTTTCCACTGATGATCTTAGGACGAATGTCTGATCTACGCAACCTCATCTCTTCCTAAAACCTCCTTGTTCTTCTCTAACTCATTCCTCTGTTATTTCCCTAACTCTGTCAATAAGAATCCTACCATATAATTTTCCTGTTAAACGTAGAAGAAAAATGCCACTATGATTACCACACATCTCTTTTTCCCATTTTCCTTTATGCAGGGAATAATTATTCCTGACTTCCAATCCTCCGGGACTCTGCCTTCCTACCACGCTGATCTGCACACCTTCCATATCCATGCACTTTACTAATATTTCTCTCCCATGCTTCAGCACATCACCATACACGTCATCAAGTCCTGGGGATTCCCCATTTTGACTTTCTTCATTGCTTCCACCGCTTCCAACCTACTGATCACTTCGTCCCTTACCGCCCTCCTCGTCCCAGCTACTTCCCAGCCACTTATACTCGCACCAGTTTCATTCCCTGTGTTTAACAGTTCCTTAAAGTGTTCTCTCAGTTTGTTCACTTTTTCTCCCGTGACCACTAGCAATCTGTCATTTTTATCTTCCACTCCCCTAATTTCTTCTTTATCATTCTGTCTCTCTTTACCTCCTTCCTAATTATCAAGGTATTTATTACAGCAGAGTAATGTCTTTGATAAAAGAATAAATTGTTTTCTGTGTGTTATTGAGTACTAAAGGAAACTTCCAGTGTTAAAACTCGGTTCTAGCTGTGAGACCATCGCATTGGTAATGAACTGAGATATCAAAGTATGGATCTCATCCAATACCGG
>NC_137040.1:29260904-29295904 GCF_032717465.1 Coenobita brevimanus | reverse complement strand
AGTATGGCCTATGGACGCTCCAATGAAACGTCGTCTGTGGCACTTTGGAGCTACAGATTGGGAGGCCCTCAGGCAGTACTTCTTTGATTTTCCATTGAATGATTATTGCTTCCATGGTCGGGAGCCATCTGAGTGTGCCTTATGGATTACAGAAGTTATTCCCTCGGGCATGGAAGCATACATTCATTTCTCATATCCTTTGACTAATGCAAGAAAGCCTTGGTTTAATCACTCTTGCTCTAATGCTGTTCACAACAAGAAGAGGGCCTATAAAAGGTACAAGAGCCAGGCCACCCCTGAATCACATTTTTTTTATGTTTGTGCCTGGAATCGGGCTAAGTCTGTTCTTCACTCAGCTGAAAATAGTTTCATCCCTACTAAATGCTCTCAACTCTCCAACTCGAATTCTTCCCGCTCCTTCTGGCACCTTGCCAAAAACCTTTCTAACAACTTTACCTCATCATCCTTCCCTCCTCTTTTCTACTCTGATGGCTTTGTAGCTATTTCTTCTACTGATAAAGCAGATCTCTTCGCTCAGACTTTCTCCTCCAATTCCACCTTAGACAATTCCGGTGTTGTTCCTCCATCACTTCCCTCCTCTGACTTCCTCATGGCTGACATTAAAATTTCTTCAGCTGATGTATTATCTGCCATCACAGGCCTCAATACTAAGGCATATGTGCCTAATGGAGTCACTCCTGTTGTCCTCAAGAACTGTGCTTCAGTGCTTACACCCTGCCTAGGTAAACTCTTTTGCCTTTGTCTGTCAACTTGTACCTTTCCTTCTTGCTGGAAGTTTGCTCTCATTCAGCCAGTCCCAAAGGAGGATGACCACTCCCAACCCTCCAACTATCGTCCAATTGCTTTAACATCCTGTGGCTCAAAAGTTTTCGTTAACAGGAAAATTTTAAAGCATCTTTCCTATCTCAACACTCTTTCTGATCATCAGTATGGGTTCTGTCATGGATGCTCCACTGGTGATCCTCTCAACTACCTTTCAGACTCCTCCTCATCCTCCTTTCGGGACTTTTGTGAAAGCTTTGCCATTGCACTTGACATCTCCAATGCTTTCGATCGAATCTGGCATAATGCTTTAATTTCGAAACTGCTCTCTTATAGTTTCTATCCTTCTATCTGTGCCTTCATCAACAGATTCCTTTCTGGTCGTTCTATAGCTGCTGTTGTAGACGGCCATCGTTCCTCTCCTAGATCAATCAACAGTGGTGTTCCTCAGGGCTCTGTCCTAATACTAACTCTCTTCCTTTAAATAATCAATGACCTAAGCTGTACATCTAACCAAATCCACTCATAACGCTGATGATTCAACTCTTCACCATTCCATTAGGTTCCCGCAACGTCCATCCCAGTAGTTACTTCAACAAACAAGGGATGAGACTATGGCTCACCTAATGTCTGAATTGGCTCGTATCTGTGACTGGGGTTAAAATAATCTTGTTTTAATGCACCAAAGACTCAGTTTTTACACCTATGGTTGTTCAATCTGTACATGGATGGGATAATAAAAGAGGTACAAGGGGTAGTGGATGTTGGAGTGGCCATGGTGAGAGAGGATAGTGTTTGGAAACTCCCTGTACTGTTGTTTCCAGATGATACTGTGTTGTTGAGTGAAGACGAAGGGGAGCTGCAAGGCTTGGTGGATGAGTTTGGGAGAGTGTGTAAGAAACGGAATCTAAAGGTGAATGTAGGGAAGAGTAAAGTGATGGTCTTTGAGAGAGGTGAAGTCAGTGAATGTACAGCGAGGTTGGATAGTGAGGAACTGGTAAATGTGAGTACGTTTAAGTACTTGGGTAGTGCGATGAGTAAGGATGGAGGTTTGGAGGGTGAAGTGCTTGAAAGGGTACAGCAGGGAAGAAAGGTTGCTGGTTCTTTGAAAGCAGTGATAAGAAACAGGGAAGTGAGCATGGAAGTGAAAAAGTTACTACATGACAGAATTGTGATACCAACTCTAACGTACGGAAGTGAAGCTTGGACGTTGTTGGAAGGACACAAGTCAAGGGTGAGAGCAGTGGAAATGAGTTATTTAAGAGGAGCCTGTGGAGTCACATGGAGAGACAGGCTGACGAATGAGGATATAAAGGAGCGTTGTGATGTGGATGTGGATGTGATTGGAAGCGTTATGAGGAACACACTGAGGTAGTTTGGCCATGTGGAGAGGATGGAGGGTGAAAGACTGACGAAGAGAGTGTATGTGAATGAGGTGGAGGGGGGAAGAGGGAGGGGGAGGCCGAGGATGAGATGGAGGGATGGGGTGGAGAGGTATATGAGAGAGGAGGGCGTGAGTTGGGAACAGGGCAGTGAAATGGCGGGGGACAGGGCGACTTGGAGGCGATTTGTTTGTGGCCACCTCAAACGGGATTGAGGCGTCTGGCAATAAATAGATAGATAGAACCTGATAAAATCTTCCAAAGCAGTACCCAGTAATGTTTAATAATATCCAGCTTAGTCCTGCATCATCCTGCATCATAATCTTGGAAAGATCATACTACATCTCTTGTAAAATCTGCTTCCAAGAGATTAGGTGTGCTAAGCCGACTCCGTATCTTCTTTACCTCGTTTATGTTGTTGACTTTATACACGGGTTTTATTCGTCCCTGTGGAGACTACAACTCTGATGTGTATGGCACCGTTCTCTGCTGTCCAAAGTCTCATGCTATGGACTAAAGTCTTTTGTTCCTTCGATTTCCTCATATCTTAGTGACAGGGATATAAGAGTAAAAGTAGATTATGAATATTCCAATTTCCACTCAATTAACGCTGGCATGCTGCAGGGATCAGTTCTTGGACCAACCGTGTTCCTGGTTCATATTAATGATTTTTTATCTGTCACCCACAATCCCATCCACTCATATGCAAAAGACTCAACACTATATAGTTCATTCACACTCAGACACCCATTTACAAAGTCTAATATCTCTACCTCTCCATAAATCAAGACCTATCTACGACCAATGAATGGAGACAAAACAACTTTGTCTCATTTAATGTTGGTATAATTAAATATATACAACTTACTACAAGACAGATATTACCAGATTTGTATATTATCTTCAGTGTTACTAATATTCCCGTCTCCAAAAGTATTGAAATTCTCGGCGTCTCACTTAACAATGCCCTCAGCTGGACTTATGTTAGATCACTTGCTAAAACCGCCTCAAACAAACTTTGATTATTTATACAAAGTTCGTAACTTCTTCACTGACTAGCAGTTAGCTATAATTTATAAGTCATATGCGCTCTCAGCTTGAATATTGCTCACCCTTGTGAAATGGAAGTGGAGAGGTTGAACTAAAACTACTAGACAAAATTAAGAACAAAGCTGTTAGAATTATTAATAACCCTGCCATTACAAATAAACTACCTCCCCTACAAGTAAGAAAGAATGTTGCCTCCCGTGCATTATTTTACGGATATTTTTATGGCAAATGCCAGACGAGGTTACGTCCATGGTGCCACCTCTCCATGCCTTCCCTCGTGCTACATGGGCATCTGGTAGCGCTCATGACGAATGTCACTCAGCCATATTGCAGAACTTCTGCTTATCAGAATTCTTTCATTCCCCGAACTGCATCTCTCTGGAACTCGCTTCCCCAGAGTTGTTTCCCTTGAAACTTCAATCCACAGCTGTTCCAGTCTAACTGTTACAGATATAAACAGAGGACACCAGTAATCAGGTGTATGGATTATTCTATTTTTATTTATTTGTTTTTGCTTCCTCTATTCTGTTATAAAAAAAAATACAGGTCTTCTCAATAGGGTGGAATCGAAGGCTTTTACTCTCATTAACTCTCCTCCTCCTACTGGCTCCCTTCAATCTCTGCCTCTTCGCCACACTGTTGCCTCTTTATCTCTTTTCTATCGCTACTTCCATGGTCACTGCTCCTCTGAACCGTCTGCTTGCATCCCTGCACCTCTACGACGGATGCACAGCACCCGTCTAGCAAAAAACTCTCATCCCTTTTCTGTCCAACTCTCTAATGCAGGAGTTAACTGTTACTCCCAGTCTTTCATTTATGCAATAGGTCAAGTCTGGAACTGCCTCCCTCTGTATTTCCTACTTCCTATGATCTCCAGTCTTTCAAACACAGTGTGTCCAGGCATCTCAAAATGAACGGATCTTGAATTTGTCTCTTTTGTATTTTTGTTCATTTTCTTAGAAGGAACAATTTTGCGGGCTCCTAGCCCTTGGTTCCTTGTTCCTCGAATATATATATATTGTTACGGAACAGCGAAAGATAATGTACACTTTAAGTGAGAATACTAAAAATCACTACTGTCCCGTAAAGTTCCAGGTTCAAAACAAAAGAGTTAGGTAAAATTACAAGTTAAAGTTTAATGCTCAAACTAACAACAAAACATTCAGGACTCATAAGGACAATGTAATGGCAAAAAAACAGGTTAAATATATGGTTAACTGCAATAGCCTCTATTAACACGAAATTAGCAAGAGTAAATTTATCTAAGTCAGCCCTGATAAAATGAAAATACACTGGGTAATGCTCAGTTAATGCAAGATAAATTATTACAGATACAAAATATTATCAATGATGACTAACATAAAGAACCCTACATGAATTACAAAAACCCTACTAGGCCCAAGAATTAACCTTATGCTACACAGTACAAGAAAAAATGCAACAAGTTATATTAAAATTACACACATCTGCTAGATGGTTGGAGACTTCCTGAGCACTCACAACAATAACTGTACAGGGGAGGACAGAGATGTGAACAAAATGAGAAGCAGATCTAAGTGGCAATGATGCAGAGACTGAGCTCATTATATAGGGGCCGGCAGAGCTTGATACAACTTGTAAGAAGGACGCGCAAATGAAGCCATGAGGACAAAGAGTTGACAATCCCGCTCTGAACGACAGAAAGAACGACTTACTCTACTATAACGGTAGAAGGGAGGGACTGAGGCAGAACACGCTCGTGATCAAACATGCAGCATACTGTGCGTTAAAATTACACAAAGGATGATGAAATCATAGGCTACGTAACCCCTCCCCACAAAGAAAAAGAAATTTACAAAGGAAATTTCTTATTACTCTAAAACAATCTGTCTAAAGTCTAGATAAGCAATCTGCAACAACATTTTCTTTCCTAGTGTTACAAAACATGAGATCTCCTTAGCACGTTCAGTCATAGGTACTTGCCAGTATCCCTTTAACAAATCAAACTTACTTATGTACCTAGCCTTTCCGATCTTGTCTATGCAATCTTCCACGCGAGGGAAAGGGTGTCTGTTTTGGTTATCTGATTAATACGTCTGTAGTCGATGCAAAGCCGCTGTGACCCACCTGGCTTAGGGACTAGAGTGACAGGAGAACTCCACTCGCTCTGACAGGGCTCAATCATCCTGTGGTCCAACAGGTAGCCAAGCTCCTTCTGGATGAGAGGAACTTTCACTGGGTTCACACGGTAAGGAGGCAATTTAATTGGCTTTGCGTCTCCAACATCGACATCATGCATCAACACAGTGGTTCTTCCTGGAGTGGCACGGAACACTTGCGGGTACTCCTGCAGTAATGCCGAAAACTCCTGCCTTTCCTCGGGAGCTAGATGAGAAAGCTTAGTCTGGAGATCATTCATGATATCAGGATTCTTCCCCAAACTATCACTCAGGCTCATACTGCATGGGAGAGCTTCACTTGCAGACTCGGGTGGAACAGCTACAGTGCAGACTGGATTATTTTCGTCCCGCCTGTGATATAACTTTAGCATGTTGATGTGACATAGTTGCTTGTTCTTTCTACGATCTGGTGTGGCGATGACATAGTTGACATCATTGAGTTTCTTCTCCACGAAATAAGGACCACTAAACTTGGCTTGAAGAGGTTGCCCATGAACCGGTAGCAGAATCAAAACCTGATCTCCTGGCTGAAAGTGGCGTAACCTGGACTTCTTATCATACCAAGTCTTCATTTTCTCCTGAGCAGCTCCTAAATTCTCTCTCGCCAGCTGTTAAGCAGTGGACAGCCGTTCTTTGAACTTCATCACATACTCCAGCAGGTTGACGTCATCTTCCTCCGACAGCCAGCATTCCTTGAGTAACTTAAGGGGTCCTCTTATTTCATGGCCAAACAGTAGTTCAAAAGGTGAGAAGCCCAGTGATTCATTTGGAGATTCTCTTGCGGCAAACACAACGAATGGAAGACCTTTATCCCAGTCTTTCTGATGTTCCAAACAGTATTTCTTGAGCATCGATTTGAGTGTTTGATGATATCTCTCCAATGCTCCTTGGGTCTGGGGATGGTAAGCTGAAGACGTGATCTGGGTGATGCCCAACTCTTTCAGAGACTGCTTGAAAACATTTGACATGAAATTACTTCCTCGGTCTGACTGTACCTCCTTGGGCAGACCAAACTTTGTGAAGAACCCCAGCATTTCCTTAACCACGTTCTTTGTTGAGATATTTCTAAATGGAATGGCTTCAGGATAACGAGTAGCCATATCAATCAGGGTCAACACATAAGAAAATCCTGAAGAAGTCTTAGGAAGAGGGCCCACAATATCCACCAACACACGGGTGAAAGGCGCCTCAAAAGGAGGAATGGGAACTAGAGGTGCAACCTTTTCGGTCTGATTACACTTCCCCACAACTTGACAGGTGTGACAAGACTTACAATACCAGGAAACATCCCTGAAGATACCTGGCCAGTAGAAGTGTTTCAAAATGCGTGCCACAGTCTTCCTCACTCCAAGGTGTCCTGCCAAACTGGAATCATGAGCCACTCTAATGATATCCTGCCTACAAACACGAGGGATGACAACTTGATGTACAACCTCCCATTCACAGTCGGCTGATGCTGTTGGGGGTCTCCACCCCCTCATAAGTACTCCTGACTTTATATAATAACAAGTAGAAGCACCAGCTGACTCTTCCTCACTGCAAGCAGAGTTAGCTAGACCTTTCAACTCAGGGTCAGCAACCTGCAACTCAACCAACTCTTGACGAGACAAATTATCAACACTACGGGGTACTGCCTCATCTGGTGAGTGGTCCAAATTAGCAAGAAAATAGTCAGCTAGGATAACATCATCATCATCATTATCCTCTAAATCACCAGTAACTTTAGACTTAGCCCTAGTGACAGCACATGCAGGGAACACATCAGGAACATCACAATTCTGGGACGCAGCCACTGGCTCACTAGACAACTGAGGAGCTGGACACACTTGACTTCCACCAATATCATTTCCAAGTAAGAAAGTTACACCTGACATTGGGAGTGTCTCAACCAACCCAACCATAACGGAACCATTAGCAAAACCAGACTCTAAATTCACTCTGCACAGAGGGACAGAGAAGTAATTATTCCCTACACCATGTAAGATTACAGTTTCATCAGAGGAATTAACGTTAGAGCCTAGAACACTGGTCAGCATAAGGGATTGGCAAGCACCTGTGTCACGATATATTTTAACTGATTTCCTGTCATTACTGTCCAGAGGACTGACAAAACCATCAGACAGGAAATTAGCACATGATCTCTTGAGAGTGTCACCCACGTTACTGCTCAAAAGAGGAGCTCAATCATGAGAATTTAAGTTACCCCTCAAAGCAGGTTCAGTTAACTCAGTTAAAGAATTCTGGGAACTCTCAAGGGTGGACACTAGACCAATTGACTGAATATTTAAAGACTCCTTTTTGTTCACATCATGCTGTCTTCTGAAACATCTCTCCGTAGTATGACCAAGCTTACCACAATAAGTACATTTACTTTTCTGAAATCTAGAGGTGAAGCTGGTATTTACTTCCTGAGAAACATCATCTTTATTCTCTTTCCTGTTACCTGTACTCTGAGTAGAGGCAACGTACTTACTCTCAGCTTTCCCTTTTTCTTTAGAATGTCTCTTGTGGGTGAGAACATATTCATCAGCTAAAACTGCAGCGTCAGACAAATGATCTATTCTTTTCTCATCAAGATATAGGCTTACATCTTTATAAATACACCTCTTGAAGTCCTCCAGCAAAATCATCTTCTTAAATTTACCAAAATCAGAATCCACATTCTTAGAATTTAACCACTGCTCTAACAGATCTTCTTTGATTTTTGCATACTCAACATGGGATTGCTTATCTTGCTTGTAAGTTGTCCTAAATTTTACTCTATAGGCTTCAGGAACAAGCTCATAGGCCTTAAGAATCAAGCTCTTAACTACATCATAATTATCAGATTGATCCTGAGGCAAAGATGCATAAGTTACTTGAGCTTTACCGGTGAGAACAGTTTGAAGGAGTACTGGCCAATACTCCTTGGGCCAATTAAAACCTGTAGCTACCCTCTCAAACAACTGAAAATACTTTGTTAAATCAGATTCATTAAAAGGAGGGACAAGTTTAACATTTTTAGCCACATCAAAATCATCAGAGCTAAATTATCCAGTTCCACCTTGTTTCATGCGATACTCATGGTCTGCCTGAATCCTGGCAAGTTCAACTTGTGCGTGTATCTGTGCCTCCTGAATACGAGCCTGAGATTCAGCCTCCTTAGCATTTGCTTGAAATTCAGCCTCCTTAACAGGAGACTCCACCTCCTTAGCCTGAGCCTCCTGCAGGGCTAGCTGTAACTTAGCTAATTCAATCTGCGTTCGCTCATTTCGAGGAGTTACATTAAACAAGCTTTCATTAATCATGTCAACAATTTGATCTTTAGAATGATGAGAGCGAACAGCAATTCCCAATTGTTGAGCAACAAGCTTAAGTTCATTCTTTGTTCTGTTTTCTACATCCAACACTGTTTGCACATTTGACAAAAATCTTTGGCTTCATCAAGTGTAGTAATAGTAGACATCATGAATAAGTAAGTCACAAAATATCAAGCAATATCCTTATGATAATATCCTGAATATCCTGATGAGAGGTCGCCAAATTTATGTTACGGAACAGCGAAAGATAATGTACACTTTAAGTGAGAATACTAAAAATCACTACTGTCCCGTAAAGTTCCAGGTTCAAAACAAGAGTTAGGTAAAATTACAAGTTAAAGTTTAATGCTCAAACTAACAACAAAATATTCAGGACTCATAAGGATAATGTAATGGCAAAAAAACAGGTTAAATATATGGTTAACTGCAATAGCCTCTATTAACACGAAATTAGCAAGAGTAAATTTATCTAAGTCAGCCCTGATAAAATGAAAATACACTGGGTAATGCTCAGTTAATGCAAGATAAATTATTACAGATACAATATATTATCAATGATGACTAACATAAAGAACCTACATGAATTACAAAAACCCCACTAGGCCCAAGAATTAACCTTATGCTACACAGTACAAGAAAAAATGCAACAAGTTATACTCAAATTACACACAGCTGCTAAATGGTTGGAGACTTCCTGAGCACTCACAACAATAACTGTACAGGGGAGGACAGAGATGTGAACAAAATGAGGAGCAGATCTAAGTGGCAATGATGCAGAGACTGAGCTCATTATATAGGGGCCGGCAGAGCTTAATACAACTTGTAAGAAGGACGCGTAAATGAAGCCATGGGGACAAAGAGTTGACAATCCCGCTCTGAACGACAGAAAGAACGACTTACTCTACTATAACGGTAGAAGGGGGGGACTGAGGCAGAACACGCTCGTGATCAAACATGCAGCATACTGTGCGTTAAAATTACACAAAGGATGATGAAATCATAGGCTATGTAACAATATATATATATATATATATATATATATATATATATATATATATATATATATATATATATATATATATATATATCGCCAGACTCCATCCCGTAAGGTGTGGCGAAAAACAAATCGCATCCAAGTCGCCCTGTCCCCCACCATTTCATTGCCCTGCTCCCAGCTCACACATCCCTCTCTCATAAACAGTACCTCTCTACTCCATCTGTAAGGACTCCATATTATAATAATAACAAATCATAATAGATAGCATGACAGATAGATGTAGGAAGCTACATTATCATAATACAACTCATAATAAATAGCATAATAGATAGGAACACCAGAAAAGCTAGGTGTGGGAATGGGAAATGTGTCAGCAAGAGTTAAGCAAAAAAATGCCAGAGGCACCAGAAGTGCTACATACACACAGACAAACACAACGTTCTATAACCAGTACATACGGGTTATACACGTGACACAAGCCCCTCTAGAGAAGGAAGGAAGAGTTAGAGAGGCAGAAGGAAGCTAGCTATTTAGCAAGAGGTTGTAGAGAGAGGTAAGAGAAGAGGGGTCCAGTGAGAAGTTAGTTAGCTCTTATGTTAGACACTTTCTTCAACTTGAGTTTTACCTTTAAAGATAATAAACTACAAATCAAAACCCAGTATCCACCTTTAACTTCTCCTGTCACTGCATCATAAAAGGAACTAAGATTATCCACTTACAAACCTACTCACGTATACATAGTGCTCGTCCACAAGTACAATATATGTAAAATTGTTCTACAAAAGAATTCTCCTGTCTTCGATTACAAAATAACTAAAATCAATCTCAAGATATACATATTATAGGGACAAGATTCACATATCATAGTTGGTGGCGGTAACGTACGAACCAACTCCTACAAACCGTCACCTCTACAATCAATTAAACACAATCGAGTATACAACTGTAGTGCCATAATTTTAAGTATTAGTGTAAGTTAATATACGCTAGTATTGTAAGTGTAATCTTAAGCTTAAGTAGGATTATAAGTATAGCCCATAATTTAACCTAAAAGTTCTACATTTAAGTTTAGTCTTGGTTGGTATTCAAAATGTGAACATGATTGTGATATTAATAGTACCGAGTCGAGCATTGATGTGAATATGATTGTTATACATATGGACCATGTCTTCCCCCCCAACAAAGACGTATAATCGCGAAATTTTTGTGGAGATTAATAGTCGTGAGTGTCTTCCTTTCGTATTCTGGTCTAGAGATTTACCTGCCGAAGTTAATAGATTTCCCCTTTTGAACTATGCAGTGGTGATTGAGAGTTGACTGAAGTAAGAATATTGAAGATTGTCGTTTGTGAAGCGCGAAATTCTTGTGACTGAGTCAGGGTTACAATCACGTAGGCATGTAACAGACAAAGGGTAATAAAACTGTCCGAATTCTTAATTAATTTGGCTTCATTATGATTAAAGTTCATGTACGCTTATTACAAAAATTTCAACATCGTAAGTGACTTTCGTACGTATGTTGAGGTCAGACGTATCTTTCATATTCTGTGAAGATTCTAGAGAATCGATAATAGTATAAAGTAATCAGTTAAAATTTTAGCCGATTCCTGAATACTGTCTTGATGCCTATAAAAGGCGAGAAGCCACGCCAAACAATTATTCTCATGTGCTGCCAGCTGCGCCACCGAGGTTTTACTCCCAAAAGGCTAGGCAATCTGTAACGTAGGAACGAACGAACGCCAAACAGTTCAGATCATTGCTTCTTTTCATCGTTGCAAATTAGTGCCCAAGCTCTCACCCCCCTCCCCCTTTTCTCTCCCTCGTGTACGTTCGTGAGTTAAATCAGTGATATTTTCCCCTGATCCTTCTTGTGCTGATTAATGAGATTGCTGTTCCTCTCCTTATCGTTGCAGATGAGAGTTATGGAGGGCCGTGGCTAGCATCCAAAGGATTCGAGCGTTCTAGCTGCGGCCTAACCGCTAATACATTAAATCACCCCATCTCCTTTAGTTCAGGGAAACAAAGTGAATATTGGCTGGTCCATTTGTCCATTTGATTACGGTCCATGTGATTACCGGTCCTGTTGATTATTGTGTTTAGTTTATTTAGGATTCTTCAATTATCGTGTAATTAGTCTTAGAGAATGTTCTTTGGTGATTATCTGTAGGTTCCTTCCCAACGAGTCCGTCGGAGACCACGGGACTACTGTATATCCCTGCGTATCAGTATTTTTGGGATATTAATCTAGTGTGTAAAAATACATATTTCTGGAGTTATACTGTAAAACCTCATTACTGAATATTACTTTAGTTCGTGATGATTTTTCTCTGAAAAGCGTAACAGTATTCTTTGAATAATTAGTTCGAGAAGATTCATGTTTCTGTTGATATAGATCCTCATTATATTTTGTTTGGTATCATTCCCAGTTTGAAGAGTAATCTGTATCAGTTCTTAATACTTAGTAAATCTTAGGTTAAGTTACTGTGAGTTTGTATTTTGCTATCCTGCGAGGAGTGGTACTGACGAGGTTGAGTGGCCCGCAAGGTGTGCTAATATCTAACTACTCACTCCCTCTCTAATAAGGTAACGCTACCCAATCTCTCTATAATTTCTAAAATTCTCGCATTCGTATTGGCGGGATATTCATAAAAATTCTCATCATTACACTGGTGGCTAAAGCTGTGGGATAAGATATTGATGGGGGATTAGATATTGTTGTGGGATCAGATATTGTTGTGCAATAAGATATTGTTGTGGGATAAGATATTGTTGTGGCATAAGATACTGTTGTGGGATAGGATATTGTGGTGAAATAGAATCCCTCAATAAGGTACACTGGAGGCCCACTTAGTCTTGCGATATTTCTAGAATTGGTGATCTTTAAAGCTCCTGGAGGACCAGCAAAGTTATATTCCACCGTGGGTAGAATGAATACCAAGATGGAGACACAACTTACGTATTCTGTGGCTTTGTCTAGTAGGAGTAATAAGGTGGAAGAAGAGTTGTTGATGGAACTTAGGGGTCATATGTCAAGAAGAACGAGTGTAGCTCAGTGGACCATGATACCCAATCCGTTAGGTTTTCCCCCCGCAGAACAAAACAATCCACACACATCATGCCATTGTGTAGTGCAAGTGTTGATGGACGGAGGTGTGTACGTGGTAGAGGATGTGTTCACAGGGAAGGGGATGCAGGGAGCCGCAGGACGGGTGTGACCCTGTTGTGGAGAAGAGTGGCCCTTGGGACCCCTGGAGGGGGCCTTTGAGCCTGATCCGGTAGATGAATAGTTGCAGGCCCCTGAGAGATGCCCTCCCCGGAGACTGACAGAGAAGTGTTGAGTGTTAAGTTGTTTATGGCAGTATTAAGAGATAGATAGGGAAATGTGTGTGGGTCGGACTGTTTGACTAATGACAGTGAGTTCATAGGAATTTGGGTTATGGGCGCAGCCCAGTTCAGTGGAAATATTAGACTGCTTTAATTCAAGGGGCAATGTGCTCGTGCCTCTCAATTTCCAGTCAACACGGTCTCGGGTGAAACAGTGACTTCAGGACCTGACAGGCGCTCGTCAGTTACCAGGTGGAGAGCTGGAAGCGTAAGAACGAATGGATGGGAGCATATGTGCGATTAGTTAATAGGTTAAATGAATGGGATGCGCCCCTAGGACGATCCAGGCAGTGAGAGTACGGGTCTCTCCAGGTGAGATGACCATGTTGCCACCCAGACAGAAGGTTTGCTGGGGCACATCTATCCACTGAATTTCGAGTGGTTCTCATGACAGAGAAGCGATCCCCTGGGGTACGTGATTTTTCTTGTGGACTGACAGGTGCCACTTATTGGAGTTGTGTTCACAGTCGATTTCGTAAGTCTGTCCCGTCAGCACACACGTCCCTAGGAAATGTAGATGAATGATTTGGTTGTTGACTTCCGATGTTAAAATTTGTTTTTTTCCCGGAGGAAGGACTCGTTTAGTGCCATAATTTTAAGTATTAGTGTAAGTTACTATAAGCTAGTATTGTGAGTGTAATCTTAAGCTTAAGTAGGATTATAAGTATAGCTCATAATTTAACCTAAAAGTTCTACATTTAAGTTTAATCTTGGTTGGTATTCAAAATGTGAACATGATTGTGATATTAACAGTACCGAGTCGAGCATTGATGTGAATATGATTGTTATACATATGGACCATGTCTTCCCCCCCAATAAAGACGTATAATCGCGAAATTTTTGTGGAGATTAAGTCTTTCTTCGTATTCTGATCTAGAG
Source organism: Coenobita brevimanus (assembly GCF_032717465.1). Taxonomy (NCBI): domain Eukaryota; kingdom Metazoa; phylum Arthropoda; class Malacostraca; order Decapoda; family Coenobitidae; genus Coenobita; species Coenobita brevimanus. Next base: position 29,281,972 of record NC_137040.1, on the reverse strand, counting down.
ATTTACCTGCCGAAGTTAATATCTATCTATCTATCTATTGCCAGACGCCTTAATCCCGTAAGGGGTGGCCACAAACAAATAGCCTCCAAGTCGCCCTGTCCCCCGCCATTTCACCGACCTGCTCCCAACTCACACCCCCCTCTCCCATACAGCTCTCCACCCCATCCCTCCATCTCATCCTCGGCCTCCCCCTCCCTCTTCTCCCCTCCACCTCACTCACATACACTCTCTTCGTCAGTCTTTCACCCTCCATCCTCTCCACATGGCCAAACCACCTCAGTGTGTTCCTCATAACGCTTCCTATCACATCCACATCCACACCACAACGCCCCTTTATATCCTCATTCGTCAGCCTGTCTCTCCATGTGACTCCACAAGCTCCTCTAAAATAACTCATTTCCACTGCTCTCACTCTTGACTTGTGTCCTTCCAACAACGTCCAACCTTCACTTCCATACGTTAGAGTTGGTATCACAATACTGTCATGTAGTAACTTTTTCACTTCCATGGTCACTTCCCTGTTTCTTATCACTGCTTTCAAAGAACCAGCAACCTTTCTTCCCTGCTGTTCCTTTCAAGCACTTCACCCTCCAAACCTCCATCCTTACTCATCACACTACCCAAGTACTTAAACGTACTCACATTTTCCAATTCCTCACCATCCAACCTCGCTGTACATTAACTGACTTCATCTCTCTCAAAGCCCATCATTTTACTCTTCCCTACATTCACCCTTATTTTCCGTTTCTTACACACTCTCCCAAACTCATCCACCAAGCCTTGCAGCTCCCCTTCGTCTTCACTCAACAACACAGTATCATCTGGAAACAACAGTACAGGGAGTTTCCAAACACTATCCTCTCTCACCATGGCCACTCCAACATCCACTACCCTCCCTTGTACCTCTTTTATTACCCCATCCATGTACAGATTGAACAACCATGGAGACATGACACATCCCTGTTTCAACCCAACCTTCAAAGAGAAAAATTCACTTATTTCACCCTCCACATGCACTGCAGCCTTCGCACCATCGTACATACTCTTCACAGCATTCAATAACTTCCCATCTACTCCATATATTCTTAACACTTTCCACAATCCTTGTCTATCCACCCTGTCATATGCTTTCTCCAAATCCATGAAAGCTGCACACAACTTCTTTCCCTTCTCTAGAAACTTTTCCACTAAAGATCAAAGAATGAATATCTGATCTTCACAACCTCTTCCCTTCCTAAATCCTCCCTGTTCTTCTCCAACTAATTTCTCTGTTCTTTCTCTAACTCTGTCAATAAGTATCTTACCATACACTTTTCCTATTATACTAAGAAGACAAATGCCCCTATGATTACCACACACTTCTTTTTCCCCTTTTCCTTTGTACAAGGGAATAATTATACCTGACTTCCAATCCTCCACGACTCTACCTTCCTCCCAGGCCAATCTGCACATCTTCCACATTCATTCTACTACTATCTCTCCCCCATGCTTCAGCATTTCACCACACACTCCATCAATTCCTGGGGCTTTCCCCAATTTAACTTTCTTCATTGCTTCCACAACTTCTATCCTACTGATTTCTTCCTGTCTTCTCACCTCCCTCCTTTTCCCAGCCATTCCCCAGCCACTTATACTCGCATTACTTCCATCCTCTATGTTCAACAGTTCCTTAAAGTGTTCTCTCCATCTGCTCACTTTTTCTCCCTTCTCCACTAGTAATCTACCATTTTTATCTTTCACTCCCCTGCTAACTTCGCTTCCACCCTGTCTTACTCTCTTCACCTCTTTCCAGAACATTTTCTTACAGTCCCTCCACTTTACACTCAAATTCCTTCCAAATTCCTCATCTACTCTCTTCTTACTCTCTCTTACTAATCTTTTCACCTCTCTCTTTCTTTCTACATATAACGCTCTCTTCCGCCTCTCAACTTCTTCCACGCCCTTATTTCTCATCCATTCATTGTATGCTTTCTTCTTTTGTGCCAGAGCCTGTCTCACCTCTTCAGTCCACCACGCTGTTCCTTGCACCCCCCTCCGTCTTCTCTTCCTTCCACACACCACATCACATGCTGCACATATTTCTTCTGTAAATATTCTACACACACCTTCCACGTCTCCCATCTGCTCCAATTCATATTTGCCCAATCGTTCCTCCACTTCTCTCTTATACCCTGCCTTTTTCTCATCCTCTTGTAACCTTTCCACTCTCCTTGCAACTACTCCTTCCTCTCGTCTTTCCCTTCTTCTATTCCTCCATCTTACCTGAATCCTAATTCTGACCACCACCAAGTAGTGGTCAGAAAGTCCACTCCCCCAACCTCTATAAGCTCTTGCATCCATTACACATCTTCGCATCCTTTCATCCACAAACACATAATGAATCATTGCCTTCCCTTCATTCAGTTCACCACCCACCCTTCTCATAACTCGCCATGTATACCTGTGGATCATTTTATGCCTGAAGAAGGTATTGGCTATCACCAACCCCCTCCCAGCACAAATGTCCACTAACGCACTCCCATTCTCATCTATCTCAGCAGGCACACCCCACTCACCAACTATTCCATCCACCTTCACATTCCCAACTTTACCATTCATATCACCGATCAAAAACACTCTCTCATTCCTTCCAAACTTTTCCATGAACACTTCTACATTTGTCCAGAACTCTTCTCTCACTCTTCTAGCACGATCATGCGTTGGCCCATACACACACACAATCGCCCACATTTGTATTCCAACTTTCAACTTTACCCAGACAATCCTTGACCCAACTGATCCATACTGTCTTATGCTCCTCCTCCATCTTTTACTCACAACTATACATACTCCTTCCTTTGCCCTCTCATTCTCACCTACTCCTGCACATATACCCCATCCATACTCCCATTCTCTCACACTTTCTCCTCTCCATTTTGTTTCAGTTATTCCACATACATCCACTTTCGCACCCTCAAGCACCTGGACAATCTCTCTCTCTTTCACCTCATCATTCGCTCCTCTTACATTCCATGTACCCATTACCAAGTCCTTTGTCCGGTCCTGGGTCGTCATCGTTTGATCAGTCCTTGTCCGAGGCTTCTTGTTTGTTTTTTTAGTTAGTTGTTTTCCAGGGAGGGACACTAACCCTCCGCCAACCCTTTTAGTCGCCTTTTACGACAAGCAGGGATACTGGGGAAGTATTCTTGAAAACCCCCCCTACCCCCAGGGGGTTGAAAAACCCCCCTACCCCCAGGTTAAGTTAATAGATTTCCCCTTTTGAAGTATGCAGTGGTGATTGAGAGTTGGCTGAAGTAAGAATATTGAAGATAGTCATTTGTGAAGCGCGAAATTCATGTAACTTAGTCAAGGTTACAATCACGTAGGCATGTAACCGACAAAGGGTAATAAAACTATCCGAATTCTTAATTAATTTAGCTTCATTATGATTAAAGTTCAAGTACGCTTATTACAAAAATTTCAACATCGGAAGTCACTTTTGTACGTATCTTGAGGTCAGACGTATCTTTCATATTCTGTGAAGATCCTAGAGAATCGATAATAGTATAATCAGTTAAAATTTTAGCCAATTCCCGAATACTGTCTTGATGCCTATAAAAGGCGAGAAGCCGCACCAAACAATTCAGATCATCGCTCCTTTTCATCATTGCAGGTAAGTGCCCAAGCTCTCACCCCCCCCCCCTTTTCTCTCCCTCGTGTACGTTCGTGAGTTAAGTCAGTGATATTTTCCCCTGATCCTTCTTGTGCTGAATGATGAGTTTGCTGTTCCTCTCCTCATCGTTGCAGACGAGAGTTTTGGAGGGCCGTGGCTAGCATCCAAAGGATTCGAGCGTTCTAGCCGCAGCCTAACCATTAACACACTAAATCACCTCTCCTCCCCGCTTTAGTTCAGGGAAACAAAGTGAATATCGGCTGGTCCATTTGTCCATTTGATTACGGTCCATGTGATTCCTCGTCCTTTTGATTATTGTGTTTAGTTTATATGATTCTTCAATTATCGTGTAATTAGTCTTACAGAATATTCTTTGGTGATAATCTATAGGTTCTTTTCAGACGAGTCCGTCGGAGACCAAGGGACTATATCCCTGCGTATCAGTATTCTTGGGATATTAATATAGTGTGTAAAGATACTTATTTCAGGAGTTATACTGTAAATCCTGATTACTGAATATTACCTTAGTTCGTGAAGATTATATTTCTGAAAAGTGTAATAGTATTCTTTGAATATTTAGTTTGAGAAGATTCATATTTCTGTTGATACAGATCCTCATTATACTTTGTTTGGTATCATTCCCAGTTTGAAGAGTAATCTGTATCTCAGTTCTTAATACTTCGTAAATCTTAGGTTGTTATTATTTGTATTTTGCTATCCTCCAAGGAGCGGTACTGACGAGGTTGAGTGGCCAGCAGTGTTGCCAGGTGCTGGCCCTAAAATATCTGTAGAATCATCCATAAAATTTCTTGAATTTGAAAAAAATTCTGTAATCACAATTTCACGCATATATTGACAAAAGGTATGCAAATATGTCTTAGAAGTTATCTGTGCCTTTATTTAAAAGAAAAAAAATATGATTAATTCCATACGAATAATCTAAGATTATTAGTTTTATTAAGAATATGGTATGAATTTTCATATTTCAAATTCATAAAATGCGGGTTAACACACAGTTACTATGGGTCAAGTTAGACACGAACCTAACTGAAAACTTATACTGAAAACAAGGGCTAAAAGAGCGAGCCCCTTTTTCACTTTTCGTTTTGCTCATAACTTTCTAGGCCAAATAATTATAACCTTGTTATATTAGATAACCGTAGGAACAGTCGCTAACACCACTAATATATTCCAAATATGTCCAAACTTCCGAAACTAACTCAACATACCAGCTTCTTACTCTCACAGAATGTAAACAAAAATGGCAGTACAGCGGCGCATAATTGCATTCGATAGTAGAAATATGTATATATTTAATATTGAAATTTTCGTATTAGTTCACAGATTAAGCAGTTTATAAGTATATTAATTGTTATACTGCAAGTACTAGTCTAATATAGCTTAAGCAACATGATTTGAAATTAAAGAAAATACAATATTTCATAGAAAACGTTACGTTTCAAGGGTTAACTACTGTATACAATACGCTTTCTTTCAGGACTGTCCTTTTGCCCATTGCTAAATTTCTCTATGGAATTTGTAAATTGAATTCCTTTCCATATTGCTTGTAAAATTTCTTGAGAATTTCTGTAATATATCAAAATATCTGTAGATTAAGCACAAAATTCTGTATTTCTGTAGATCCTTCCAAAAATCTGTAGAAATACAGAAATTTCTGTAGACCTGGCAACCCTGGTGGCCAGCAAGGTGTGCTAATATCTAACTACTCAACCCCTCTCTAATAAGATCACGCTACCTCATGTCTTATGAAGTCATGTATTTTAAATAAGATCACGCCTCCCTAATTCCCCATAATTTTTATTAAAAATTGTGAGCATTACACAAGCAAAACGAATATATCAGAAGAAGAAACACAAATTAAGCAAACAAAGAGAGAGATACGACCACCTGACCCCAACCCTCCTCTCGACAACCGCCCCCCCACCTCCGTCTCCATCACCACGCTGACGTAGGAGTGAAGAAGTCAAGACGGCTGCAGCAAATACCAAAGCCCACATTCACAACTCATCTTACTTATCCTTCTTCACTCAGGTTACTGATCGCTACTCATTTACTCATAACAGCTACCAGAGCGTAGGAAGTCGATGTTGCTGTGCGCGTTTGCTGAGACGACGTCACGTCAACCAACGTGTGTCTGACACCATGCACCTCTCACCCACTGCTTCTTACTCATCTTTATTCACACATTCCTACTCATACTCATTGATTCTCAACAGTTATTGAGTGGGAATTCAACGCTGTATGGTGAGGTTCGACTATGACTGGCCTGCAATCAACACTGAAATCACCAAGCTATGGAATTTCTGGGGATCACATCATCTGTCAAAACAGCCCTGGAGTTCTCGAGAGTGATATCATCTATCAACACTGCACTTACCTCCCGAGAGCGACATCTATCAACACGTCTCTGAGTCTCCAAGAGTGACATCCTCTGCCATTCAAGTGGTTGATCATACATTACCAATTTCTTCCCAGTGCTTTTGAAAGTGAGTGAGTTGGATAAAAGAGAGAAAATGTGAGAGTATTAGAAATTGAAAGATGAGTGGAATGCGCTGAAAGATCAGGAAAATGGCAGTGTGGAGGAGGAATGGCAGTTGTTTAAGAGTGCTGTGGTGGGGCATGCGGAAGAGGTGTGTGGTGTGAGACGTGTGGGTGGTGGTGTAAGAAAAGGAAGTGAATGGTGGTGCGAGGAAGTAAGTATGGTTGTGGCTGAGAGGTGCATATGACGTGTGGCTGCAGAGGAAGGATGAGGTGTCATATGAGAGGTATAAGGAAAAGAGGAATAGGGCGAGAAGGGTTGTGCGTGATGCTAAAGTGGCAGCAGATGAGAGGTGGGGTAGGCAGTTGACTGAGAACTTTCAACAGAATAAGAAAATGTTTTGGAAGGAGGTGAAAAGAGTGCGAAAGGGAGAGTCTGGGAAGGAAGAGCAAGTATAAGCAGAGGATGGAAGGATGTTAATTGAGATGGATTCAGTAAGGAAGAGATGGGCAGAGTATTTTGAAAGATTGTTAATTGTAGAGGAGGAAAGGGAGGCTGAGATTGTGGTGGATAGAAAGATGCAAGGAATAAATGTGTTGGGAGAGTTGAATGATTCTTTGATCACAAAGGAGGAAGTGCAGGAGGCAGTAAAGGAGATGAAAAAAGGGAAAGGTGCAGGTATGGATGGTGTGGTGTGGAATGTCTGAAAGGTGGTGGAGCGACTATTGTTGACTGGTTAGTAAGATTGTTGAATGTGTGCTTTGTGCAAGGTATGGTGCCAGTTTACTGGGCTAGTGCTTGTGTGGTTCCGTTGTATAAAGACAAGGGTGATAAGTATGAATGTACTAGCTTTAGGGGTATAAGTCTGTTGAGTGTTGTAGGTAAGGTGTATGGTAGAGTGCTAATTAAGAGAGTTAAAGAGGGTACAGAGGGAGTGATTGGTGAAGAGCAGTGTGGCTTTAGGAGAGGGATGGGATGCATGGATGAGGTGTTTGCTGTGAGACAAGTGTGTGAAAAGTATTTAGCAAAAGGCAAGGATGTGTTTTGGATATTCATGGATTTAGAGAAAGCGTATGATAGAATTGATAGAGAGGCTTTGTGGACTGTTTTAAGATTATATGGACTTAATGGTAGGTTACTAAAAGGGGTGAAAAGTTTTTATGTAAATAGTAGAGCGTGTGTAAGAGCAGGAAATGCTGTGAGTGATTGGTTTCACGTGAGAGTGGGGCTGCAGCAGGGATGTGTGATGTCGCCTTGGTTGTTTAATATTTACATGGATGGTGTTGTAAGGGAGGTGAATGCAAGAGTTTTAGGTGGAGGTCAGAGCCTGGTGAATGTTGATGGTAGAGAGTGGAATCTGACGCAGCTGCTGTTTGCAGATGATACTGCACTGGTGGCTGATTCAGAGGAGAGATTGAGACAGTTTGTAGAGGAGTTTGGAAGGGTGTGTGAAAGGAGGAAATTGAAAGTAAATGAGAATAAGAGTCAAGTGATGAAGTGTACAAGGTCGGTATATGGTAGGAGGATGAATATAGTTTTGAATGGTGAGTTGCTTGAGGAGGTAGAGTGTTTTAAGTATTTAGGATCACATGTTGCTCTGGATGGAAGAATAGATGCAGAAGTGAAGTTTAGAATGAATGAAGTAGGAAAGGTGCTGGGAGGAATGAAAAAAGTGTTTAGATGTCGTTCGCTTAGAATGTATGTAAAGAGAAGCCTGTATGAGGGTATTGTGGTACCGACTGTGTTATATGGGGCTGAAACATGGAATATGGGTGTAGCAGAGAGGAAAAGTTTGAATGTAATAGAGATGAGGTGTCTGAGGAGTATGTGTGGAGTGACGCATATGGATCGAGTGCAAAATGATGAAGTGCGAAGGAGAACTGGAGTTGTTCGGGCGATGGCTGATCGAGTTGAGCAGAGGGTGTTGCAATTGTTTGGGCATATGGAGAGAATGGATAATGAGCAATTGGTGAAAATGATAACTAGATCTGATAGGAGAGGTGTAAGGCTGAGAGGGAGACCACGAATAGGATGGATGTACATTGTGAAGAGAGCGCTGGATGCGAGAGGGATGTCTGTTGAGCGAGGAAGAGTGATTGTGCATGACAGAAATAAATGGGGAAATTGTGAATGAATAAATGATGCTGCAGCCCTGAGGGGATATTCTCCGGCATTTTGTCTGATCAGATAATCAGGTCAGGTGCAGGTAAGGGGATGGGTCTATTATGATATGGCAGGGGTAAACCAGCTCTGCTGTCGGGCCCTGTTGCGGATGTCATTGACTACACTGCGCAGTTGACCCTCATGCGGTGTGGTGCGGTGAGGATCTGTCCCTCCTCCCGTTTGGGGCTAAGATGAGAATGAATGTGTTTGAGTGGATGAGTAAATTAGGAGTGTGTCGTCCTGTCTCGGCTACCTCCCTTTACCCTGGGGGGAAGCAGCTTAGGTATATAGATAGATAGATAGCTTTAAAATTAGGTACAGTCACCTCCTTTACTTATTCATACTTATTACCTTTCATTTACTAATACTCATTTACTCATCTGTTCATTTAACACATACATAAAATAAGTGTTTCATAACACCATACCCTAGCAAAATGAGTTTATTTTAGCTGAGTAACATGACAGGAATATTTTCGACATCGCCCGTGTTAGTACCACATGATACGTAGTTAGCGGCCACTGCAGATCCACAACTTGGAGAGCAACAAGACAACACACCCACCCTACAAAATTCTCCACAAAGTAAAGATAAAGAAACAAATACATCATTTCTAGACGACTGGCAAACTCCCTCTGATGTAGCAAGTGAGGACTTTAGCTCTGACTTACATATCTATGAATATTTACTTCACAGATTATACATAGATCAGGTAGAACTTATTTCACTATTCCTTTACACAACAATAAAGAACTCCAAGTGAACCTAACAAAACAACCAACCAAAATGAATAACGAAGGCAGTGCCACAAACCAAACATCCCCACCTCATGTTTATGTTTATCATGAGGATAAAAACATCCCAAAATTCTCAGGAAGAGATAAAGACTGTATTGATGTAATGCCTCTCATGATCAATGTGAACAATTACTTAAAAGACATTTAAAAGATGAACAGGAGAAAATAGCAATATTTTCCTCCTGGATTAATCAAGAAAGACGCCCGGCAGGTGATTTGCTCAAGTCAGACATGTATCTTCGAGCTACGACATGAGTTTAAAGTAGAATTCCCGAACAAATTCTCTGGAGGTATAAACTTTTTGGCAGGTATAATCCCAGAATTACATAAGATTGTGGATCTTGTAAGACAACACACAACAAATCCTGTATTGAGTGAAATAACAGCGGATGTTTCCACTTTTAAAAGAACATTATTAACTACTTTAGAAAACTCAAACTGGATAACAGAGGGGGGGAAAGACCTTCCCAGTGCTTGCCATAGACATTATTATTTTTCTTTTTTGTGTGTCCATCTCTGGGCATAGGCTTCACAGCCTGCGCCCAAGGCCCAGAAGTCCTCGTACATACCATACACCTATACATGGTTATGTAGCTGCCTTGTGTAAATTACCTGATAGGGTCCTCAAAATAGCCAAGACGATTCCTTACACCCCAGGAATTTGCTTGCTAGATTTTATGAATGAAGAAGAGATGAATTGTAGCAAAGCAGAGGTGACTGAAACACAGTCAAATTCTACTCGAATTAGAATGACAGACACAGTATCAGCTACAAGTACCCAAAACAAAGAACAAAATCGATTCCGACCCGAAAACAGACAAAAGAAACAACTACACACTTCGAGGCAGCATTCTCAAACATCAGGCCACAGGCAGTCACAAAAGTTTGCGCACAGTCCAAGCAGAAGCTGCACCACAAATACCACTAAATATGGGAAGTCAACTCGAGGATCACAATCGGGAGATAGGTCCACTCTATGTTATTATTGTGCGAACCCAGGACACACAGAGAATGACTGCTTTATCAAAACAAAAGAAGATAAACAAAAGGCGCAAGGGTGTGATTCATACTGTAGGCATCACCAGTCCCAAGGTCATTGGACCAGCAATTGTAAGACAGTAGAAAAACTAGTTTCCATATTCAAATTGGAGGAAGGCCAATTCACGACAAAAACTGATCAGTCGTAAAGAAAACCAAGTCCAAAATTCACATAGAAGGCATGTTGAGAAGTGAGTGTATCTTGATACCAGCTGTATGTGAGGGCCAAAATGTTTCGTTGTTCTTAGACACAGGCTTTCCAGTGAATTTAATAACACAAGAGGAATTAAATAGAATTTTTAGAAATAGGAAGAAAGAAACTTTTCTGGAAGAATCTGATTTAGACATATAAAGTAGATGGCAAACAAATTACAGTAAAAGGCATGATACGGTTAAACATCACCTTCACAGATACTACAAGACCAATTTCTGCATTTTTCTGTATTGTCGAAAACTTAGCAATGAAAGCTAATATGTTACTGGGCTTAAGATCCATGAGAATAGAAAAAATAACTTTACTCTCACAAATTAACCAGCCCCGTCCCGACCACTTTTTGACCACTGGTACCCCCCAATCCCGTCCATTTTTTGACCCTTTTTTTTTTTTGCTAAACCTTTCGCTTTTGGTGAGAAACATCGAAAATTCATAGAGAAATCGCTCACCTGAGGTTTAAAATACTCATTACAGGTAGGAGAGCCTCCTTACCTTACTGGGTTTTCTATCAGGCTGGCACCAAAGAAAACGAGTTCTATGGGAGGATAACTATTTCACACCACTCATAAACGGTATTTATTTATTTACTGTTACGAATTTATATGTAGTACAAGAGTATATTGGTTTTCAAGCAGTAATATAGGCATTATAAGCATTGTTTCACTCACTAATACCTGACCTTTTTTTGCCACATTACCTGATCATCATTTCTAACTGTTTCTTCCTCTAATGCTATGTAAAGTTTGTCCTCCACATTGTCATTGATTGGGGAATCACTCTGGCCCTGAATTTCGTACCGTGGCATGACATGGCTATACTGGCCAGGTCACTGATAACAGGTGAATTGCTGAGAAAAGGGCATGCAGGGGGGGGGAGGAGGTCATGCTGGGTAAGGCATTGTCTCTGCCTGGCATCTTGTTGAGGAAGGTGTCCCGTGTATACGTACCGAAAATGACTCGCGAAAATTGAAAATTGTGGAAATTATGAACCTTGCAATTGCAGGACGTTGAAGTACGTCCTCGGGATTAGCTGTGACAAAACGTGAGGACGTGGAAGTACGTCCTCGGGACGGCGCGGGTTAATGGAATAGACTTTAATAACGAATTCACAGAAGAATTACCAGTACCATCAGATTTCTCACCGATTAGTAAAACAGAACCAAAAAGAATTGGAAATATTAAAGGACTAAACAAACATACACAAACAGACGAGTGTATAGATCCACTCACCCCCCTTCCCAGCCTCCCGTTCTAGAAACCAAGGTAATACTGACTCATCAGTTTTTCCTGCCCATCTCACCAATGATTTACTCATACATGCAAGTTACCATTAAGAGCAAATTGAACAATAGTACTGTTCTTGTCTTGGAGGAATTATGTAAAGTGAAAGGATTATCGGTAGATAACGCATTATGTCAAATGAATAATGATGGGCAAACTCAGGTGCTCCTAATTAATCACATGAATGGGGAAGTACAGTTGAAAAAGGGGACTTGTATAGTTAATATATAAAAATGTCCCGCCCCTCTGATGGAGATAGTTTTAGCTGGGATGACAAGTGAGATAAAATCTACGGATAGAGAAAGCATGGAAGAGAATTTGATTCACTCAGATGAATTTGATGAAGAAACTGATATGTTAAAATTGTTGGAAAAACATCGGCAAACGGTAGCTTTACCTGGAGAACAATTAGGGTGTACTAACCTGATTTATCACAAAATTAACATGCACTCAGACACACAACCTATTTTTATACCTGCCTATAGAGTCCCACAATCACAAAGTACACTTGCAAACAAGGATGTCGATGAAATGCAAAAACTTGGCATTATTGAACCATCAGTCTCCCCGTGGAATGCCCAATTATTTTCGTGCCCAAACGAAATGAAGAAATGCATGCAGTAGTAGATTACCATAAACTAAATAATTACACAGTCCCAAACCGATTTCCCATGCCATTACTAAGTGACGTCCTGCAAAATACTGGACCGGAAAATAATGTATTTTCTACAGTCGATTTGCTTAATGGATATCATCAAATACCATTAGATGAGGAGTCACGTAAATACACTGCTTTTTCCACAAATCCAGGATATTACCAATACAAGAGAATGCCATTGGGATTGAAGACAGCACCAGACACTTTTCAATGCTTGATGTATTATAATAATACAAATCATAATAGATAGCATGATAGAAGTAGGAAGCTACATTATCATAATACAACTCATAATAAATAGCATAATAGATAGGAACACCAGAAAAGCTAGGTGTGGGAATGGGAAATGTGTCAGCAAGAGTTAAGCAAAAGAATGCCAGAGGCACCAGAAGTGCTACATACACACAGACAAACACAAGGCTCTAGAACCAGTACATATGGGTTATACACGTGACACAAGCCCCTCTAGAGAAGGAAGGAAGAGTTAGAGAGGCAGAAGGAGGTTAGCTACAGGAACGAGACGTTGTAGAGAGAGGGAAAGAGAAGAGGGGTCCAGCGAGAAGTTAGCTCTTATGTTACACACTGTTTTATCAACTTGAGTTTTACCTTTGAAGATAATAAACTACAAATCAATACCCAGTATCCATCTTTACCTTCTCCTGTCATTGCATGACAAAAGAACTAAGATTATCTACTTACAAACCTACTCACATATAACTACTGCTCGTCCACGAGTACAATATATGCATAATTGATCTACAAAAGACTTCTCCTGTCTACGATTACACGATAACTAAAATCAGTCTCAAAATTTACATATTATAGGGTCAAGATTCACACATCCCTCCACCACGTCCTCGGTCTCCTCCTCCCTCTCCCCCCCTCATCCTCAGTCACATACATTCTCCTCGTAAGTCTCTCACTCTCCATCCTTTCCACATGGCCAAACCACCTCAGTGTGTTTCTCCTAGCGCTTCCTATCTCATCCACATGCAAACCACAAAGCTTCTTCACTTCCTCATTTGTCAGTCTATCTCTCCATGTTTCAACACATGCTCCTCTCAGACAACTCATTTCCACTGCTCTCACTCTTGACTTGTGTCCTTTCAACAAAGTCCAAGGTTCACTTCCATACGTCAGAATTGATATCACAATACTCTCATGCTGTAACTTTGTTACTTCCTTGTTCCTTATCACTGCATTCAAGGAACCAGGAACCTTTCTTCCTTGCTGTACCCTTTCAAGCACTTCACTGTCCAAATTTCCAACCATACTCATGTGAGTGCGTTTAAGTACCCAAGTACTTAAATACACTCACATTTTGCATTTCCTGCTCATCCAACCTCATTGTACATTCACTGACTTCATTTTTCTCGAAGACCATAACTTTACTTTTCCCTACATTCACCTCTAGATTCCGTTTCTTACACACTCTCCCAAACTCATCCACCAAGCCTTGCAGCTACCCTTCGTCTTCACTTAAGAACACAGTATCGTCTGCAAACAACAGTACAGGGAGTTCCAAACAATACCCTCTCTCATTAGGGCCGCTCCAACATCCACTGCCCTACCCTGTATCAGTTTTACAACCACATCTATATACAGACTGAACAACCATGGAGACATAAGAATATATGAAAAAAGAATAACTGCAGTACTCTGGTTCGCCCATTTTAGGGAGCTCCTAGAAGAGCCACTGATCTACTAGAATGAGATAAGAATAGCAAATAAGAAGGCTTTCCCCCACCCTCCAAATCTTTCAGCCAAAGCCGGCAGGAAAAAGTCTGGAAGAACACCATGCAGTATATAAAAACTGACGTGGACATTTTATCAGAAAGTGCGAAAGGAGAAAAAGAGACTATCATAGTGTAACCTGAAAAGGGTAAAGAATGAATTAGTACTGGTTATTAGATATTATTTTTTTATATACCCATCCCTTATTTGTCATATGCTTATTTAGCCTATGCTTGAAACTCTCAACGGAAGGGGCAGCAACGACTTTACTAGGTAGCTTATTACATTCGTCTACAACTCTTATTACCACACCAATTTCTATTTCCTTACTAAAATGGAATTTTATTAGTTTGAAACTATTACTTCTAGTTCCGCCTTGTATGCTCACTTTAAAAACCTTAATTGCTAATATCTCTTTTATATATTCCCGTCATCCACTTAAACACCTCAATTAAGTCTCCCCTTACTCTGCGCCACTCTAGTGAGTGCAAACTTCGTCTTTTTAGTCTGTCTTCATATGACAGGTTTCAAACACCATGTATCATTTTTGTAATTCTTCTTTGTACATTTTCTAACGAGTTTACACTGTATGCATTCTATAGTAAGGAAACCAAAATTGTACAGCGTAGTCTAAATGCGGTCTTACTGATGCTAGATATTGCTGCAATATTACTTTTGATGACCTATTGCTCATGCTTCACGAAATAATTCCTAGGACCCTATTTGTTTTATTTCTCTGCTTGTCGTAAAAGGCGACTAAAAGGGTTGGCGGAGGGTTAGTGCCCCTTCCCGGAAAACAACTAACTAAAAAAACAAACAAGAAGCTTCGGACAAGGACTGACCAAACGATGACGACCCAGGACCGGACAAAGGACTTGGTAATGGGTACATGGAATGTAAGAGGAGCGAATGATGAGGTGAAAGAGAGAGAGATTGTCCAGGTGCTTGAGGGTGCGAAAGTGGATGTATGTGGAATAACTGAAACAAAATGGAGAGGAGAAAGTGTGAGAGAATGGGAGTATTGATGGGGTATATGTGCAGGAGTAGATGAGAATGAGAGGGCAAAGGAAGGAGTGTGTATAGTTGTGAGTAAAAGATGGAAGAAGAGCATAAGACAGTATGGATCAGTTGGGTCAAGGATTGTGTGGGTAAAGTTGAAAGTTGGAATACAAATGTGGGCGATTGTGTGTATGTATGTGCCAATGCAAGATCGTGCTAGAAGAGTGAGAGAAGAGTTCTGGACAAATGTAGAAGTGTGCATGGAAAAGTCTGGAAGGAATGAGAGAGTGTTTTTGATCGGTGATATGAATGGTAAAGTTGGGAATGTGAAGGTGGATGGAATAGTTGGTGAGTGGGGTGTGCCTGCTGAGATAGATGAGAATGGGAGTGCGTTAGTGAACATTTGTGCTGGAAGGGGGTTGGTGATAGCCAATACCCTCTTCAGGCATAAAATGATCCACAGGTATACATGGCGAGTGATGAGAAGGGTGGGTGGTGAACTGAATGAAAGGAAGGCAATGATTGATTATGTGTTTGTGGATGAAAGGATGCGAAGATGTGTAATGGATGCAAGAGCTTATAGAGGTTGGGGGAGTGGACTTTCTGACCACTACTTGGTGGTGGTCAGAATTAGGATTCAAGTAAGATGGAGGAATAGAAGAAGGGAAAGACGAGAGGAAGGAGTAGTTGCAAGGAAAGTGGAAAGGTTACAAGAGGATGAGAAAAAGGCAGAGTATAAGAGAGAAGTGGAGGAACGATTGGGCAAATATGAATTGGAGAAGATGGGAGACGTGGAAGGTGTGTGTAGGATATTTATAGAAGAAATATGTGCAGCATGGGATGTGGTGTGTGGAAGGAAGAGAAGACGGAGGGGGGTGCAAGGAACAGCGTGGTGGACTGAAGAGGTGAGACAGGCTGTGGCACAAAAGAAGAAAGCATACAATGAATGGATGAGAAATAGGGGCGTGGAAGAAGTTGAGAGGCGGAGGAGAGAGTTATATGTAGAAAGAAAGATGTGAAAAGATTAGTAAGAAGGAGTAAGAAAAGAGTGGATGAGGAATTTGGAAGGAATTTGAGTGTAAAGTGGAGAGACTGTAAGAAAATGTTCTGGAAAGAGGTGAAAAGAGTAAGACAGGGTGGAAGTGAAGTCAGCAGAGGAGTGAAAGATAAAAATGGTAGATTACTAGTGGAGAAGGGAGAAAAAGTGAGCAGATGGAGTGAACACTTTAAAGAATTGTTGAACATAGAGGATGGAAGTAATGCGAGTATAAGTGGCTGGGGAATGGCTGGGAGAAGGAGGGAGGTGAGAAGACAGGAAGAAATCAGTAGGATAGAAGTTGTGGAAGCAATGAAGAAAGTTAAATCGGGGAAAGCCCCAGGAACTGGTGGAGTGTGTGGTGAAATGCTGAAGCATGGGGGAGAGATAGTAGTAGAATGGATGTGGAAGATGTGCAGATTGGCCTGGGAGGAAGGTAGAGTCGTGGAGGATTGGAAGTCAGGTATAATTATTCCCTTGTACAAAGGAAAAAGGGGAAAAAGAACTGTGTGGTAATCAGAGGGGCATTTGTCTTCTTAGTATAATAGGAAAAGTGTATGGTAGGATACTTATTGACAGAGTTAGAGAAAGAACAGAGAAATTAGTTGGAGAAGAACAGGGAGGCTTTAGGAAGGGAAGAGGTTGTGTAGATCATATTCATTCTTAGATCTTCAGTGAAAAAGTTTCTAGAGAAGGGAAAGAAGTTGTATGCGGCTTTCATGGATTTGGGGAAAGCATATGACAGGGTGGATAGACAAGGATTGTGGAAAGTGTTAAGAATATATGGAGTAGATGGGAAGTTGTTGAATGCTGTGAAGAGTATGTACGATGGTGCGAAGGCTGCAGTGCGTGTGGATGGTGAACTAAGTGAATTTTTCTCATTGAAAGTTGGGTTGAAACAGGGATGTGTCATGTCTCCATGGTTGTTCAATCTATACATGGATGGGGTAATAAAAGAGGTACAAGGTAGGTAGTGGGTGTTGGAGTGGCCCTGGTGAGAGAGGATAGTGTTTGGAAACTCCCTGTACTGTTGTTTGCAGATGATACTGTGTTGTTGAGTGAAGACGAAGGGGAGCTGCAAGGCTTGGTGGATGAGTTTGGGAGAGTGTGTAAGAAACGGAACCTAAAGGTGAATGTAGGGAAGAGTAAAGTGATGGTCTTTGAGAGAGGTGAAGTCAGTGAATGTACAGCGAGGTTGGATGGTGAGGAATTGGAAAATGTGAGTACGTTTAAGTACTTGGGTAGTGTGATGAGTAAGGATGGAGGTTTGGAGGGTGAAGTGCTTGAAAGGGTACAGCCCTCAGGACTTGATCCTGACCATCTCCCTTTTCTGAACATTTTCAGTGCATTCATTTACACAGAGAGTAGGCCAGCATGCTCTCATGATACCTCTACCTTCAACTGTCTACACCACACTACATGCGCATAACATATCACACCTTCTATTCACATCTTTAGTAATGGCCGCTGCAATCTCACAATCAAATGAGGTGGTATCTCGGATTGCCACCACCGGCAGGGTAGGGCTGGAGGCACAGGGTCCTCCCGGTCGCTATCAAGCGACTGTGCCAGCAGCGACTGTTGCTATTTCCGGGAATGCTCATCGGCAAAGAGGTGACGGTGCGGCCTTATTCTTTACCAACATCCGCGGCCTTACCACAAATTTAAACTCAGTTCATTTTTTCCTTCAGTCCATATCCCCTTTGGCCCTTTTCCTCACAGAACCACAAATCTCACCCTCTACCGATATATCTCCATTTTGTTTTCCAGGTTACCATCTCCTTACAAACTTTCGAAACAAGGGCGGCACCTGTTGTTATATCAAATCCCAATATGCAGTTGACACTATTTTAAACTTCACTTCATCCAGTTTTGATTACTCATTATATAAATTAAATTGCCAAAACATTACCAAATATATCTGTGTAGTTTATCGTTCCCCCAATGCTTCTTCGGAACCCAGTGTATTTGATTCCATATCCACTCAGTTGAGTAACCTTGACCTTGCCCTTGGCAATGAAATTACCATTTTGGGTGATTTTAACATACACAATGTTGAATGGTTATTGCATTCTGCCCGGACTGACGACGCTGGTCTGGAATGCGAGCTGTTTGCGGAATCGTTTAATCTCACCCAGTTGGTAAAGCAACCAACCAGAATACCTGATAATCCTGACCATAATGCCCATCTCTTGGATTTATTCTTGACAAATAATCCAGATCAATACAGGATAGAGGTACTGTCACCACTTGGATCCTCTGACCACAATCTCATCAAAGCCTCATTAGTTAACCCTCCTACATCTCCCCATTCCGAACCTGTCAGGGTGACCCGATGGCACTTTGACAGGGCAGACTGGGATGGATTTAGAAATTTTCTTGCTGATGTTCCATGGCAGTCTTTCTTCTCTAGTGATCCCAATTCTACCCAGTCCCACATTTGTGACTTAATACTAGCTGGTATGGATTTATTCATACCAAGTCAACAATTCACTAAAAGATCAAACTCTCCAAAATGGTTTGATGGCAATTGTGCCAGAGCAACAGCCCAAAAGTCATTAGCATATAACTCTTACTTAAAATAAAAAACACCTGAATCACTCTCCCAATTTAAAATTGCTAGAAATCATGCAAAAGCTGTATTAAATCTATCTAAATCAAACTTTCTTCAAAAGCAAGCATCAAAACTACTTAACAACCCTAATGACAACAGAATATTCTGGTCAACTCTTAATTCTTTCAATAATAACTTTAACAAGTCATCTTCCATTCCCCCACTAAAATCTTCAGATGGCAATATTACAAATGACCCACGTGGGAAAGCAGATATCTTTGCTAGTACCTTTGCAAGAAACTCTACCATAGATGATACCAGCCAGAATGTCTCAGTACTGGAACTTGATTCTCCCGAAATTGCCCCACTTAAAATACAGACAAGATTTGTAAAATCCATCCTAGACAATTTACCTACCAACAAAGCTCCAGGTCCAGATGGAATTCCGCCAATTGTTTTGAAAAAGTGTTCCCCTGAACTTGCCTCTGTCCTAGCTAAATTATTCAGACTATGCATACGTACTTCTTTATTCCCAAATTCATGGAAAGAAGCCAATATCCACCCAGTTCCGAAGAAAGGAAGTTCGTCTGACCCCTCCAATTACAGACCAATAGCTATCACATCTTCTCTTGGTAAGGTATTTGAAACTTTAATTAATAAGCATATTGTTAAACATCTTGAATCCAACAACTTAATTAATGATAGACAATACGGTTTTCGCCACGAAAGATCCACCATTGACATACTCAATCTCTTAACTCATACCATCCATCAATCAATTGATCTTTTTGGAGAAACTCATGCAGTAGCTCTTGATGTCTCTAAAGCTTTCGACAGAGTATGGCACCGTTCCCTGCTGTCCAAACTCCCTTGTTATGGACTAACGTCTTTTGTTCCTTTGATTTCTTCTTATCTTAGTGACAGGAAAATAAGAGTAAAAGTAGATGATGTATATTCGAATTTCCACTCAATTAACGCCGGCGTGCCATAGGGATCAGTTCTGGCGCCAACCCTATTTCTGGTTCATATTAATGATCTCTTATCTGTCACTCACAATCCCATTCACTCATATGCAGATGACTCAACACTACATAGTTCATTCACACTCAGACATCCATTTACAAAGTCTAATATCTCTACCTCTCAACTCAATACAGCCATCTCCATAAATCAAGATCTATCTACAATCAGTGAATGGGGACAAAACAACCTTGTCTCTTTTAATGCTAGTAAAACTAAATATATACAGTTTACTAATAGACAGATATTGCCAGATTCGTACATTACCTTCAGTGCTACTAATATTCCCATCTCCAAAAGTATTGAAATTCTTGGTGTCTCACTTAACAGTGCCCTCAGCTGGACCTCTCATGTCAGATCACTTGCTAAAACCGCCTCAAGGAAACTTGGATTATTGTACAGAGTCCGTAACTTCTTCACCGATGAGCAGTTAGCTATAATTTATAAGAGTCATGGGCGCTCTCAGCTTGAATATTGCTCACCCTTGTGGAATGGTTGTGGAGAGGTTGCATTAAGACAACTAGACAAAATTCAGAATAAAGCTGTTAGAATCATTAACAACCCTGCCATTACATATAAACTACCTCCCCTGCAAGTAAGAAGGAATGTTGCCTCCCTTGCATTATTTTACAGATATTTTTTTGGCAAATGCTCAGACGAAGTTGCGTCCATGGTGCCACCTCTCCATGCCTTCCCTCGTGCTACACGGGCATCTGGTAACGCTCATGACTGGAATGTCACTCAACCACATTGCAGAACTTCTGCCTATCAGAATTCTTTCATTCCCCGAACTGCATCTCTCTGGAACTCGCTTCCCCAGAGTTGTTTTCCTCCAAATTTCAACCTACAACTGTTCAAGTCTAATTCTTACAGATATTTTATGAACAGAGGACACCAGTAATCTGGTGTATGGATTATTTTTTTTTCTCCATTTGTTTTTCCTTCCTCCGTTCTGTTATTTAAAAAAAAAAAAAAAAAAAAAAAAACAGTGATAAGAAACAGGGATGTGAGCATGGAAGTGAAAAAGTTACTACATGACAGTATTGTGATACCAGCTCTAACGAATGGAAGTGAAGCTTGGACGTTGTTGGAAGGACACAAGTCAAGAGTGAGAGCAGTGGAAATGAGTTATTTAAGAGGAGCCTGTGAAGTCACATGGAGGGACAGGCTGACGAATGAGGATATAAAGAAGCGTTGTGGTGTGGATGTGGATGTGATAGGAAGCGTTATAAAGAACACATTGAGGTGGTTTGGTCATGTGGAGAGGATGGAGGGTGAAAGACTGACGAAGAGAGTGTATGTGAGTGAGGTGGAGGGGGGAAGAGGGAGGGGGACGCCGAGGATGAGATGGAGGGATGGGGTGGAGAGGTATATGAGAGAGGGGGGTGTAAGTTGGGAGCAGGTCAGTGATATGGCGGGGGAC
>NC_137040.1:29248404-29255904 GCF_032717465.1 Coenobita brevimanus | reverse complement strand
TGCAACTGTTACATAATTGTTACATATTGTTTGTAGTTACATAATTGTAATAATTGCAGTCCTGACATTGAATCCGGTCATGCTGCGGTCGATGATACGATGTGCCATGCCACTAGCTTGTGGAGACAACAATTTGCTTTTTTGTTTGTTGTTTATGTGGTATTTTGGCATTTGTACTAACACTTACACTTATTTTTAATTGTTTGTTACGTGATCTTACTCTATTTCTTTTTCTTTCTTCCTTTTTTTTTGTTTGTATGTATTGATTTTCTATAGTTTGTTTTTCTTCGTTTGTTTACGCATTTTCTGTGTTGCTCATGGTTGCATAATTGCTGGCTAATTCCCTTGGGACCCTTTTTCAAGGTTTAGTTTATATTGCACAGATATTACTGAAAGTGATATTATATAGTCCCATATTTTGTTATTTTATATAAAAAATATATATACACTATATACAGTATTAACTATATACACTGACTTGTTCTTCACTTGCACCTATCGTGGGCAACGTATGTGTCAGCACTGTGTGGAAATCTTTGTTTTCACGACTGTGTGGAAGATGTTCATTCTTGCTAACGTCATTAGTGTTGGCTATTTTTTTTTTTCTGGTTTTCCTTGTAACTTCATTTATCTGTTTCCACAAGGTAGCTTTAATTAATAAATGTTTAATACAGTTCTTTTAATCGCTCACTGAGTAACTGTGATGGTATATTTTCTTCATCACTTTGTAGATGTAATAATGTATAGCTGTATGCATGAAACACGTATTTTATGTAGGTATAAATGGTAACACTCGTTGGTAGTAAATAAATGCTATAATAAATGAATGAATATATACAGTGTAGAATATTTATTGTTGGTGATTATTTAGTGTTTGAGTTATGCAGATAATTGAAGTATGTGTACATAAGTTGTAACTATACAGCACGTTTTATATGTTTGGGCAGAAGTTTTTTGTCTATCACTGTGTATTGTATAAATGAAGTAACTATGTAACTCACTAATTTTTACCGTGGTGGGAATGGTGTGAGTGGTGTTGCACGTGGTGATAGCGTTGTTTTTCACCGGTTGATTGACGTGTTGTCATTTCAGCAAGCACGCATAATGACGTCGACTTCCCACACTTGTAGCTGTGGTGAGTGAATGAGTAGCAATGAGTAACTTGAGTGAAGATGAGTGAGTAAGATGAGTTGTGAATATGGGCTTGGTATTTGCTTCATCGTCTTGACCTCTTGACTCCTGCGTCAGCGGTGGAGGTTGGGTGGAGGTAGCAGAGAGAGGAGGGTGAGGTCTGGTGGTTGTGAGTCGTGAGTCGTATTTCACTCTTCGTTTGTTTGTTTTGTTTTTTCTTTCTTGATATATTCTCGGTCCTTTTTTCTTGTGATTTACTCGTTGTAGGATGAAGACTGCCACTACTTGTAGGTGCGTGTAGAAGATTATACAGACGACTTGCGGAGTTGTTACTTGTAGTTGATTGTAGATGGTTGTAGTTCGTTGGTTCGTCATAGAAATTGCAAGATTGTTTGTATCAGTATTTAGTTAAACTACTGGGAAGATGTAGTGTGATCACTTCTAAATCAGTGTGATGATCGTGGAGACGGAGGGGGGGGTTGGAGAGAACTGTCAGGAGCTGGTTGTGAGTTGTTGGTTATGAGAGGTATTTTTCATTTTCAATCTTGATAATGCAGAATCAGTTGTACACTCGTGGGCATGTATATATTAGGAATTCATTGTAAAACTGAAGCTAATCTTGTAGAGTCTCGCCTGCTTTTGTGGAAATTCACTGTTGATTCGAAGATGAGGTCCATACTTTTGCTGCCAACCAAATGTCATAAAAGACTTTGTAGTAACTTGTAGAGAAGTTATATATATATTGAACTTGTGGACAAGCGGTTGTTATACGTGAGTAGCTTGTAAGTAGATAATCTTGGTTCCCTTTTGTCATGCAATGACAGGAGAGGTAAAGAATAGTATGGGACTATTTTTATTTGTCTTGGAAATATTGACAAAGTCTCTCACACACGAGTGAAGTATAAGTAGAGACCCGCGAGCTACCTCCCTGTCTCGCTCTCTCTCTCTCTCTCTTCCACTCTCTTGCCCATATTGCTAGACTCATTCTCCCTACTACCTGCCTGTTCTATGGCCTGTCTCCTTCTCAGCTCTGCTTCCTAAATTCTGGTGAAGCAGGGGTCGTGTCACGTGTGTTACACTGTGGTTGGAAAGTTCCAGAAACCTGTGTGTGAGTATGTGTGTATGTCACTAGGCTTTGTTCGTATGCTATCTCGCTGACACACTACCTACATCATCCTCTGACTTGCTACTTCCTGTGTATTGTCAACATTTCCTCAGTTAACTTGCAAGATCATTTCCCTTTCCCAAGCTTGCCTGGAGCTCCGTCCATCTATCTATTTATTATGATTTGTAATTATAATATGGAGTCCTGACATATATATATATATATATATATATATATATATATATATATATAAAAATATATATATATATATATATATATATACAGTATGTTTTCCATAGATAGATAGCTAGATTGACTGATATGTGACTGCTGGTAGCAGATATTTGGTAAATTAAACTGAGTTAAGCACAACAACATAATTGCAGTTGTTAAGCTTCTTTCTGAGATTTTCAGTTTTCGTGACTAAGAATCTTCCTTCGTGGGAGTGAGGGAAAACTAACTCTCCAAAATTGTTCATATTTATTTCACATTTCGTCTACAGAAAGACATCATCAGGAATGGAAAGACCACAACCACATATCGGAATGTGATGTGTTTACATAGATACGTGTGGAGCACATGGATACATAACTGAAAGGTACTGCACATCAAAAATAATTTAACCCCATACTCACGGGGATGGCTGGACCACAGAGTGCCCCTCCCATGGTGATAGCAGGAAATCTAGACATTGCAAGATAAATTATGTACTTCCAGGTCAGTGGAAGTATCACTTAGCCTTTTCCCTTTTCTTTATATATTTTTTAGTATAAGAATAGGTCATAAGGGACATTTCAATGGGTAATGAACATGGAAAGTTAGTGACCAAGTGCATGTGGGGTGTTGCCAGGTGATAAATTGCTACTTCATGGCCAATGGCAGTATCAATTAGCCTTTTCCTTTATATACATATATATATATATATATATATATATATATATATATATATATATATATGAAAAAGCAAATGGAGAAAAACTGCTGGGAGCTGCATTGTGCGGCCAGGCTGTAGCTGGGGGGGAGGGGGTATGGGAGAGGAGGTGAGAAGGTGAGGGAAACAGAAAAATGGCTAAATTGGTAACACTGGATGCATGTACTAGTGGTATTAGCAGTACTGCCTATAGCTACACACTGGCAGTACTGATAGATGATACAAGACCGCACTTGAAAGCCCGAGCAATTTAAAAATCCCTGGATCACAAAAGTGACGCCCCACAGGATGGTACTTATGTAATGAGCGTCACAGTAGTGATGGCCCGCGGGTAAGGGGTTAATTATAACTAACAATTCTTCATATTCCTTATACAAGGGAGTGTGAATAAGGAAAGGCACATGCTAATTATACAACCTGCTGAAGTGGCTAGAATATTGAATGTTTTTTTTTCCCCCAAGACACTTATCAAAACTTTTTGAGGAAACTTTTTACCTACATTACAGGAAATAATATGTACAGAAGGAATAATATAAAATGTACGTACAGGTCAGACTGGGATGTTGTCTAAAACCAATATAATATATGAATACCAATGTATTGCCGAGGACTGAGTACCTCATAATAATACCTACAGGTACACAGGTCACATGGCTTGCTCCCTAGGTCTTCGGCTATGTCTGCATGTACAGGATGGAGCCATCATCTAGGACATCACGGAACTGAAGTTGGCAAAGACAGTATAGCCCAGAACACCAAAACTGTCACACATTGCAATGGCCTGAGAAAACTGAGAATGTTAGAAGCAATTTATATCAGAGAAAGAGCACCGATGATAAGTATACAAACTAACATGACTATGAACATGGCCCTGTTTGATGGTGCTACACACAGCCGTACAAGGAACAACGACACTCTACCTCAGGTCAGATAATCCGCTCAACCCTTCCCCTGCCCCCCCCCACCCCATTTGCACCACCCCTCACATGCTTGAGATCAGCCTGCATCCGATCTAGCCACGCCCATGACCCCCAACCTGTGTGTCGGGTATTAACCCGCCGCATCCCATTGACGTATATATATATCCACATGTTCTGTCAGTCCCATTGACGTATATAAATGCGCATCAATTGCAAGGTCCCTAATTTGCACAATTTTCAATTTTTGCATGTAGTTTTAGCTCTACAGTATCTGTATGTAGTACACAAAGATTTTTGGTACATATGCATGGGACACCTTCCTCTACAAGATGCCAGGCAGGGACAATGCCTTACCCTGCATGACCTTCCCCCCCCCCCGCACGCCATTGTCTCGGCAAATCACCTGTTACCAGTGACCTGGCCAGTAAAGACAGGTTGTGCCACGGTACAAAATTCAGGGCCAGAGTGATTCCCCGATCGATGACAATGTGGAGGACAAAGTTTACGTAGCACTAGAGGAAGAAACAGTCAGAAATCATGATCAGGTAATGTCACCAAAAAAGGTCAGGTATGATGATAAGTTTGGTGAATGAAACAATGCTTATACTGTATTGCCTCTATTACTGTGTGAAAACCAATATACTCTTGTACTACATATAAATTCGCAGCAAATAAATAAATACCTTTTATGAGTGGTGTTGTATAGTTACCCTCCCATAGAATTCGTTCTCCTTTGAGCCAGCCTGACAGAAAACCCAGTAAGGTATGGGGTACTTCTACCTGTATTGAGTACTTTAAACTTCAGGTGAGCGATTTCTCTATGTCTTTTCGATTTTTCTCACCAACCGTGGAGGTTTGAGCCAAAGAATTTTTTTTCCAAAATTGGTCGGGATTGGGGGGAGTCAGTGGTGGAAAAATGGTTGGGACTGGGCGGGTTAATACAGATGTAGGAACAACACATGTTTAGTTTTAGCTCTACAGTATCTGTATGTAGTACACAAAGTGTCATCTGTACTGTCTTGATGTATCTTTCCTGTATAAGGCATCTAAATGCACGGTGTTTTAGTATTAATAAGTACTTTATTAGCTTGAAATATCGAATAATAATATTGCAGAGATTAGTGTATGTATAATTTATATTATTCCCTCTGTACATATAAGTTCCTGTAATTTAGGTAAAAAGTATACGCGAAAAGTTTTTCTACATGTTTTTTTTGAGAATCAGAAAATCATTCATTATTCTTGCTGCTTATGCAGGTTGTATACATAGCATATGCCTTTCCTTTTGTATACAGTAATCCCTCCACTATCCGATGTAATAGAACCAAAGGCATGTCCGGAAAGTGGGCCCCTGGCTCCTGGACTGGTAATTAAGGACCCTAACCTAGCCTAACTTTGAAACCCACCTTAATAACTCCCTACCGGACATGCATAACACCTAGTTATACCTATTCAAGACCCTATTCACACCATTAATGGACATAAAACATGAAATAAATGAAAAGAACCAAAGAATGAGGAATTAGATGTGACTGTACCTCAGCCAGGGTACTTGCAGCACATCTGTGGCTGCCTTCTCTAAGGCTTTGGCAGTGGTGAAAATGCTCTTGAAGCATGTACAGTAATCCATTGTTGTGCTGCACTTACAGTAATCCTTTGCACTGTGAGTTATAATTGTTTAACACTGCACATTGTTAATTGCACCATGCCAGTTTCAACCACCAGTTTCAACTACCAGTTTGCACTCCACAATTAATCCTTTGCATGCTAAATTCTAGTTTCTTAACACTGCACAACACTGTAAATTCCCATGTGGTCTAGTGGCGAGATATTGCAGTTTATTCATTGTTTATTCACAGAAAACCTGCACATGCACCATCCATTGCGATAAGCATCTACTTGTGATCGCAGTTAAGCAGTAACTGGTGGTGAGGGAGGAGCAGGATTGCCAGATCGGAGCTCGGCCACATTATGAAACTCCTCAATTTTCATTACCAAATTTAACTATTCATTACCAAATTCGTAAAGTTAGCATTTATTCTTCACTAATTATATATACAAGTGGAAATAAATGTAATCACTCTCTTTATAATTCACAGCATGTTAATTATTTTCACGCTATGTAGGCTAGCAGATTAATCAGAGACAGCAGACAGTCCACCATCTCCATCCTGTATATACTCATACATGTGAAAAATCCGTTTGGTAATGCATTATTCTGATTCATTACCAAACGAATTTTTCATTACCAAATTGGTCCACATCTGGTAATGAAAAGTACCAAATAGCAACCCTGACAAGGGAGGAGGGAGGAAGGAAGGGGTGAAGGAGCCATGGCGTTAACAGCTGTTTGGCATCACACGGCAATTTCAAATTACGGGTGGGAAAAAACTTGGATATGGGGGGAGATTTTTTCTTTTTTTGGCTATTTTTGGGTTTCGAAGGTCCAGGCCCACAATGTCCGGTAAGTGGGATGTCCGGAAAGTGGGCATCCGGATAGTATAGGGATTACTGCTCCTTTTAATAAAGATAACAGAAAACTGTTATTTAGTCAAACTTAAATTATTTTTTATCTGTAGTACCTTTAAATTATGTATCCATTTGCTCCACATGTATCTATCTAAACATATCACACTCCAAAATGTGGTTGTGGTCTTTCCATTCCTGATGATGTCTCTCTGTAGATGATTATTAATGATGAAAACTGAAAATCTTAGAAAGAAGATTAACAATTACAAAACTGCTGTCGTCTTTAACCAATCACGTCTGGGGGTTGTTTTCACCACCCAAACCACCAGCAGGTGTTTTTCATAAAAATCACCATTATATAAACCATAATTTCTTAGCTAAACCTATAATGTAAAATTATCGTATAATATGCTCATATAATATGATGCAGTAATCATAAAAATAATACTATCTATCTATCTATCTATTGCCAGATGTCTCAATCCCGTTTGGGGTGGCCACAAACAAAACGCCTCCACGTCGCCCTGTCCCCCGCCATTTCACTGCCCTGCTCCCAACTCACACCCCCCTCTCTCATATACCTCTCCACCCCATCCCTCAATCTCATCCTCGGCCTCCCCCTCCCTCTTCCCCCCTCCACCTCACTCACATACACTCTCTTTGTCAGTCTTTCACCCTCCATCCTTTCCACATGACCAAACAACTTCAGTGTGTTCCTTATAACGCTTCCTATCACATCCACATCCACACCACAACGCTCCTTTATATCCTCATTCGTCAGACTGTCTCTCCATGTGACTCCACAGGCTTCTCTTAAATAACTCATTTCCACTGCTCTCACTCTTGTCTTGTCTTTCCAACAACGTCCAAGCTTCACTTCCATACGTTAGAGTTGGTATCACAATACTGTCATGTAGTAACTTTTTCACTTCCATGGTCACTTC
>NC_137040.1:29048404-29238404 GCF_032717465.1 Coenobita brevimanus | reverse complement strand
ACGGTGGAGGGATTTTCAGTAGAACAGACATACGAAATATAATTGAACTTAATTTCTTAATCATCGCTATTACCAAGTCGTCCACCAACCTGTAAATCAGTAATGACGTTTTCTTTATTAGCTAAAACCAAATCTTATATATTATTACCTCTGGTGGTCTCCCTGATATACAGATAAATGAGATTATCCTGTTCTTCCTCTAGAAATTTCTCTGACTCTGCATCCCGTGTCTGATTTCACCAGTCTATCCTTGGCAGATTAAGATCCCCTACAATTATTACTAGGCTGGACTGTGATGCTTTCCTAATTTTCTGCCAAAGGTATTTACCATCTGCTCTACTCAGTTTTGGAGATCTGTAAATAGCTCCTAAGACAAATAGCTTCCTATTGTTACTGATCTCAGTGCAGACACTTTCTGTGTCCCTATTTACTTTAATGTCTGCTTTATTGTAACAGTTTAATGAATCCTTTACATAAATAGCTACCCCGCCCCCTTTTCTTCCCAGACGGTTTGACAAAAATATTATTGCCCTTTATCTGATATTCTGCTAATAATTCTCGAGTGTCTGTATTCATCCAGTTTCACTAATAAGAGCAATGTCTATTTTCTCTGTACAAATTAAAGCCCTCAGTTCATCCATTTTATTACACAAACTCCGGCCGTTTGTGTAGTACACTTTCAGGTTATTACGAGTAGTTATGCCTCTACCTTGGGACTTACTATTTTATATTTGTTACTAACTGGGAACTCTTTACAATACTAATATAACAATTTTTTGTACTATCACATATCGCCTCTTTATCATCGCTTGTTCTGTCCTTTATCATCGCCTGCTCATTTTGAGGTGCCTAAGTGGATGTATTTACTCTAAGGGTTAAACTGTTGTTCTTACTTTTGCAGATTTTGCTGCATCTATCCAAACCTGATGATAGTGATTTCTGAATGTAGTTGCTGTAATTTCCTTTCCATCTACTTCTCAACCTCAAAAAAAAAAAAAAAAAAAAAAAAACTCTAACTCCCTATCTATCATTCCAGCTAGAACAGCAACTCCCTGCCTACCAAGATGAGTCCCATCCCAACTATACATGGCACTTCGTCCATAAAACTGGTGTCAGCTGTCTATGAGAGGTATTGATCTTTGCAATGCCTTTCAAGGCGGCAATTAAAGCCTATCGCCCTGCTCAACCATTCCCTCCCAACTCCCCTCCTAGGCAAATCTACAGGGGTCCCTACCCTCTCCCTAACCTTCTTCAACATAACCTTGTACTGCTGTCACAGTACCTCACTGTTACACCTACCAGTATCATTGCCTCCTACACTGAGGCACACATTGGGTTTGTCTCCACTCTCCTTCACGATACTGTATTTGAAATTTTTTCTATCACATTACCCTTCCTGACAGTCGGAAGACACACGTTAATTAAGTGGAGTATACATTGCTCCGTTCAGATATCTTACCTGGGAATCTCCAACAATGAGAACATTTTCTTACCTTTCTTGATCAATGTATACTTACCTGTATGGGAAGTTTTCTCACCGTCCTTCTCCTCTACTTCCCTCCTTGCCTTCCCTTCAAATTTGTCACGTAATGTGTCGAATCCATTTGTGCTATTTATATCCGCTTGTTTGTTAAGGGTGCACCCTTGTGGACAAGTGTCCAACCATCAACCTTTTTTTCTGTCTCCTCCAATATCTCTAACAATTCCCTCATTTGTGACTTCTGGTTGAGAACCTGTACCTCCCGCTTCAGTTTGGGAAGTTCTTCCTCTAACTCAAGGTAGTCCTTCTCAAAACCTGCAACGGGGACAAAACTCTCCAAAAAGAAAGCCATCACTCACAAAGCCACATAAAGGTATCACAGGTCACAACAACACACTAGCACAACACTATCACAGGTCACTAGCACAACACTGTCACATGTCACTACAACACACTAGCACAACACTATCACAGGTCACTAAACTCACTGACATTTCTCACAACAGGTGAGTACAGCTAGTTAAATCAGGAACGCCAGGAGACATCTGAACAGAGTGACCTCATGTGACCGACTGCCAACTGACGTCGCGTGTATGTGTGTGTCTGCATATATATATATATATATATATATATATATATATATATATATATATATATATCTATCTATCTATCTATCTATCTATCTATCTATATATATATATATATATATATATATAGAGAGAGAGAGAGAGAGAGAGAGAGAGAGAGAGAGAGAGAGAGAGAGAGAGAGAGAGAGAGAGAGAGAGAGAGAGCGATAGGCAGATAGACAGATAGATCGGCATATAGATAGATAGATAGACAGATAGGTTAAATTTGGTCCAGTCACGAAGAGGATCGTGGATGAATGATCCGTTGCTGGAACTGGCCTGTGAAGTAGTAGGATTTTGGGGTAATTAGGCCCAAATGCGAACATAAGTCTATAAAATATTAAAGATAAATCCCGGTGGCAAATAATTTTTATTAAGATTTCCCACAACCCCGTGGAAAGTTTTATTTTTCTAGTGATTATTATTATAATCACTTTAGTAGAAAGGCGATATTTCAAATTCTGTTTGACCTAGAGTCTTGAAGCTTGGTCAACTTACAGAACTGTCACTTTATTTTGGCCAAAAACGGCGGCAATCCGTCAACTGGCTTTCCGGATGTTACCCTGAACTTAGAAAACTGATTCAGCCATCCTATCTCAAGAACCGCTTAAGCTAGGAAGATAAAATTTTACTGAAACATAGACTGAAAGCAGACACAGTAGAGAAAGAAATATGGTGCTAATCGGTTGATTATTCTCTGAGATCGGCTGGAGTAAAGAAAATGGAGCTTTTCCCAATATTCAGCATGTCATCTAATTTTCCAAGAAGGATTAAAGCTACAGCCACCAAACTTGGTCGACTAATAGACTATGATGCTCAAGATGACATGCACAATATCAGTGATGTTGATTTCAAGGTCCCTTTATAGCTCGGCTTCTAGTAGGTAATGGCTGTGGGAAGTTTTTTTTTTTTTTATCAAAATATTCCTTGGACAATTTTGCCGTGTTCTAGTTAGTATTATTAATATCATTATTATGTGCGTTTAAGTACTTGGGTAGTGTGATGAGTAAGGATGGAAGTTTAGAGGGTGAAGTGCTTGAAAGGGTGCAACAGGGAAGAAAGGTTGCTGGTTCCTTCAAAGCAGTGAAAAGAAACAGGGAAGTGAGCATGGAAGTGAAAAAGCTACTACATTGTACATGACAGTATTGTGATACCAACTCTAATGTTTGGAAGTGAAGCTTGGACCTTGTTTCAGGGACAGAAGTCAAGAGCGAGAGCAGTGAGAATGAGTTATTTGAGAGGAGCATGTGGAGTCACATGGAAAGACAGACTGACAAATGAGGAAGTGAAAGAGCACTGTGGTGTGGATGTGGATGTGATAGAAAGCGTTAGGAGAAACACACTGAGGTGGTTTGGACATGTGGAGAGAATGGCGTGCGAGAGAATGACGAGGAGAGTTTATGTAAGTGAGGTGGAGGGGGGAGAGGGAGGGGGAGGCCAAGGATGAGATGGAGGGAGTGGAGAGGTATATGAGAGAGGGGGGTGTGAGCTGGGAGCAGGGCAATGAAATGTGAGGGGACAGGGCGACTTGGAGGTGATTTGTTTGTGGCCACCCCTTACGGGATTAAGGCGTCTGGCAATAGACAGAGAGATAGATAGATCATTATCATTATTAGTTATAATAATAATAATAATAATAATAATTAGTAGTAGTAGTAGTAGTAATATTACTATTACCATTACTATTATTCTATTGAAAGGAAACTGATGGGAATATAGATCTCACGCGGAAACTTAATTACTTGAGGAATTTCGCCCAAGAAGGAAGAAAAGTCCATTCAGGAAATTATTAATATGGTAAAGAATGTCTCCAGAGATCAGAAATTGTTCCATGTAGTAAACAGGTCATGAAGTGAAATAATTCCATGACGAAAATTAGTCGAGATTGATCTGGTATAAGGGAAACAGGTTCAGGGGGAGTATAAGTACCATGTAGAAAATGGGTTAGTGGCAAAAAATAGCTGTGGGTAAGAGGCAGATAATTGGGCCATGAGGGAGTAAAAGCTCCTAAGGAGACAGGCCTGTGGGGAAAAGGATCCAAAGAACAGGTTCATAAAGGAAATTAGGTACGTGCTGGTAGAATCCAAGAAGGTACAGTGTGAGACTGACTCGTATGTGAGTGAAAATTACTTTATAAGCATGGAAGAATTACAATATATGCATATAGGTATATGTGTGAACTGAATGTGTGTGCGTATTTTAAGCAACTGTACCTGCAAGAGGTGTAAGCAGAGAGCTCCTTGCATCAAAAGCGGCGTCAAAGATGATCAGCAGCAGACCAAGCTTCATCATCCTTAGGGCCAATATCTGTGAGGGCAATCAGCCTTTTAGCAATGTGGAAAGTTCATGTATCTGTCATGCAATACCCCTTTCCTCATCAGTAGATAGGGGTCTGGAGCCACGACACTAAGTACATGCATTTAAGGCAAGGGTGACAAACCACAATAAGCCCGAGAGGCATCGTTTTAGCAATGATCCCGAAACAACCCTCAGACTGAAACCCTTATGGTTCTTGTCCAAAACCCAATAGGCCAGAAAGCGTCGGTTTGGTCAAATGGTTACCACCCATCATGGTATATGTTTCCCTAGATTAGAAGAAACCATTTAGCTTGTCACTCGGGTAGAGTCACCAGAAAGATGCATTACATGGCGGAAATGGATGGTGGCCACGCCCATCTACCATACTGTTTGTAAAAAAATATATATCGCATTGGAAATGTAATAAGAAACATTTCAATGGGCCCCCAAATATATATTAGTGTACAGCTGTTGTAGTTGTATCTTAAGTACAGGTTCATAGCCATGTAATGCACTTCTATAATAAGTTATAATTGCTTTTACTTCTAGTTGCTGTCGCTTATATAAATATTGGCTTTGAAGCCGAAGACGAAATCCCTATTCATGCCAAGGAGGATGTTCGCCAAAACACTGACAAAGCCAACAAATGCGTGTACAATCCCCTCCATACTCTTACTCTCTTACCTCATCTCTGCCCTTCGCTTGCTCAACGCAGGTGTTGGTAAGACAGGCCATTGTCATAACACCAGATCACTTTTGGGGAGGATGTGAAGTGGGGAGGGTAATCATGAAAAACGCGAACACCCCCCCCCTCCTCGACATAGAGAGCCTTTTCACATTCATCTTCAAAGCCGGTGTTATGACAAGGTTTGGGAGTTTGCGTTTAGTTAGCTCCATACCAAAAGGATGGAAAGAGATAATAAAACATAAATTCTTTTTGGTAACATGCTCGATAGGAACATATGCTCTGAGGATCACTGACTATAGCCCGCAGGCTAGGTATAGCACTGAACATTTCATCTTACATGTTCACTGTTTTTTTTTTTTTTTTTTTTTTTTTTACTTTCCCTATTTTTTATGTGGACAACGTGTGTAAAAGGTAAATTTTTCAGTGCCTGATTTGATACAAGGCATGTGCATGGTAAGGGTTCCAAGGGCCAAGTCATCACATTGATGGATTGCATAGCTCACAAGAGACATACAGTTGGCACACATTAATTTTCACCTTTTCACATTCTATCACCCATATATATAAATAAATAAATATATATATATATATATATATATATATATATATATATATATATATATATATATATATATATATATATATATATATATATATATTCACTGATATTCGCTTGCACTGATTTAATTCTTTTTTCTTTGTCTACCAAGATCACAAAGGAACCAAAGAAGTAATCTTGTGACAGAGAGCACAAGGGAGGTGCATCGCACTACCTCTGGCGAAGGCTAAACACCTGCTGCCCTCCTTACCCAGTGGTGGGTTGGAGCACATTGCACAGGTGTCTCGTAACTGGTATGGAGTAGCGTGACTGCAAGAGAAAGTGTAAACGTCACTTCTGTGAGGTTATGGAGCACAGTGTTATTTTTCTTGGTTATTGCCTGGGAGGACGCTTACTACTATGTATGAGGTATCCCCCAGGGCGTGATTTTTGTATGTTATGATGGAGGACGTCCCTGAACTTCACTGGCCACCTCTTTGTTCAAGTGAGAGTGAGTGTGTTTATGGAGAAATGCCAGGGATGCCGCTATTCCCCGAAGACCGTGTGTTCACTGATCACTTACCAAGTCTGCTTCCGCTATTATTTCAGGGTTGATAGTTGACTCTACTAGTAGACTCTCTGCTAAGGAATGAGTGTCCTCACTGATAAAGGGGGCACTCGAATCTGCACAGAACAATGTCTCTCTCGAGTCTGCGCCTATTGAAACTTCCTGGCACTGCTTAAGCGCTGCTACTGGACATAGATGATGGTGGACAGTACGTATCCTACAGGCTAGGACTGTGAGAGGAGCAAGCTTGAAGTCTTTTTTCTCGTTTTTCGCGAGCGTCCTTGGAGATGGCACTAGGGACACCGCCAATCCATCCTGTGCAAAGATAGTGCATGCTGGAAACAGTGTATAAATTTAAGACAGTCCTCACCCTGCCTTTCGTCTGCACCGAACTCCATAGAAACTAGACAGTGCTCACAGAGCACATACCTTCCCGGTGCCATTGTAATTAAAATGGATCCGGATCCGTGGATATAGGATCCGGATCCGAATCCATCACAAAAATTAACCAGTTCTTTCTTGGTCCATGGCCCACCTTTCCACAAAATATCATTGAAAATCACTGAGAACTTTTGGAGATATTGTGCGGGATAATCCGGATCCGGATTTGGATCCGCCCTTAATTCAACAACTTCTTCCTTGGTCAATGGCCCACCCTCTCACTAAATTTCATCAAAATCCGTTCCCAAGTTTCTGGATAGTGTTATTGTGCATTAGGTAGGAGTATAGTGCAACGAGTGTAGGTGATAAATTATTGGCTAGGGTATGAGTCACGTAGGCCTTACAGCCACGGCACGCCGTTGTCATGAAGGGATAAAATAGAGGTTTATAGGGATAATTCATTTTAATTTCATATAGTGCAATATAATAGGAGTCAGGTGCAATGAGTGTGTGATAAAATATTGGCTAGGGCATGAGTCATGTATGCCATGACTTACAGCCACGGCACGCCATTGTCATGAGGGGATAAAATAGAGGAGGTTTATAGGGATAATTGATTTTATCATATTGTTATATTTATTTCGTGTGCTTTTTGTTTGAAATAAAGCATGAGTGTTAGTGATATGTTTATTATATGCTTGTGTAGATGAACGTAAACACTGCACCACGTGCTCGTCAGAAGATATTGTCTGCGATACCTTAGGTATCGCAAATGTGACATACAGAGCACATTCATGTACTGTTGTGATGAAATATACTGTATGTCTCATAAAATGATGGATTTGGTTATGTGTATTGTGAAATAAAAGCATAAACACTGCAGCATCTTCAGGTAAGGGAAATATCATCTGCGACACCTTCGTGCACAGGTAAGAACCACGTACCTGTACTTGAAGTGGTGTAATATACTGTGTATCTCATATATTAATAGATTTGGTTATGTTTTATGTGAAAAGACAGTAACAGACTGACCCAATTGCTCGTATGAAAGAGTTTGTATCGTACATCTGAGTTGCACAAAGGTAGTGACATGCAGCACGAGGTTAGGAACACGTGGATGTACATTTATTGATGAAATATGCTGTGTATCTCATATACTGATAGATTTGGTTATGATTTATGTGAAAATAATGTGAATGACTGAACCATGTGCTCGTAAGAAGAGAACATCTCGTACACCTGAGTTACCGCAAAGCTAGTGAGATGCAACGTGAGATACGTAATTTTAGATAGTGTAATATACTGTGTATCTTATGAAATGATAGATTTGGCTATGTGATATGTGAAAAGAAAGTGAAAATGAACTAAGCGACCATCTGAAAATCATCGTCTGCTACACCTTACCATCCAGGTAGGGGCCACGTAATTGACCTAGGGAAAATGTGAATTTACATTTTATTGGTGAAAAATACTGTGTATCTCATAAAGTGATAGATTTGATTATGCATTATGTGAGAATTATGGGAATGACTGAACTTTGTGCTTGTAAGAAAGAGAACGTATCGTACACCTGAGTTAGCACAAAGGTAGTGAAATGCAACGTGAGATACGTAATTGTAGATGGTGTAATATACTGTGTATCTCATAAAGTAATAGATTTGGTTATGTTTTGTATGAAAATAAAGTGAAAGTGAACCACGTTGTCTTCTGAAAATCATCTGCTACACCTTACCACCCAGGTAGGGGCCACGTAAATGACCTACGGAAGACGTGCATTTACAATTTATTGGTGAAATATACTGTGCATCTCATAAAGTGATAGATTGGGTTATGTTCTACGCGAAAAGACAGTGAAAGACTGAACCATGTGCTCGTAAGGAAGAGTGCGTGTCATACACCTGAGTTAGCACAAAGGTAGCAAAATGCAACACAAGGTTAGGAACACATGCATTAACATTTTATTGGTGAAATATACTGTGTACCTCACAAAGTGATAGATTTGGTTATGTTTTATGTGAAAAGACAGTGAAAGACTGACCCACATGCTCGTAAGAAAGGGTGTGTGTCATACACCTGAGTTGGCATGAAAGAGGCGAAATGCAATGTGATGTTAGGAACACATGCATTTACATGTTATTGGTGAAATATACTGTAGCTCTCATACAATGATGAACTTGGTTATGTGTAATGTGAAATTAAAGCGTAAACACTGCAACTTGTTCTCATAAGGGACATACCGTCTGCTACACCTTAGCACACAAGTAAGGGCCTACGGAACACGTGCATTAACATTTTAGTGGTAAAATGTACTGTGTATCTCATAAGAATGATAGATTTGGTTATGTGTAATATGGAACGTAAATGAAAGAGGTAACCACATGCTCGTGGCCCCTACCTATGTGCCAAATCAGGTGTTGGAGACAATGTTTTTCAAGGACATAAACGTATATCATGAATCCTTGCATTGTGCCAGTGTTGAGCAAAGTTCTTGGCTGTCTGTGAATAAAATATCTTGACTCCTTTATTTCAGCTCACACCCTTAACACAGCATTCCACTACAGTGTCCTTTGACAGCAGTTCATTCTCCAGTTAGCTTGCAATGACATCAGTCTTGCAGAGATGAAATGCAGGTTGGCACCACACCAGTGGCAGATGATCCTCGACGAGATTGAGTCCGAGAGCGACGTCGAGAGCAAGCATTCTGGAGTGGAGGAGGTTGAGCTGACACCATCTGCTCAGCAGAGGGAGCTGCCTCGCTGCCTTACATCATGGGAGACCACACCACCATCATCGGCTGGCTTCACCGGAGAACCCTCCCCACCTCTAGAACCTGCCGGTCCCACAGCTCTCTTCTTCGGCTCCCAATCTCCAGGCCCCTCTGCCCCCTTTGGCGAGCCAGTGTCACGGGAAGCGGGCCAATGTTCATTGTGATGGCCCCTCCACCCGCTTCTGGCATGCAGGATGCTATGGTGACATCCTTGCTGGCCAGGCCAAGGAGACTGGTGTTCCCAGAGCCGTCTGTCTCGTCCTCGTCCTCGTCCAAGGCATCCCCTCCCACATGAGGGCGCCGTGGTCTGCTGCCTGGACATGGGGGACGTCCAATGGGTTGGAGGGCAGGCCAAAGGGTGTCGACAGGTTGACCCGCTGCCACCGCCGCTGAAGAGGATCCTGGGAGGAACAGTGGCCCGTTCACACCAAACAACAGGCCGTTCACTGGCTCACCAGGAATCAAGGTGGATATTCCAACAACGTCCCTGCAGTTCTTCCAGCTCTTTTTCATGCAGGAGTTGTTGTCATACCTCACTGTGGAAACCAACCTCTATGCCACATTCCTGGGGATTCAGCTGGATGCCTGGTTCTCCTGCAATGAAGAGATGGCCAAGTTCCTGGGGTTATACCTTTTCATGGGGGTCGTGCACATGCTGACCATCAGGCACTATTGGAGGAGCTCTGAGCTGCATGACTACCCTAGGGTCTGGCGGGCGATGAGTAGAAGGCACCTCACCGCCATCCTCAAGCACTTCCACACCTTCAACTTGCTCGGCATACCCCGGGACAACCAAGATTGGCTCATCTGTGTATCTCCTTCAGTGGTTCCAGTCAGCGTACCAAGCCAAGGAGCAGCTCAGCCTGGATGAGGGCTCTATGGGGTGGAAGGGCCGGCTGTCCTTCTGTGTGTACAACCCGTAGTAGCCCACCAAGTATTCCATCAAGATGTATATGTTGGCTGAGTCATCCTCAGGCTACATCTGGAACCTCGAGGTCTACACAGCGGTGCAGCGACCCTCGAGAACATCATGTGGGGTCCCTCGTGGAACTGTTGAAGGACCAGGGCTATAAGTTGTTCATGGACAACTACTACAATTCTGTAGCCCTGTGTGAGCGACTCTTCACTGCTGGCTTTTACGTGTATGGGACCCTACGACTGCCTAGAGGAGTGCCACACCAGCTTCCAGCCATCACCAGGGCTTAGAGCCTGCCCGAGGGGGGTATGACATACAGGCACAAGGACAATGTGCTAGTCCTGCTGTGCAAGGACAAGTGCATTGTGAACATGGTGTCCACCTTCCACACTCCCAACACCATTCCAAAGAGGGTTCAAGGAAAGGTGCAGGGTAATGACGGACGGACAACCTACGTGGAGAAGGTCGTCAACAAGCCCGTCATTGTGGAGGATTACAACAGGTACATGGGTGGGGTGGATCATTTCGATCAGGTGGTCCAGTACTACCTGATCCATTGGCGAACTGTCAAATGGACGAAGAAGATCACCTTCTACTTCGTCCAAATGGCACACTTCAACGCATTCGCCTTGTACAAAAAGTACAGACACATGACAGTAACTCTCCTTGAATTTGTCGAGCAGATCATCTACGCTCTTCAGCATTTCCATGAAGAGGACTGGCCTGCATCTGGACACATACTCCACCACGCCCAAGACCTACCTACCTGGCCAGCACCAGCAACTCCTGGCACCCAGCAGGCACAGGCATCATCGACAGGATGGGCCAAGCCACCACCAGCACCAGCACTGCCTGCAGGACAACCACCATGGGCCCCATCACCAATACCAGCACCGCCTGCAGGAGGCCCATCAGAGGAGCCAGCACCGCCACCATAGGAGAACCCGTGCCTGGGCCTGCAGCTCCTGCACAACAGGACACAGAGTACGAGGGTATCCAAGCAAGTGTCACCGGGTGATTGGCTACGATATGAGGTTGGATCGCACTCTGGGCCACCACCTGGCGAGGATCCCCAACAAGAAGAGGCTCAGGTGTACCTTGTGCTTCAAGTTGGGGGTGAGGAAGGACACAAGGAACATGTGTCCTGTATGTGATGTGCTGCTTTTGCATGGGTGATTCTTTCGAGAGGTACTATAACGAGCGATACCATCACTAGTGGAGCACACACACACACACACACACACACACACACACACACAGTACAAAACTCCTCACCTCCCAACCCATCTGGTCCTGCAGGAAGATCATCGCCACTGGAGAAGTACGTGATATTCTTTTTTTATTTATCAATTTACCTATATTTATGTCACTATATTCATGCATACATATATACTGTTATTTACCTCAACACAAATGACAGAGAAATATGTACAGCTTCAGCTTTAGTTGCCAGCAACAGATTTAGTGTTCATGTGTGGTTTCTGAGAGGACTAAAATCAAAACAGAAGTAATTATATAAAATGGTTGTTGGTATAAAACCAAAGAAAGCATAGCTGCTAACAAGCATAAAAATGTCAGCACGCTACAGGAAAATAACGTGAGTACGGCTGATGGCGGTTCAGTGTGCTGGAAAATACACCGTAGTTTTTGGAATTTTTCTCAAAAACCATGAGGCCTAGGATCACCGTTGTTGGCTCAAATGAAAGCAAATGAAATTCTGCATAGGATGATAAAATAAAAACATAACAGTGCCGAGAAAAGCTCTTCACTACAGCACCCCGAATAAAAAATCTGTTGTCTGTCGAAAATGGGTTTTACTTTCTCGCTTATTACTCGAACACCATACTTCGTATCAAACTGGGACGTCTGGCATTCGAAAGCTAATAAAATTCTCTTTCGAATGATGGTATAACATTCAGAGACTGATTAGTAAACATTCGACTTATGATGTTGGGAAGTGAGATCTGTGTTCTCGAATGTTTTTTCCCAGGGCCCTAATGTATGAAGTTTTTTTTTTTTTTTTGCTTATCGTGTAGAACAAACATCGACGAATGGGCATATGTGAGTTTCGTGGCAAAATATAAATATTTGTGTGGTGAAAATAAGCCGAGAATACACATGTTTGGAGTGCGGTGGCCGGGGGGAAGGGAGAAAAGTCGATACATCATGGCATAGAACACTTATTAACTTATCCGCGCAGGAAAGGATAAATTTAAGACAGTCCGCACCCTGCCTTTTGTATGCACCAAACTCGATAGAAACTGAAAGTGCTCACAGAGAACATACCTTCGCCAATGCCATTGCCATTAAAAAGGATCTGGATCCAGATCCATGGATTTAGGATCCGGATCTGAATCCACCACAAAATTATATCAGTTCTTTCTTGGTCCATGGCCCACCGTTCCACTAAATTTCATTGAAAATCATTGAGAACTTTTGGAGATATTGTGCGGGATACTCTGGATCCGGATTCGGATCCACCCGTAATTCAACAATTTCTTCCTTGGGCAATGGCCCACCCTTCCACTAAATTCATCAAAATCCATTCACAAGTTTCTGAGTAATCCCGGATCCGGATCCATGGATACAGGATCTGGATATGACCCCATATTTAATCAAATCTTTCTTGGTCCTTGCTGCATCTTTCCAAAAAATTTAATTGAAATTCATTAAGAACTTTTGCCAAATTTTGTATGGGATACTCTGGATCCACATCTGGCCCAAAATTTAATAATTACTTCCTTCGCCCATGACCCCACAGTTCCACAAAATTTCGTCAAAAATCTATTCATCCTTTTTAGAGTAACCCTGTTAACAGACAGGCAGGCAGACAGACAAACAAACAAACCAATGCAGGGTAAAACATAACCTCCTTGGTGGAGGTGGTGAAAGGACTGGGACTCTGCTACTAAAGGGGCACTCTATTCCACTCACAAACAGAGGAAAGCAGTCCAGAGGGATTGGTGAAGGAGGCCGACAATGTTCACAACATACCCTCCACAAAAATCGGCAGAGGATAGAACCCACTAGAGAAATATCATGCATTAACCCTATTCGGTGCAACCCGTATAATTTTTGATACGCCCTAACTAATTTTTACCAATAAATTCTAGTTTGTAAGCAATGAATGGTCTCACAATTGTTTTCTTATTAAATCACTGGAAACACAACAAATGGTGATTCTGAGCGAAAAAACTGGGTTGAAACGAGCGTTTTCTCTAAAATTAAGGATTTTTCCCCGTGGAGAGCGCTTAACAAAAAGAAAACGCTCGAAGATGAGTGGAATATCTGGGACTTTAGCCTACGCAAGCCTAACGGGCATCAACACAGCTTCCAGACGTACGATACGTTTCCTATTTTCATTAAAACTATTTTATTTTCTATGTATTATTCATGGTTCATACTTTATGACTCCTCATACGTAGTGAAATGGTTATTTCATGCACTAATTTTATTATCTATGTATTATTCATTGGTTTTTCTCTATACTCCTCATACCCAATGAAATGGTTGTTCGTACATATACACACAGATACACACATGTGCATTGTATTGTGCACACAGATACACACTCGTGCATTGTAATGTGCACACACACACACACACAAACCTCTCGGCTCTCGTGTAGGCGTGCCGGACGACGGTTAGTTAGGCATTAATTAGGGGACGGGGTGGACGTGATGACGGACGTAGTCATGGCTTTTACTTTCGACTATGTTGACGACCCAGACGAAGATTACTTGGAAGAGGTAGTTGGCGATGATGATGATGACCTTGCCTTGGATAGAGTAGCTAAGGGCGACGATGAAGATGAGGATCAGAATGATGACAATGAAGAAGAGTGGGTACCACTCAGAAACAGAAAGCCACTGGTGAAAAGTATAGATTATTCAGTTCTTTGGACCAATGCTTGAACAAACAAAATTATGACGAATTTGTCCTGCCACACGAGCTCAGGGAATATACCTGCATTTTATAGAAACCCCAGAGAAAATCAGATATCGGTAAGTCAATAACATGGACCAATCATACAGAAGGTAGGCATGTTGAGATATTGCCCAGTGGAGGATGTTTGTTTGGAGAGGCAAGGTCAGCTAATACAGAAATAATAGCATGGAAGTTGTTTATAACATTTAATATGATTGATGGTATTGTAACCCATACTTACAATAAGATTCAAGGCATAATTACCGAAATTTCTAATACTGACAGTGCTGAAATACCAACACACGTCAAGATGACTGATGCCATAGAATTGAAAAGCTTTTTTTGGCATGCTCAATGCAAGAGGCTTGTTGGGACAAAATAAATATTGCTATCATCGTCTCTTCATGGAAATGTTTTGTCACCCAATATTTGGAGCCGTCATGTCTGTAAAACGATTTGGTTTCTTACATGCCAACATTACTTTTGACAACATTGATACCAGACACCAGAGATGGGTACACGATCGGTTTGCAGCAATCAGGGAGCTTTTTGAACAGTTCAGTAATTGTTGTTGCTCAGTGTTAGAGCCAGGTTACTTCTTGACCACTGATGAAACGTTGTATGGGTGCGGAACACAAATAGGGTTCAGACAGTACAATAAGAGCAAACCCGTACTCTACGGCCTCCAATATAAATCTATTAATGCTGTTAGATATCCATTTACCTGTAGGACAGCTGTATATTCAGGTAAACCTGGAGAGCCAGGACCACACTACATACGCGGTACAGTCTCAACAGTGAAAGCTCTGGTAAGTCAGTTACAAGCCTCAGTTGACCTGAAAGGTAGGATTATTAGTCTGGATAAATTGTACACCAGTATAGAGTTATTGGAGTGGCTTCAAACACAAGGTATCTCAGCCTTAGGTACTATAGATTCTACCAGGAAAGGCATACCACCAGAGATAAAGACAGTCACAGAAAGGGAAGATAGGTCATACCAAGTTTACTGGAAGAAACGGGGAGGAAATGACACTGAACTCCTATGTAACACCCACCAAAAGCAAAGGTAAGAAAAATGTGTTACTTCTGAGCATAGTCTCCCCTATATTAGGCATTACCAAGGATGATGATTGGGGAAAAAAAAAAAAAAAAGCTATATTTAAATGGTATAATTTCGCTAAAGGAGGCACTGGCATTATGGAGCAGAGAATAAGTTTTCATACAGTACACACTAAATCTAGAAGATGGACAGTGAATGCCCTTGGCTACATTGTCGACACTGCCAGAGTAAATTCACAGACAATTTATTCGTTATATAATAATCAGGACCCAAAAAAATTGCTTCAATCTCCTATGGCTGGCAGTTAGTGAAGGCATTGTGTAATCCGCAAATTGAAAGAAGAAAAGTTCAGGCTTGTGGTTTGACCAGGGATACAATAGCTAAGATGAATCTGATGCTCGGACAGGGAGAGGTAAAGGAGGCCGTCCCAGAAGTAACACATGAGAATAGATCAGGCAAGCGGCACAAGTGTCATTCATGCCTGGAGTCTCTTTATGGTCCAGGATACACTCAGAATCGCCCTAAAGTAAAATCGTCCACGAAACAAAATCAAGTACGTCACAAGCACACCTGTGTTCAGCATTGAAATAAAGTATGTATGAAATGCTATAGTAACATGGCCAATCAGTGATAGTCTTGTTTTGGAAATTAAGAATGAATATGCACGTCTGCGAATATGTATAGATTATGACT
The DNA here is from genome assembly GCF_032717465.1 of Coenobita brevimanus. NCBI lineage: Eukaryota > Metazoa > Arthropoda > Malacostraca > Decapoda > Coenobitidae > Coenobita > Coenobita brevimanus. The sequence goes on along the minus strand of NC_137040.1, from coordinate 29,222,462 downwards.
GAGTTTACGTTATACACGGATTATATTTTTGTTTAAAAATTTCCTTATATGATAGATGTAAATAGAGATACGGAAGGTGAGGATCTTGCAGCATAAGAATCCTCCAGCTTACAGTACTTGTATTAGTTGTAAGCGTAGAGTAAAAAGGATGTTCGAGTGCGTAGGATCAAATACCGCCAGAAAATACATATATTAGGAGCATAGGCATGGATAGCCCCGAGTTAACGGTACTACTTTTTCGACCTGTGACGGGCTGTGGGTCACTGAGGGCCCTGTTAGTTAATCGGCACCCGACGGGATCTTTTTAACTTACCAAGGGTCGATGCTGCAGGGGGTGGATCAGCTGAAATGAAGCATGGTCTCGCAGTGGAGAGAAGGAGCTGGGGCCTGATTGACTGCTGTCTCCCTTGAAAGCACCAGGCAAGGCTCTGGACCTAACCCCTCATATCCACACTGTGCCTGTGCATTAACCAGGGAACAGCTTGTTCTCCGGTTAATAGAGATACAGGATTAACCAGGAAGCTACAGACTGCTCTAAGCGATTTAGTAATCCAAGGACTGGCACGTTTCCTGGTTAATAGTCTACTCGTAAGAATTTGATGATGACCCCGCATGTATGGAGCTTTGGCTGGCAGCTGCATTTTCTCTTGGTGACTACTAACAAAGGATCAAGGGACTGACTTCTGGAGAGACTGACTGGCTGAACGACAAAGGTCTCAGTGATAGGCTAGTGATTGACCAGTGGGAAATTAGTAATAAACTGATATCAGGACAGTCTACTGACTAATTTGTCGTTATTTTGGGATTGACTGCCCCACTGAATAACTATTGATTTATATATTGATGATGTTTTGGGTATAACTATTCATAATTGAATATTTGTTATTGCATTGCTCTGAATACTCCTTGGGGCGTAGCATGAGCAAATAGAGCTACCGTGCCCTTTGAATAATTGGTTATTACTAAATATTTCTCTGTGCCCTTCAATATTAATTTGCAGTACTCAGATTTAGAAACACCTATATAATATATTGGTGACAACAGATTCAGCCTTCTCAAGGACCTCCTTCAGCTGTAAGAAGTGAGAACTGAGAAGCAGGTAAACCTTTATTATACAACAGAGGGACAGGCAGAATAGGAGGTAGGTAAGGCACAAGGCTGTTGATGTGGAATTTTGCAATTATTATGCAATATGTATGCCTTTTCAAGCATTTATCTCCCGTACATCTACCGCCTTCTGCCTTATTTACCTCCTGTTCTCCCCGGCCCTTTCTCACTCGCCATCCATTTGTATGATAAAGGTCTACCGGTACCTGTTTCTCACTCCTTAGTTACACGTGAAGTGGGTCCATGAGAAGGTCGAGTCTGTTTTGTTCTCACGAATAGATTATAATTCACACACCAACACAATCCTCACAAACCACCACAGACCTCACACACGAGCACAATCCTCACACACCACCACAGTCCTCACACACCACTAGTCCTCACACACCAACACAGTCCTCACACACCACCAGTCCTCACACCACCACTATCCTCACACACCACCACTGTCCTCACACACCAACACAGTCCTCACACACCACCAGTCCTCACACCACCACTGTCCTCACACACCACCACTGTCCTCACACACCACCACTGTCCTCACACACCAACACAGTCCTCACACACCACCAGTCCTCACACCACCACTGTCCTCACACACCACCACAGTCCTCACACACCAACACAGTCCTCACACCACACGTGTAAAATTAATTAATAAGAATAATCTTTTACTTCTACAAATTCATTATTATATAGTGGTAATGACATTTGAAAAATAAATGTAACTACTTTCTAAAGGGAGGAGGTTGGGGAAAGTGGTTGGTGGGATACATGGCGAGTTGGGTCCTCGTCCCGTATCCTGGTTACACATTTTTTTTGAGTGTGGCTGAAACTCGCTTAGCTAAATATTATATTCAGTCATTAGAAAGAAATATATGGTAGTATTCTCATCATCATCATTATGTACTTTCCATTTTTAGTCCACAGCAGGACTGGACTCTTCACTTAGGGAGGTTTTAGTCAGGAAGCCCTAACCCACGGCCCTGCACAGTTGTTGACTTTATACACGGGTTTTATTCGCCCTTGTGTAGAGCACAGCTGTCATGTGTGGGGAGGCTCCCCACACAGTTCTTCTCAACAGGATGGAGTCGGAGACTTTTCGTCTCATTAACTCTCCTCTTACTGGCTCCCTTCAACCTCTGTCCCCGCCGCACTGTTGCATCATTGTGTCTTTTCTATCGCCACTTCAATGGTCACTGCTCCTCTGAACTGTCTGCTTACATCCCTCCACCACCACGGCAGGCACGTAGCACCCGTCTTAGCAACAAACTCAGCCCTTTTCTGTGTCCAACTCTAATGTAAGAGTTAACCGTTGCTCCAGTCATTCATGTATGCAACAGGTCAACTCTGGAATTGTCTCCATCTCTGTTTTTCTTACTGCCTACGGTCTCCAGTCTTTCATACACAGTGTGTCCAGGCATCTCGAAATGAACTGATCTTGAATTTGGCTTTGCTGTCTTAGTTTTTTTTCTTGGAGGGAGCAATTTGTAAGTCCTGCCCTTTGGTTCTTGCATAAAAAAAAAAAAATACTAGCATGTATAACCAGAAATTATTTACATGCTTACATTATTAGATTTCCTTGACTAATAGCTACCTCTCCATCAACTAGTCTACCTAGTAGTAAATCCACTGAAAGTGGGTTTAGGAGTTACGATGGTGAGGAAGAAAGGGCGAGTATTAGTGGTGGAGAGTGAGTGAGAAAGATGGTGGTGAGAAGCGGTGGTAGAGACAGGGAGAATAGGGTAGAAGGGAATATAGTTGTGAGGGTGATAGAGGGAGGGAAGGTGGGGGTGAGGAAGATGGGAGGTGGTGAGTGTGAGGGAGGAAGGGTGGTGGTGATGATGATGAGGAAGATGTGTAAGCTATCAACTTCCATGTTATGGACGGTGTGTGTGTGTGAGACAACAGTAAACGGTTTATTGATACTGCAGCCCTCAGACTGAAAATATAGCCTACAGCTTGATATATGGCAAACATGTTAAGCGTTGGTGAATGGTAAAAGAATTGGTCATTTGATATTTACATTAATTTTAAATTTGATAATAGTTAAACGTGTGTGTGTGTGTGTGTGTGTGTGTGTGTGTTTCAGTGCGCGCGGGTGCGGTACGATATGTTTGGCGGCGCTTGCCTTGCAACAGCGCCGACGTGTCCGAATGCGTTCCTTTCACTTCGTCAAACCAATAACATTACTCAAGATTGTTTTCACGATACTAGGGTCGTAAGTGTGGGAAATCGTCAAGGGTTGCACCGAATAGGGTTAAAATTCAATGTTACTCGGAGCTTCTCTGTTAGGGATTGGTGAGGCACTCTGTCCCCAGAAGCAATGGGTTGGGGCCTACCCTTTGCAGCACTCTGGCACTACGACAGTCAAGGCTGAAATCGCTAACTATGTTTACGAGAACTTTGGTTGCAGGTGAGGGAAACAGGGATATGAGTGCCAACTTCATCAAGTCCTCCTCTGTCACATTCGGGCCACTTGTCGGCATACAGTGCACCTTGGATAGGTGGAGCGGTAACTTGATCGTGTCTTTGGTGACAAAGAGGTCCACCTGCATGTGGCCATACCTTAGAACCAGTGAATTGAATATAACCCTCCAGACAGTCCATTCAACTGAGGCTAACTTAAACTTGGAGTGAGCATTGGCCCTCTGGTTCTTCTCCCCAGACAGGTACCAATGGCAATGGTGAGTTAGCCACTGGATATGTTCTGTCTGTGCCAGGAAGGGCTCAGACCTTGACATGCCATACTATTGCATGCAATGCACCGCCAGTTGGTTGTGCCTTTGCATTACCCCTAATTCTCTGATCTTTATGTGCTTGACGCATTCTGTCTATGTCCAACCCCCCAGTTGTTGGTGCCGTTACTGAGGAAGAACACTGCACATGCTGAGCCTCTCGCCAATCACACTACTGTAGGTGGGAATATGGCGGCGGTGGGAACTGGGTGTCGTTGAGAAAGGGCACTGCCACACACTACCTGCTTCCACAGTGTTCAAACCTTGACTGACTTCGTATCGTGGGAAAGAGGCAAATGTCCAGCCGCATTACTAACGGCTAGAATGAGCGAAACACGCCCACAATAAATCGCTCAGCGGAAGTGCTAATGTCTTGCACAAAGATGATCATTTATGACACATTGAAAAATTGCCTGAAAAACACTCCCGGCCAGGCGAGCGGTTAACTGAACGATAAACACTGGGATTCCACTAGAGTTTGCGGCTTCCCACTAAATTTAATGTCACGAGCTGACTCGTGACAGTCATACAGCATATTTCAAGGGGAAAAAAACATGGAAAATTAGCGAACGAGTGCACGTGGGGCGTTGCCAGGTGATAATTAGCCAATTCCAGGTGTATGGCACTATCAATTGCCTTTTTCTTTTTTATATATATTATTTTGTATGAGAATAGGGCATAGGGCTCATTCCAATGGATGAAATGAGTGGAAAAATCTGGGCAAGATTTGCCTAGCGTGGCACAGCTGGGGCAGGGAGGGGGAGCGGGTAATGGAGGGGAGGTAGGGAGGGGAGTCAAGAACGGGGAGAAATGGCTAAATTGTCAACAATGGATGGGAGTACAAATGACAAGAGCAGCACTGACTATTGTTAGACACTGGCAGTACTGACAGATGATACAAGCAACCACTTCAAAGCCCGGGCGAATTCAAAATAACACCGAATCGCAAAAGTGATGCCTCACGGTATGATCCATTGCACCCGAGCATCACAAAAGTGATGCCCCGCGGTTAAGGGGCTAAAGAAAAAAACACATACATACAAGTGCCCAGACAGACACTCGTAATAATTATATAGATGAAGGAGAAATGCATTGTGATAAAGATTGACGCCTTTATGCAGTGTTACGGATAGAACCAGGCGGCTCCACTGACTGGTTATACAAATGTCCCTTATCTACTTCCCTATCTCCCAGAAGGATAATTTTGAGATGTAGGAGGAAGGTAAGGTTAGTCTCCAGTCCGCTGGGTTCACATTTCTGATGAGCAGGGATTAGCGGTTATTAGTACTAACACTAATACTACCTTGATTAGTGATCACACACACACACACACACACACACACATACACACACACACACACTTCTGTGGTATGTGCTCTTCCGATACCCACAACACATATCCTTCAAATGTACTCATAAGATACTGCACTGAAACTAAATATGAGTGTAGGTGTATTAAAGTATGTAACTGTACATTTTAAGGACCTGGCAGAGACAGGTTGGTGATGGAGACTATAATCATCACCAAAAGCCGTGTCGTTGATTAAGTGCCTGCTTCATCGCCCAAACTCAATTAGAAGCATACTCTCGTTGCTTGAGGAAACTCTATGGCACCTTTTCATCGGCGATATATTTACTTTTTTTTACACCTTCCTGTCCTATTTTGTGTTGCATAAATCCTACCAAATTCGCCTTACAATGCACAAATAACGTAGACAATAACAGTAACCATCCATATCCAAAAAGATGTCCATATGGAGGTGGTGGTATGGAGCTTCCTTAACCGAAGAAAATCCGAGCCTTTGTCATCCGACCTTCAGATACTCAGTGCTATAAAACTCTATTGATAATTTTGTTTCATATTAACTGTCCACATTATTACCTTCACTTGTTCTTAGCGAGTTAAAGAACAATGGACAGCATCTGCCTCCCCTATAAAAAATGATGATTGCGAGAGGATGAAAACATGAAGACAACGAATTGTAATTATATTTGAAACTGACGTAAATGCATTCTTGTTTCAAAATTTTCGTTCTTTCTGCTGCCCATGTGTAACTCAATCATAGTAATTGTAACTAACAACTGGGTAAAACTAAATTGTGTAAGTAACCAAACATACTATAATGACTGTATGCAACCTTAATCCAACTAATATTAGGGTACGAGTTGCTGAACGGCAGGAGGAGGAACGGGACTTTCGGAGACTGTAGTGTATTTAAGTTACTGCCAAAATAATATTAGTGTTCATTGCGTTCATCATTTTCACCCTCTGCCAATTTGTCTTTTGGGGAAGGGGGGAGATCCTGATCATTTCTTATTATAACTGATAGAATATATTGCATAAATGATCCTGGTCTGTCAAGCACTTTACAACGCTGACATATGTTATGAGTACGCCAACCCTTGATATCTCATGACGGTTTTGTTCTGTGACGGACCGGCCCAGGGGCCAGTCTAACAGAGTCAGTGTTACTGAGAGACAAGTCAGAAATTAGTCTTCCTAGAGCCTCCTGGATGGTTACAGGTACCTTCCTAGGATCCCCCAAGATGATTAACATGGATTATTGTTATATTCACAAAGATTCGTTTACGCCAAGAGTCCAGAGTATCTGACAATAAACAGCTTGGCTGTTTTCGTCTTAAAAACCGGAGGAACGTGATGCCAAATTCTCCACTATCTGAGCACTCTTTAGCAATCAATGAAATTACCTGGAAAGCATATTATGATACTGAATGAGATAGGTAAATACGTTTATTCAATTAGACAATATATTACACCGAAAATCAGGGACATGTTAAGCAGTTACTAGGACAGGGTACTAATGAGTCACTTGAGATGTATTTTCATCTACTGGTATACGAGTTCACATTCTGAAAATGATGAGCAAACTATATGTTGAAAGTGAACTCATTCACGTTGCCTTCAAAGTGAAGAGGTTCGATATAACGTCAATCACCCCTTTGCTATGAAATGTCTCCCCAGTTGAATGAAATAGGTTGTGGGTTACCAGAGTAACTAATACATCGCAGTGAGTGATTTAAGAGATATGCAGTGGTATCCTGCTGCCAAACAAGGAAAGTATTCCGGCACTAATGCACACTATACAAAACTGCTAAATAATTACACTGTTATATACTGCATTTTTTTTTTTTTTTTAACCTACTGACAAGAATTCCTCTTGCCGGGGAGGAGTCAGAAACATCCTCAATGAAACTCCTTCCGATATGTGATTATAAAAAAAAAAAAAAAAAAATAGTCAAATGAGAGGAAGACTGATATGAAGAAGGTAAAGGGATTTACACTCAGGATCGTAAACGTAGACAGGATATATTGTTAATTATGCAGATTATTGCCTTATTTATAAAAACACAATTGCGGCGGTTTCTTGATATTCCCAAAGAGTTTTTAGTGTGTTGCGTTCCAAGTTTCGTCGCCAGTTTAGTCCTGTCACGCTTTCCTGTGGCCACATATCAAGACTGGCTGGCAACTGGTCGAGGCACGAGACTCCAAGAGATGTCCCGCGATTTTCTTATTATTTTTTGGGCCCCACCATGATTATTTGGTGATTCAAAGATTACTGACTTCTCAAGCATAAAAAGGAAGAGGATATGCGTCCCAAGAGACAATGTTTATTTTTGCACAAAAAACTGTGGGCAAGGAAATGCCGTTGCTGGGATAGTGTGCTGTCTCCTGTCACTATGCTCGTCCTCCAGGATGTGGTTCCGAGCTGACGTATTCTCTGACAAGCTTTGGCATCCACGTTTCTCTCCTGCTGCCAGTGGTCAATCCATCTGTAAATCGTGGAGACACTTGCACCAGTCTCCATAGCGATGTCTTTCACCGATACGCCTTCCAGCCACATCCTCACTATATGCAAACGATCTGCCATCACAGATGGGTTGAGGATTAGGGGCTTACGAATTTATTTCAGTGTCAGAAAACAACATTTATGCAGCATTATTTATGTGCTAAGGCATGAATGAAAAATTAAACCATTAATTTTTTGTACGATCTTGTGATGGAGTAACAGCGAAGCATATTTGCTCTTTCTCTCTCTCTCTCTCTCTCTCTCTCTCTCTCTCTCTCTCACACACACACACACACACACGCAGTTAGCTTATTAGAAAAGTTTGGGTGAATCATCTAGAAGAACACAATATGATAACAGAAAGACAGTTTGGTTTCAGAAATGGAAAATCATGTGTGACTAATCCATTGAGCTACTATGACAGAACAACAGAAACATTACAGAACAGAGAAGGAGTGGACAGTATCTATTTAGATCTCAAGAAAGCATTTGACAGCGTATCGCACCAAAGACTTTTATGGAAACTGTACCATCAAGGAGGAATCCGAGGCAAACTGTATTGTTGGATGCAAGATTTTCTCAAAAACAGAGAAATGAGAACAGTACTAACAGGAAATTACTCATGGAGGGAAGTGACTGGCGGAGTTCCATAGGGCTCAGTGCTGGCACCAGTTATGTTTTTAGTGTATATAAATGATATGGACAGTAACACTGGAAATGAAATCTATCTAAATATGTTTGCTGATGATGCAAAAATACGAAGGAGAATTACTAACACAGACTCTTGTAAAGACCTAAAAGAAGAATTAAGTAAAATTCATTAATGGAGCAATACATGGCAAATGGAATTCAATGTGGACAAGTGTCATGTAATCAAGTTTGGTAAAAGTGGAAAAAAACCAGATTAGGATTATAAGTTAGGAAATAAAACCCTATACACATCAGAAAAGGAGAAGGACCTAAGTGTGATTATCAATAACAATCTCCGGCTGACCACATCAGTGAGAAGGTACGGAACATTTATACACTGCTTCCAGATATGAGAATAGCATTCACATACATAAATGAAGACATGCTAAGAAAGATAATAACATCATTCATCAGACCAATCCTGGAATATGCATCAGTAGTCTGGAGTCCTCATCTCAAAAAATACATACCCGGTAGATAAGATTGAAAAAGTTCAAAGGGCCGGTACAAGATGAGTACCAATCTTAAGGATCTAAGCTATGAAGAAAGACTAGAAAAACTGAATCTACCTACACTACAGGAGAGAAGGAAAAGAGGAGACATGATTATGCTATATAAATGCATGTCAGGGAAGGAGATAATAGACATCAATGATTACTTAACCTATGGGGATGCATCAGAAAGAGGACACTGCAAGAAAACTGCTAAAAAGGAGAGGCGATAAGGACGTAAGGAAATTTAGTTTCCTAAATAGGGCAATTGATCAGTGGAATGCAATACCGAATGAAATAGTGTGTGCCAAAACAATTCATAACTTTAAGGATATGTACGATAAAAATGGTTTAAGACACTGGACAGTACGAGCTTGACTCGTTCCTGTCAAGATACAAATAGGTAAGAACGCACGCGTGTGCACACACACACACACACACACACACACACACACACACACACACACACACACACACACACACACACACACACTACGTACTTAAAGCTGTCCTTCTGCTGTAGAAGACAACCCTGCCATACCCACTAGGATGGTGTGTTTCTCATTGTCTTTGGTGCCGTCGTGTGTGACTGTGCACACTAATGCTGGATCCACAAACTTTACCCCACAGTCGGCATATAACATCCTGGTTTGCTGGGAAAACTGTTTTAGTTGTGCCTCCATTGTCTACGCTTTTCTCAGGCCAGTTTCCGATCTTCTTCAAGATGAATTGTTCCTTCGCTGCAGAGGGCTTGGATTGTTCTTTGTCCAAGGTATTGGTTTAAAGATCTTTTAGTATGATATTGCCTTTCTTCAGAGTTGTCCTTATAAGATCTTTATAATTATCTTTTTTTCTGATTCTCTGAGTTGTTGCATGCTGCAGGAAGTTGGTCATACAGAACCTGGCTTGGAAGTTGTGCTCTGGCATGCGGAACACGTGTCCGACCCATCTAAAAACTTTTTAGGGCATCATGGTTTCTATGCTGGTTGACTTATCCCCACTGGAGGATTTGTAACGGAGGGACTTTATCATCCCATTTGAATCCTAGGATGCACTGTAGGTATTGCACGTGAAATGACTCAAGCTGTTTGATATGAAGCTTGTTGGTAGCCTAGAATTCACCTCCGTATAAGAGAGTGGAGAGGCATACAGATGTATATATTGAAACCTCTCTCTCGATACTCAGAGTGATACATTCGAAGACACTGAGTCTGAGACGTCCAGAAAAAGCCGAGACGTGGTTAATTCGTCCAAGGACTTCTGCATCAATGTTATGTTTATTTGTGAACACACATCCAAGGTAGGTAAAATTCTCCACCTGTTATACATTTTAGCCGTTTATCTGAAATGTATGAGGCTCTGCTAGGTTGTTTCTCTGATATACTTTTTCCGTTTTACTGACATTCAGAATCCCATTGCATAGTATATATTAGAAATGATGGCAATACTCTGTCGCAGGGCTTCTTCAGTATGTGTAAGGATGGCACAGCTCTCAGCTCAAGAAGAGAAGTCTTTAACCGTTACTGAAGACGTCAGAGATTAAATAAGTTACCGTCTAGACGGAATTGGATTTTTATTAAATCATCAGGATTCATTTGTTGGTGACTTAAAAGGGCGACCGCAGTGAGACAGATGTTGAAAATGACAGGAGCCAGAACACAGCCTTGCTTTATCCCAATGTCCACTTTGACGGGCTCGGATTTGCTCCCACCTACAGTATGGACACACGAACATTCATGTTGTCATGCAGACCATTCAGGATGGAAAAAAAAAATTGTTTTCAACTCCGAATTTTGAAACAGTGTTCCATAAAAGTTCTCTGTTGTCAGTGGCAATTACTTTTGCAAGATCAGCACTCGTAAATGCAACATACAATTCACAATTCTGTTCGTAGCATTTCTCTTATATCTGTCTGGGAACAATTATCAAAAGATCATATCACAGGAACTTTTTTCCCTATCAAATCCTTATTGTGTTTCAAGAAGTGTTGATTCAGTCAGATGATTTTTCATAACATTATCTTGGCTAGTACTTTGCAAGCATTCACCAGGAGGGAGATAATTCTACTGTTGTCACAATATGAGCAGTTCCATTTCTTCTTGTAGATGGATACTGTATCAGAAGTACCCCATTCAGATGGAATTTGTCCTTTATTCCAGATATTCAGAATGAGATTATCAAGGCACTGGTGGACTAACTGGCCACCCTCAATGATTAATTCAGATGGTATTCTGTCAGTGCCTGCGTTTTTGTTATTTTTTTTTATAAATCGGATGACCTGAAAAGTTTCTGCAAGTGTAGGTTGGATATTAAGACCTGCTGCTTGCGGAGCATTTGGGACGTCATGAAGGATATTGTGGGGAAGGCGATGGCTCAATTGGTAGAGAGTTGGTTGGTCTGCAGTCCTAACGGACCTGGGTTCAAATCCCGCTGGGACAGGGAAGAGTTTAAGGATCTGAATTTCATAAATATCAGACTTTACTGATCTACCAGAAGAACCGCCGACATGTCGTAAAAATACCCCCGCTAATACCAATACACCAGTCCTGTATGAGACAGCCCTAGCATGTATTCAATATGGACGGTGGGTGTTAGCGCCGAAGTGGTGACATGTAGAGGTGTGCAGTACGTAGGAGAACTACTGGGCCTTAAAAGCAGACTGTGAAGCCCATGCCCAGAGTCGTTCACATAAAAAAAAATGGGTTTCTTCGATTCAGTAAGGTGCTTAAGCGTTGTGCCCATCTTTCTTGGATTGCTTCCTTGTCTTTCAGGCACTCACACTCGGGTGAACTTATAGTGTCTATTTTGTGTCTGGTTCGGACTTAGGTTTTTATCGACTTGTAAAATACAGGTTCGTCATAAATATCAGCTAGTCTTTGCAGCTCTTTTGCTTGCTCAGTTCACCATTTGTTCTCCATGTCAGGCAGCCTCCTTTGGGTTTCACTTATGAGATTCTGGAATTTAGTTTTTAGGGTTAGGGAGCTAGAATGAGCCAATAAGTTGTTGTGTGCTCTGTTCTTCATTACAAGAAGGTAATGTATGTCCTCAGCATGATCATCAAACCAGTCATTATGGCAGTGGATGAAGAGATCTAGGGTTCCTTCTGCAGTGCCGTGAAGCATTGTCTTAATGTTCAGCCATTCTGTGTCTAGGTTTGTTGCATTGTTGCTTAGGTCAAGCGGTGTGCATTGATAGAGCTTGTCTGTAATAGTACTGCAGAAGCAGGTACAAGTTGCTGCATCATTTAAAATAGTAAAGGTTATTCTTGGAGGATGGTCTACGGTGCGTTTGTGGGCGTATGACCAGTTGCGGTTTGGCGAGTATAATGTTATGGTCTTCTGAGCACCCAGCACCTCTCATGGATTGGGTTATAAGAACTTCGTTTTTATCTCTTTGCCTTTTATTGACATGAACAACTCCATGAAGGCCTAGAATGGCTTGCCAGAGGTGATTATCTTTCTCAGTTCTGGCTTTAAAGTCTTCAAGCAGGATGAGTTTGTCATTATATGGTTTTGGGAAATGGTAGCATCAAGAGAGTCATTGAAGGAATCTTTGCCGGTGTCCTCAGAGTCAAGCGTTGGAGCATAGGCACTGATGAGTGTTTTATATTGACATTAGAGATAAGTCTGTGCCAGGACATCAGCATTTCTGATATACCCACAGGTGATTCTTGGATCTTCTATAGTAGGTTGTCTGAGTATCATCTCCAGAAATAATTATACCCCTCTCCTCCTTCTATTAGGTTGTCCTCTCTGGAAAGGTGAGTCTCAGGTACAGCAGCAGTGTCAGTTTATTATCGTTTTGGCTCATGGGCAATAAGGGCAGTCCTACGGCGTGGTCCTGGGTCTTGGTCAAAATCAAGCATGGTCTGTGTATTCCTGGTTGCAAGAGTCAGAGAGATTCTTTTGGTTCTTCGACCGTAGTGTGGAATGCCTTGACAAATGAGGTTATTTGCCCAGTTGTAGAGCAGCAAATGTTTAGGTTACCTTTTCTAAACCCCTCCCCATCAGATTAACCAGCTGGGTGTCCATTTCTGGCTGCTTAGTCACAATGGATACTGCTGAAGACATGGCATGCTCCTATGCCATTATGGGAGCGACCACTGGGCCAATGCAGCCAATGTGCAGGACTCGAGCTAGCGACTTCCACCCTCCACGGTCTGTCACCATCACCGTATCCAGTTGCCCTAGGGCATATAGTTTTGATGACTGGGTTAAATGGGAGGTGAATATAGCGGTGTGCTTGTACAATGAAATCATTTGGTGTGGTGGTGAGAGTGCACAGTCCTACCGTCACATTACTTGGCCCTTCTTAGTCTGTGATGGTGACATGGAGATTCACAGCGCCTATCTGCTGACCAGGGTTGCAGGAGTCTACCCGAGCTCTGGCTGTCATGCCCTGTCTTCTGGAGGACATCACTCACGAATTTCACATTCGGGGTTTACTTGCATAGCCTTAACACATCCAGCTGTGTATGGGTACACTGTCTGACCCCTCACTGATGGCCCCTTCAGCATGGGTAACCCTGTACATCTGTTGAGGCCGGAGGGATCTCCCCCGCACCGATATGGTTCACTAGATTTATAGGGTATGCATGCACCCTACAATGACAAGGTGGTTCCTGTGGGAGGTTACGTGCACACACACACACACACACACACACACACAGCACAAACTTCCATCAATTCCCACTCAATCCTACGGTTGGATGATGCTACACTGCAGTAGAAAAACATTAGTCTACAGTCCGCTAGGTTTACGTTCACATGAGCCAAGGGTTGCAACTTATACAATATGCAGAGTATGGTATAAGCATATATTCAATTATATATGCTTATGCAGATTCAGTACTCAGGTTCACAAGATCTGAGTGTGCCTTAACCCAGACTAAGTTACCCCATCACTGGACTAGTTCCCGCAACTTTCCTTACCTTATAGTAAATTGAAGGTTATTTATAGGCTGTGCATAATACGTTGGAATTAAGAGATATTGCTGCATTAATATAGAGGTAACAATACCAATATTACCTCTTCTTTGCATAAGGATAAGGATATGTGATTACAAAACCTTCCAATGCTTGTATTTCTTCCTGCAGAAACAGATTTGTGTAATGACAAAATAACTAATCTTCATCTTTTATCTTAAGTCTGACTTCTGATCCTTGAAGATAATAGGAGAAATATATTCCACTCTCTCAGAGAGTATCATACTCCACTAAGGAATAAAGTGTCTTTTTTCTCTATTTGTCCCGATGCTCTTCACAGGGACACCTTTTTTTTTTTTTTTCATTTTTACCGAGGTTCTTCACAAGGACGCCTTTGCGTGGTGACACCTATATGACTGGGTGACCCCACTTCCTGGTTAAATAAACGTTCAACAGCTTTCTCCCTATCACTAGAAACGAGGATGGTGGACTTTAGATGAAACGTAATTTCATCCTGAAGTTCACCGGGTTCTCAATCAATTTCGAGGCGTGTGTGAATGTGGCGCTGTTGTGTTGTTCTTACTGTTGACTCTACAGTATACTGCTCTGGATGGAATACTCCTTTCTTTGAGGGTTTTCGTGTTACGTGCGAACACTGACGTTTGAAGAAATGAGCTTATTGACTATGAGCCGGAAATGTCAGATATCTCTTTAAAAATAAATTACTGATTAACTGATCGATGAACTGAAGTAAAATCTTGCGGCGCAACTGCCAGAGTCAAATTCCAAAATAATTTGATCATGAACTTCAAAGCAAAAAAAAAAAAATAGTGGGCTAGATGGCAAATTTCTATAAAACGATGAGCATTACAACCGATCGGTGTATATAATGGCCTACTTACACTGTTTGCTGTAGTTAAATGGAGTCAGTCTTGGAGGACGACCCATGCCAATAATCGAACATCGATATTTCTGAGCCATCAGGAGAGGCGTGTGTCTTGGTTGAAGAGGGATGTATGTGGATGTTGATATCTGTGAGGTGGAGTCAAGATTCCGTAACTTAGAGACTTGAGTGAATGAGAATGAGGCCCATCCAACTGAGCAGACTTTGGTTAGGTTATTCCTCATATATATATATACATATATATATATATATATATATATATATATATATATATATATATATATATATATATATATATAGAGAGAGAGAGAGAGAGAGAGAGAGAGAGAGAGAGAGAGAGAGAGAGAGAGACCTTAATCCTGCAAGGAATGGTTACAAACAAATTGCCTCCATGTCGCCCTGTCTCCTGTTCTCCGCATCGTAAGGAATGAAAAGTGTTATAATGGTGATGATGATGATGATGATTAAAAACTTTGTGCTTCCAAAATGCGGACAGACCTGTCATAAAATACTGTATTTATCTCCTGTCCGATGACGCCCTTTCAATGAATTTGTGTTCTGTCCAAATAATTTAGTTTCAACTTAAAAGGATATCAAACTGTAATGGACTTTTTTACTGGTATATTCAGTCAAGGTAGTTTGGGAAACCACTCCCAATACCGACCGGGATCGTCTGGTGCTGTTAGGATTGAGTGATTGATTGATGAACCTGTAGAAAAAAATGACTGCGCTACTCCCTTTTGTGACACAGGACAGCAGTGAAAAAGACAATACCCTACGATAAAGTAAAAGGAATAAAATTAAAACACTAAAAGCACTAAACACTAAAACTTGAAAAACAAATCTGGGTGCCTGCACAAAGGAGAGTATTCCCCCACCCCTGTCCATATATCACAAGCACCGGGCTGTGTTAGTAATAACGTAGAGAAGACGTAGCATGAGGGACAGGGTTAACCTCAATCCGATGACGTCTTTTTCAGATTTATCAGACAATCACTAAACAGTTTTACTGCAAGTATGAAGGACATTTATTTTATTGAAGAGTTTAATGAAGGTCATATCTAGTCTATTAAAAGCTGCACATAACCGTCAAGATTATTAACCTGGTTACTACGATGGTGTCAGTAGTTTATTGTTACCACCAGATAATATTAAGCTCAGGAGAAATTTCCCGTATTCAAGGGGTTCATGAAGGTACATCTGACCGCCCAAGATCAGGTTCAGATTGTGTTCTCCCAATCTCAATAAAATCGCCTGAAGATTTCAAGATCATATTATGAAAGATATTCTTATGTCTGCAAAACCAAAGTTTCTGTGTTTACTTATTAACTACCATTGTTTATTGATTTCGCACCTCCAGTAATTCTTTTCGCGACAGGGTAAACTTTTCGGATTGGTGTCTGTATTCTCGTGGGACAAGGAAGCTCCCTAACAGCTCTTCCTTGGCGACTTTGCTGATCAGGATACTTTTACTCTCCTCTTCTGTTCATTAAAATAATGGAAGTACTATCATTCACAGCACAAATTAAATAAAAATTGATATTAACCAGCGTTGTCCAAAAAGAAATCTCTAAGGAACAAGTGTTAAGGAGCTTCCTTACCTGGGAGAGTGAAATATAGTCTTCATTAACATCACCTCTATTAGTGGTCTCTCCCAAAATAATATTAACTGCCAGCAGGAAAACTAATTTAAGACGGTACCGTGATGAAATTTTTAAACGACTTAGGCGCGCATCTAGTCGCCTGAGGCAGCTCCTTAACATCTTTCCCTAGGCTATTTATTTCATTTGTTACACCTTACTGTCCACTTCTGCCACGTAAATACTTCCAGTATCGCCATAATCCGGATAAATAAAGGAAAAAATATTAACCACTAATATCCATAATTAAATTGATAGGAAGAGGTGTTAGGGAGCGTCCAGAGTACGAGCTGTAGATCTGTCTATTAACAGCTCGAGGATGGTTAAGGCAGACAACTTTTATCCCCGTCTGTTTTCCCACAGGATATGACCCGCAGTATCAGTTTACATCCAGGTCCCTAATACAAACAAACTCAAGTTCCCTCAGTTGTGAGGTGATTGTACTAACAAATGCACCACCAGCTGGCATGAAAAAATTAACAATATTTTCGAATAGTTTTATCACTAAGAGTCACGAGCTTAATTACGGTGCTAGGAATCAAAAGGCCGAATTAATCAACCACTTTTTTTTTTTTTTTTTTTTCAGTTTCATTTGAGGCGTTGGCAAGGTGATATATTGAATATTATGTAGCTCATTTTCCCGGCTTCTGAGCCTTAGGCAGCAGGCAGTCAGAAAATATGAATGGTCACCGCGATGGGTATATAGAGAAAAACCCTTAACCTTAATAATCTCATCTGTTCCTCTTGGTTTTTTCGTCCACCTTATTCTGCTTGTGGGATGGAGCCACACCGTCGGCTGCCAAGTTCAGTAAGGGTTGTATCCACTGTTAACCTGGCAGTCGACGGCATAGCTTTATTTCACAGCCATTTTGAAGTCCAGTTTTGTGAGGATGATTTTGCCTGTGAAATGAATAAGAGAATATCGACATCTGAGAGGATGGGTGGCCTAGTTCACTGGTCGTTGCTTCATGGTTATTTTAATATTTCTCTTTTTGTTTATTGTAACCTCCCACTTTATTTATTGGTGAGATGATGATAATGATGATATGATGATTTTTTGTAATGATTCCGAACACCTCATATGTGTGAAGCGTGAATTTAGCGCAGCTTATGAGAGGTAACGAAGTCTGGTCGACATGTCGCACCAAATAAGTGATAAAACTTCCTATAGGCGTTAAGGAAAGGAAAGAATTGTCAGGTAATGTACTGTATACTTTATTTAAAGGTTAATTATAGTATGAGAGAAGAGTGGATGCCTGACGGTAAGATCGTGAGATAAGTCCCAGCTGAATCACGGAATAAGTTAAGGAGTTGCATTTCTTTATGACTGTTTACTAATCTTTCACAGGAACAACCTGCACGTCATGTAATATATCCCCGTTAATTCCATTATATTCAAGCTAGAATGTTTGTGTATAGATGATTCAGTACTAATGTCCAGGATGTTTTTTTTTTTTTTGTTTTTTTTTTTTTGTGAGGAAGAAGGAACCAAAGGTAACGAGCCCGCAATACTGTTCCCTCCAAGAGAAAAACAAAATACAAGAGAGAGCCAAATTCAGGATCCATTCATTTCGAGATGCGATGGTGTGTTTCTCTCTGCCAAAGTGTCGTATGCACTGCTGAGTCTGTGTCCAAAGTCAAATACTGTAAAGAACTATCCCCTTTCCTTTAATGGACTGGCTACTATGTGAATCATCATCTCACTCTCCTTATTTTATTAATTAATCATGATAAGTGTTCTCAGTGTTGTGCTGTCTCTGGGAAAGGCAACATTATTGTTCATGCAAATTGGACTTCAAAAGAGATTGTGGGTACTGGGGGTGTAGACGCTTGGTATTCCTTTATGCCCTTCACAATGGCCAACTCTACCGTATACAGGATCCGTATTGTCCCTTGTGCAGTGTACGGATGTCGTGTATGGGTAATATCTGCATTATAAAACAAGTTGTACTCTAAGGCTTTTCCTTTCATCGACTCCAGTCCTGTCTTGGACTCAGTTCTCTGCAATAATATATCACTATCGTTTCGTTAATATGGAGGACACTGTTCTTCTGATTATTTTTTCATTCGTTACTGGTTGCTTTCATATTCGACCGTCCATTAATATGGTGTTTTCTGTAATTGTATTCCCTGTACCTTCAGGCGACGTTATTCATGATAATCCAACTCTCGCAGTGCTTGTGTTAGAAGCAGTCTCCATCAAAGTCGGGTTAGTAACACTAAGCAATCTATACACTCACCTCTTGTTCTTCTGCCCATATTTTTAATATACTTAGTAATGGTTAGTTTCATTCTTTCATGCATATTAGTACTGTTGTTTAGAACTGGAATAGTCAACATTCATGGTGCCATTCCTTTCCCTGTAACATTATAGCCCGTTTTCCCGTCAGTTAAGGAAGCTCCCTAACACCTCATCTAAGCGATTTTTTTTTGTCATATTACTCCTTATTATCATCGTATGTCATTTAATTCCCTGAAATAACACAGTAATCATCATAAATAACATCATCATCATCACTGAATAAATAACATCGAAATTGATATTAACTAGCCATATCCAAAATTACATTGTTAAGGCAGATGTGTTTGGTAGCTTCCTTGACCGACAAGAATACTGGCCTATGGCTGACAGGGGCCTTGTGAGAAGAGTGATGAGAGACTACCAAAGAAGTGAGAAAATTAGAGGTAGAGGCAAAGACGGAACAGGGATACCAAAGAGGAGGTGGAATGATGGTGTGAAAGAGGCAAGGGCTTCGAAGTACAGTGTCTCGCATATCTAGGAGGAGGCGAGGAGGGTATGGAGCAAAACGGAGTGTGATGGATTGATATCTGGGGAGGAGAGAGAGTTGAGAGTCGGGGTCAATGATCTGTAGCCAGAGAGTGAGGTTAAGTGACCAGAGTAAACGTTATAACAATTAACGGTGTCTAACTAGAAATTTGAAGTTGATGTTTGGTCGAGCAATAAACATGAGAAAAAAAGCAGACGATTCCCCACTACAGACAGGAGTATTGTGTATATATATCTGTGAATATATATATATTTTTTTTATGCGAGGAAGAAGGAACCAAAGGCCATGAGCCCGCAGTAACAGTTCCCTCCAAGAGAAAAGCAAAATTCAATAGACAGCCAAATTCAAGATCCGATCATTTTGAGATGCCTGGACACACTACGTTTGAAAGACTGGAGATCATAGGCAACAGGAAATACAGACAGAGGGAGACAGTTCCAGAGCTGACCTGTTGCATAAATGAAAGACTGGGAGTAACGGTTAACTCTTGCATTAGAGAGTTGGACAGAAAAGGGATGAGAGTTTGCTGCCAGACGGGTGCTACGCGCCCGTCGTAGAGGTGGAGGAATGCAAGCAGACAGTTCAGAGGAGCAGTGACCATTAAAGTAGCGATAGAAAAGAGATAAAGATGCAACAGTGCGGCGAAGAGACAGAGGTTGAAGGGAGTCAGTAAGAGGAGGAGAGTTAATGAGACGAAAAGCCTTTGACTCCACCCTATTGAGAAGAGCTGTATGTGGGGAGCCTCCCCACACATGAGAGTGGTACTCCACACAGGGGCGCATAAAACCCCTGTATAGAGTCAACAATTGTGCAGGGGTAAAGAGAGAGCAGAGTCGGCTTAGCACACCCAATCTCTTGGGAGCAGATTTTACAAGAGATGTAACATGATCTTTCCAAGATAAGTCCCGAGTAAATGAAACCCCAAGCATGTTCAAGGATGATGCAGGATTAAGCTGAATATTATTAAACATTGGTGGGTATACCTGTGGAAGATTTTGTCGGGTTGATAGGTGTAAGAACTGAGTTTTAGATGCATTAAAAACAACCATATTATTTTTACCCAGTCAGAGATACGAGCCAAGTCAGACATTAGGTGTGCCATAGCCTCATCCCTTGTTTGTTGAAGTAACTGTTGAGATGGGTGTTGCGGGAACCGAATGGAAAGGTGAAGGGTGGAGTCATCAGCATATGAGTGGATAGGGTTAAATGTACAACTTAGAAGATCATTGATGAATAAAAGGAAGAGAGTTGGTGACAGGACAGAGCCCTGAGGAACACCACTGTTGATAGATCTAGGAGAAGAACGATGGCCGTCTACAACAGCGGCTATAGAACGACCAGAAAGGAAGCTAGCGATGAAGGCACAGATAGAAGGATAGAAACAGTAGGAGGGCAGTTTGGAAATTAAAGATTTATGCCAGAGTCGATCGAAATCCTTTGAGATGTCAATTGCAATGGCAAAGCTTTCGCCAAAGTCCCGAAAGGAGAATGACCAGGAGTCTGAAAGGTAGGTGAGAAGATCGCCAGTGGAGCGTCCCTGACGGAACCCGTACTGACGATCGGAAAGAAGGTTGTGATAGGAAAGATGCCTTAAAATTTTTCTATTGAGAATTGACTCGAAAACTTTTGAAATACAGGACGTTAAAGCAATTAGACGATAGTTGGAGGGCTGGGAGTGGTCACCCTTCTTTGGGACTGGCTGAATGAGAGCAAACTTCCAGCAAGAAGGAAAGGTACAAGTTGACAGAAAAAGGCAAAAGAGTTTGCCTAGGTAGGGTGTAAGCACAGAAGCACAACTCTTGAGAACAACAGGAGGGAACCCATCAGGCCCATATGCCTTGTTAGTACTGAGGCCAGTGATGGCAGAAAATACATCAACTGAAGAAATTTTAATGTCAGCCATGAGGAAGTCAGAGGGGGGAAGTGATGGAGGAACAGCACCTGAATCGTCTAAGGTGGAATTGGAGGAGAAAGTCTGTGCGAAGAGATCTGCTTTATCAGTAGAAGAAATAGCTACAGAACCATCAGAGTAGAAAAGAGAAGGGAAGGATGATGAGGTAAAGTTCTTAGAAAGATTTTTGGCAAGGTGCTAAAAGGAGCAGGAAGAATTCGAGTTGGAGAGTTGAGAGCATTTAGTATGGATGAAATTATTTTTAGTAGAGCGAAGAACAGACTTAGCACGATTCCGGGCAGAAACGTAAAGATGATGTGATTCAGGGGTGGGTTGGCTCCAGTACCTTTTGTAGACCCTCTCCTTGTTGCGGACAGCATTAGCAGAAGCGTGATTAAACCAAGGCTTTCTTGCGTTAGTCAAAGGATATGAGAAAGGAATGTATGCTTCCATGCCCGAGAGAATAACCTCCGTAATGCGCAAGGCACACTCAGATGGCTCACGGCCATGGAAGCAATAATCATTCCAGGGAAAATCAATGAAGTACTGCCTGAGGGCCTCCCAGTCCGCGGCTCCAAAATGCCACAGACGACGTTTCCCTGGAGGGTCCACAGGCCATACCGGAGTGATAGGACAGGTTAAGGTAATAAGGTTGTGATCGGAGGAGCCCAACGGAGAGAGAAGATTAACAGAGTAAGCAGAAGGATTAGTTGTGAGGAAGAGGTCAAGTATGTTGGAGCTCTCTCCAAGGCGGTCAGGGATACGGGTAGGGTGCTGTACAAGCTGCTCTAGGTCATTAAGGATAGAAAAGATGTAGGCTTGTTCACCAGGTGGATCCGCGAAAGGGGAGGAGAGCCAAAGGTGGTGGTGAACATTGAAATCTCCTAGAATGGAGATTTCAGAGAAAGGAGAAATGGATAGAATGTGTTCCATCGTAGAAGTAAGATAGTCGAAGAATTTTTGATAGTCAGTAGAATTAGGGGATAAGTAAACAGCACAGATATATTTAGTCAGAGAATGACAGGAAAGCCGAAGCCAGAGTGTAGAGAATGATGACGATGAACTAACTAGGTTCGCTTCTAACTACCTAGATTCGCTTTCAGTTTGTTATATTAGTACTCATTCCATATACAGCCAGTCACACGGCAACATAACCAATACACCAGAAATTTCACTGGATTAAGATGATAATAACATCACATTTAAACTGTGAAATAGTATTTTGGCGACGTAGTGTAAAATTAATAATGCAGCCAACCATCATTTCAATGTGTGTGTGTGTGTGTGTGTAAGAGAGAGAGAGAGAGAGAGAGAGAGAGAGAGAGAGAGAGAGAGAGAGAGAGAGAGAGAGAGATGTTGTAACTGTTAAAAATCACAACACAAGTATTAACACACCTCTTTAAGGTCATGGCAGGGCCTACCTTGTCTTCGTAAGGTTTCCAAACAGCAGAAACTTCCATCACTCGGATACCTTCCCTACTGAGTGTCTTCTCGATCATCTCACTTTTATACATCAGCGCCAGGCACAGAGCGACGACGCAGAACATGCTCTGCTCTGCCGCATTTTGCTTGGCTTGACATTTTGTTTTCCGGGATGAATAAACAACGTGACGAGAACAAAAACAGCAAACTTACCTTAGAAATAACAGTAAATGCCTCCCAAGAGAACTGATCATTGTTGGTATTATTCTTTCTTTAGTGTATCGAGGCTTGAAAATAAACAGCATGGTATTTGGAGGAATATTTTAGGCCACATAACCATTGTCAAGCTCACGTATGATGTCATGTAAATGTAAATAAACATAGTCTCATTTGTCCATGTAGTTTTGCCTGTAACAAAATTATAGTAGGGATTAATAAATTATTCACCTGGTTAATTCATGCAAAATATTTACATAAAACACACAACGGGACATGTTATTTATAATTCACGTTAAATCTTACAAGTAATAGAGAGCTACCAAGAGGCAGCAATGCCCTCACGCAGTTAGCATTTGTGTGTGTGTGTGCGTGTGTGTGTGTGTGTGTGTGTGTGTGTGTGTGTGTGTGTGTGTGTGTGTGTGTGTGTGTGTGTGTGTGTGTGTGTGTGTGTTCGATAAATGAATGTTAATTTCTTATTTCATATTCAGGACACAAAGTATCAATATCATGGAATGAAATGCTCTTTTAACATGTCGGTCTGACACTAAGAATCGGTAATAGTCTGGGAGGTCGTGACATCAAGGTTTTCCTTTAAAACCAAATAGCTGGCCAATCCAAAGTCAAATCGTCCACTTTGACCCTATGTCATATAGGCTGCATGCCAATGATTTTGTGAATAAATAATGCAGACAAAGTAGAAATAACGAAATAACCGATACTTTATTTTTTTAAGTAACAAATATCATTACTGTTACTGACAGAGTCCCACATAAAACAACGGTAGTAGAACGTTGAAACGTAATTATGAACGATGATCTTCCAGCCCAAATACAGCTTTTTGTTATACCACGAAATAATTCTGGCTACTTCACCCCGCAAAAAGTAGAAATCGTTTTAGCACAGTTAATAACACACACATTTACATAGGCGGCAAGCAGGAAGGTACGGTCCATGACAGGAACGCATTTTACTTACATTTTTCATCTCTAGGAAATCTTTGCTGTCGCAATGAAAAGAATTACTGTACTCTCACCCACTGCCCTGCTACCATCATAGTCAGTTCTACCTACTTTTGCATTTCTACTGTATCTTTAAATATGCCCCATAACTTATTTAGTTCGAATATTAAATTAGATCGCCCACCATCTACACACTGTGTGTTATGCTGTCTTCAGGTGACACTACACTGACTGACAACCCAAATGGTTTCGTGCAGTCCAAACAACCGTATAAAGGCCTGGCGGTCCACTGGTGAAAGTACCAAGATCGGATGTGGCCTGTAAGGACACCGAGGAGTGTTTGGGGCTTGTGGGCAGGAGAAAGTCTAGACGGTAGAAAAGTGGCCTGCAGTCCTAGTGGATCCAGGTTCGAATCCTGGCTGGGGCAGGGAACAGTACAAGGATCTAAATTCCGTAGAAGCAGATTTTACTGATCTGCCATAAGACCCACCGACATGTAAAATTAACCATGTTAATACCAGTATACTAGTCTTGTATGAGATAGCTTTACCATGTATTAAGTATGGACGATGGGTGTTTGCGCCGAAGTCGGTAGTATGTGGAAATGCATAATACATAAAAGGACTGATGGGCCTTAGGAAACGGGCTGTGAAGCCTATGCCCTGAATCGAAAAAAAAAAATGCTCACATAATATCACTCTGGGGCGATATAATGGTCATTCACGTTAAATGTGTGAACTAAGTAGCATGGCCCAGGTTCGCGAAGCTCCTGATGGGGTAAAATTATTGCAGACAGACCTCTGAAACCACTGCCTGGAAAGAACTGGCATTTTTAAAAATGACCGCAAAGCCGTAGCTTAAATCGATCTGCATTGGCCTTAATGAATTTGATGAGTTTGGTTCAAAATGAATATTTCGGATGTGACGATAGGGAACCTAAATTAATTTCTTTTGGAAGTGAAGCTAACCTGAATGAACCTGACTGAGCTTCCGTTGATTGAAATGGCCTTGACCTAACCTGACTGAACTTATACATATCTGACGAGTCTTATAGTAATCAGAATGTATAAAAGACGACCTTAGTATGATTAATTGAAGCAGAAATACCCTAATTATTTCCAAATTAACTTAAAATGATAGTTAAATTTTAGTAATGGGCTTAAAAGGACCACTTATGTGACCATATGAAAGTTATTTCTCCTTGATGCACCTGGATCGATGTATATGAGCAACGATGAATCACTTGAGCTGAGTGGAACTAAACTTTCCTGACCCATACCCACTTCCCCTATAAAATACCAAGTACACACTCAGCAGTGGTGAAGTGACGATGTTGGGCTGCTCGTCGATAGTAGATAACATCACAGGCTGGGGCGTGAAGCAGTCTGAGGTTTTGAAATTTCTGAAAACAATCAAATAGTAAAGATACAAGTGTAAAGCTTGTGGAAGAAGACTGGGCGTGTGACAGTGTGAGGTAGACAGGGAAGGGTGTGTACAGTACTGCCAGCATTGCTTCTTTGACAATTTTTCCATTGTTTCTATCTTCAGAGTCCTTGAGGTATATTGCTCTTTTTTCATATATTTTATAACGTAATGCGGGATCATGCAAGAAAGTGCATTCTTATAAAGTTTACTAGTTATGGATGCTATATGTTGGATAAAAATCCTTGGTGTAATATTTATGTAACTATGGCGTGGTTAATAAACTATCTGTCGATTGATCTACCCATCTTACCTGTACAGAAAACAGGCAGGGTTGATCTGAATCTTAAGAGGTCTAGTTACGTCATATACCTAAATGGGCTTTTGTAAAACCGTAATAACTTACCCGTCGGTGAAATGGGTTAATCATCACCTTTTTCATGATTCATTAGAGAAGGAAGTCATAAATCACTACACTTCCATCACTGAACTCCCACTACATGAGCCATTTCACAGATAAACCGGACCTGCATCAAGTCAGCTAACACTCAATGTCGTTGATCAATGCACGCAAGCACACTTTTGTTCCTACGTTAAACATTATGCGCCCTAGTGTTGCTATCCTTTTATGTAAATAAAAATTTTAAAAACATTACTTGTACGATGTTACTGTACCTCAGTGATTTGTGCTGCACCCTCACTTCCAGTTTTCCAGTAACTGATAACATAGTACTAGTGAGTAGTCCCTGGAACGAACCACAGATCTCATGTTTCAACAATGTTAGATCATTTATTATAATAACCTGACCCTGGTTGTAATCTATTGTAATTTACCTGGCTTTGGTTTAGCATAATTTGCACAAACCAGGTTTAGATCAAACTATAGCATCTCTAGTATAACGCTGAAAGCTGAAGAAATATTTTTCGTGATGAGAAGAAATGAAACAGAAAGGGCATATGCATATGACAGCATTTACTGTTTTCATTGTCTATGCCCATTGTACATTCCATATCAAAGTGCAATTTTATTTTTTTTTTCTTACGGACAAAATAAATTACTTTCTTGGTTAACCCCTACACCGCGGGCTTGTTTACCAATTACTTGCGTGTCCCGCGGGGTTATTTGGGCTCCGAGAGACTCTCAAAAAATATTTGCTAAAAATCAGTTATTAGTCCTAGAATAATAAAATTATATATGCTTATAGCACATACCTTCAGCTTTCTCCTGGAATGATTGTTGAGCCTTCGTCAGTTTCCGTAGGACTTGTGGAGACCTCTGAAGTAGGGTAACTAAGTCTCCACTTTACACTTCCCGACAACCCGTTATATGATTACCACAGCCAGATACAAACACTATAAACACTATTCTACCATTTTCAAGTAGTTTGGGATCCATACTAAAAAAAAAACAGTGTGAAAGCAATGGAAATTACGAGCGCGTCTGATCGCCGCACTTGCGCTAGTTCGCTCTAGGCACTCTGTCATTTATTATTCATAAAACCCCTCACACTTTATATTTCTATTACTATATCACACTTATATATATCTGGAGTCTTTCTCCATAAGTTTCATTCAGTCGTATTATTTTATTGTCACTGAAGTCATTCTATTTTTCAGTCAGTAAAATACGTAGAGAGCCACGGATTCACTCTCACTGTTATAACATAAATTATTTGTACTCATATTCTTATATTACTAATTACTTACATTACTATTTACATTTTCTATTCTATTTTCAATATTTACCCTTCTATTTTACTTACAATGTGTTATTCACTGTCACTTTCAGTAAGATGAAACTATAGTACACTGTTCAATCATATGAACTGAACATCCATTGCTTTCACCTGCTATTTACACATTATTTACACATTATTTACACATTATTTCCAAATAATTCTGCTTCCACACTTGCACTGTTAGAACTGCTTCTGGCTGTGATAATCGAAGAAGCAGGTTACACAGAGGGGAACCTGGCATTCAGCGCACTGCCAAGAGGTGCGTTTATGCTCAGGTGTGCGGCGTGTGGTATGCGCACATACCTGACACCTGCGAATCGCAGCCTTCCTTTTCCCTGTGGCAGGCATTAGCTCAAGTCTGTGCCGCTCCATATACGCCCTCTGCTCAAGTCGGTCGGGAAGTGTAACTGGATGGCGCCTTGGAGTTGCTGCTTGCACCTTACCATATTTTTCCAGCAGCTGCTGGACACAAGTCCTGGCGAACAACCTCAGGGAGAAGGACTTGGGTGGCTTTACCTTCATCTTGTACAGGATGAAGGCGTTCAGCATCGTCATATCTATGAGATGCAGAAAAACTTTCCTGTACCACCTAGTATTCTTCCTGAGGCAGTCGATCTCACCAATCATCATGTCGGACTTGTCCACCAGCCGCATGTTTATATTATAGTCCAACACAGCATCAGGTTTCATCACAGGTTCGCCTGTCCTACGGTCGACCTTCCCACTGTCTCTCATCTCCCCTTATGTACGGTGGTGAGCATGTGCACGACTCTCTTGTCATGCCACCGTATTGCCAGCATCTTCTCAGACTTGCGTAGGTGCACGTCTCCTCGCTGCGAGTTTCCTGCCTCTGGGAATTTGGGGAAGTTGGCACGATTACTTTTGACAGTGCCGCAGGAGCCAATGCCGTGCTCAGAAAGGTATTTGGCAAGTTTCGGTGCTGTATAGTAGTTGTCTGTATACAGCACATGATTCCCACCAAAATACTTTTCTAGGAGCACTTTCACTACACAGCCTGAGAAGCCAAGGGTGTGTGTTTTATCGAGATCGACAGTGCTGGCTGAATATATGACGAAGTCAAGGATGTACCCCGTCTTACAGTCGCACAGTACAAAGAACTTAATTCCAAAGCGATGGCGTTTGCTTGGAATGTACTGGACAAACCGAAGACGTCCTCTGAACAGAACCAAGGACTCATCAATGACAACCTTCTGAAATGGGTGGAAGAATGACATGAACTTATCCTTCATTCTGTTCAGAATCTCCCGGATCTTCCAGAGTGGGTCGGTTTGGGAAGGTACATCGTTGTCGGCAAAGTGCAGGTTTCCCATGATGTTCCGGAAGCGATCTCTGGCCATGTACTTGTTGAAGGTCGGTGAGGGTAGTAAGGGGTCCATGGACCAGTATTCTTCCAACTCATGCTTCTTGGAGTGTGGCATAAGAAGCATGAGGGCAAAGAACACATACAGCTCCTGCACTCCCAGCATGGTCCACTGTTGCATCTTGGCTGCACCTGTACCACTAGCAGCACGTTGTGATTCGAACCTGTTAGTCTCATCACATATGTGCTGCATGACTTCGTCATCTAGGAAGGCCAAAAGGTAGTCGACACACTCAGCATTTTCGCCCATAGTGAAGGCAGGCTGAACTCCTGACGAGCTCTCATCGAAAACCAGGTTTTCGGGGACAAAATCTGACCCTTCCGTCCACGCGAAGGCGTCCAGGATTCCCTGGCGTGGCGGTGGAGGGATGGTGGTGGTGGTGGTGGTGGAGGTTGGCTGAGAGGGAGGCTTATCACGGTCAAGGTCACTCGCACTGACCCTAGGTTGCCGTACAGCACTAGCAGCCCTTACCCTACTAGCTACACTACTTCTCACTCTCTTAGATCTACCTCTACCTCTACGGCCGGCCTTCACTGTTGATGCTGGTGGTGACTCCGACGACGAAGACTCCAGAGATAACTCAGCCGACGATGATGACGAGATGAGTAAAGCGGGGCTTGGGGAACGGGGAGGTGAATGATCTCGTGACTCATGGCGGGCTGGGTCACGTGGGGGCATTGTTCTGGGGCTAACACGCCGCCTTTTCACTCCCTTCCCAAATTCTTTTCCTTCCTGCACTAAAGGCTCCTTTCCCTTGGAGCTACACACAGATTCACTGGTAGGAGCACTTGTTGTCGCTGTTTCTGGCGCGATAAGTTCACCCGGCTCATCACACGATTCACCGGAATCGTCAAAATCGCTGTCCATTATTATCATCGACAATTCAGCAAGTTCTCGTGCCACTGCAGAGTCACTGAGGCCTTTCCTGCTTGCCTCAACACTTTTCTTGGGGGTAGAGGTCACGGGGCCCTTTGCAATGGGCGCAGAAGCGGCAGGAATGGCGGGCGCGAGTGCGACATGTTGTCTCTGCAGTGGAGGACAAGGAACTAAATGCCGCGGCTTATCTGAGAAGGGAAGGGTTGACAATGACACTTTAGGCTGACTGCTGCTAACTTACAGGCTAATTTTTTATAGGTAGAAAATCTCGGCAATAAATAAAGAAATAGGTACTTCCAGGTGAATGTAAATGTCAATTAGGATTCTCCCTTCCTTTCTGATATATATTTTTATTACAGACATCGATTACAAGGCATAAATCAAAGGGGAAATTACCGTGGTAATGTAGCGAATGAATGCACGTGAGGTTTTGTCAGGTGATAATTGGGCAATTTCAGGAGTATAACACTATCACTTACCTGTTTTTTTTGGTATATATTATTGGGTAAAAATATTGGGCATAGGGCTTATTTCAATGGATGAAATCTGTGGAAAAAGAAGAGGGAAATTTCCGTCGCGCAGCGCGGCGTGGGAGGTGAGAGGAGAGGGTAATGGAGGGCAAGTAGGGAGGGGAGTCAAGAAGGGGGTAAATTATCTGAGAAGGGAAGGGTTGACAATGACACTTTAGGCTTACTGCTGCTAACTTACATGCTAATTTTTTATAGGTAGAAAATCTCGGTAATAAATATAGAAATAGGTAGTTCCAGGTGACTGTAAATGTCAATTAGGATTCTCCCTTCCTTTCTGATATATATTTTTATTACAGACATCGATTACAAGGCATAAATCAAAGGGGAAATTACCGTGGTAATGTAGCGAATGAATGCACGTGAGGTGTTGTCAGGTGATAATTAGGCAATTTCTGGAGTATAACACTATCACTTACCTGTTTTTTTTTTGGTATATATTATTGGGTAAAAATATAGGGCATAGGCCTTATTTCAATGGATGAAATCTGTGGAAAGAGAAGGGGGAAATTTCCGTAGCGCAGCGCGGCGTGGGAGGTGAGAGGAGAGGGTAATGGAGGGCAGGTAGGGAGGGGAGTCAGGAAGGGGTTAAAATAGCTAAAATGTCAACAATGGATGGGAGTACAGATGAGATTTGGAGTGCTGACTAGTGTTGAACATTGGCAGTACTGATATATGATACAAGCCACCACTTGAGAGCCCGGGATAATTCAAAATAACACAGAATCACAAAAGTGACGCCCCGCGGTATGATCCATTGTAGCCGAGCGTCACGAAAGTGACGCCCCGCGGTTAAGGGGTTAAATCAAATAGTAGCTATTACGTTAGGTAACATGACGCTCTTGAAAATTTGTTGGTTTAATCAACATTCGAGTGTATTTGACTTAGTAGACAGTTTTAAAACAAAAGGCGGTAAGTACAGTATATTCTTTATCTCCGTCGCTACGAATGATGGGGGAGGGGGGGAGGAAGGACTTTAAGTTGAAACAACCTTATTAGCTAGAGGGAAAAAAAGAAAATCTACGGTTCAAGATATTAAAAAGTCCAAGCAGTAAAATGTTTAGTACTGATTATATGAAAATGACCAGTTATTCCAGTCAAATGAGACCTGTATTATGCTTAAGTTATTCCATTCAGCCCATTGATATAATATTTTGTATTATATCTTTGCTATCCAAGCGACTTTATTCAGTTTGGGTGAATTTTATTGTTTTTGGTGTGTTTAGATAGAACTTTTATTAATCCATCCACTGGCAAGGCCCTTTTGTAAGCTGGTTAAATCTTTTTCTGGTTGGAAAAGTAAATTGTTAAAGACGGCCTTTAGCTGAAGACATAAGCGGTGAAGATAAGTTACTTAGGGAAATGCTTTATAATGTTAGTAATTGGGTGGTTCTGAATTTTCATTCAAGTCTGGGATATATATTTTGCTATACTTATCTCCTTCAGCATGAGGGCCATCTTTCTGTTATTTATTTCCACTTTCCTTTGGATGATATAAATATCTTACAGGAGCTCCCAGTACCAAAGAAGTTAATGAAGGCTGTGATCAAACCTTTCTCATTCAAAACTATTATCATAGCTGCAAAGAATCATCCAATGGTAGTAAGAAGAGAAAGTCATCCCTTTAATAACAAAATGCAAATTTATGGCTAAAAAATTGCCATTGCAAGAGTTTCTTCTATCTTTATGAAAAAGGAACAACTTTTACCTCAGCATTTCTTCGAATCTCCTTCATTTCTCATAACGTCAGTCTCAATTTTGTTGAAGTGGCTGAAGTGGCTGTGTAAGTCGGCGTTGTTAATAATTAAAGATGTGCCTAGCAACCTAAAAATAGGTGTTCTGTATTAGTAATAGACCGTGTTATTCTCAGTTACAGATTTGGAAAAAGCAATTATAATTACTGAATCCGTAAACCTTTATAATATTTAATATCATTGTTGTATTTTGTAGTACTGAAACAATTTATGTATATTTTTATATGAAAGAACCTTTTGCATCAAACAGATATAGTTAAACAGCCTGTTTCCTCATTGCATCAATTTCAGATGCAAAAGTTTCTCATTTCTCTAACTCCATTTCAGTATATTTTGTACTCGTTGAATATGCCTCACCAGTTTTGTTGAACAAAAGGTTAAAGGGCTAAGTCAGTCATCTGATTGCCCAGCATCAGTAGATACTACTGACACTAAGTCTTCACTTTTTTGCACAGAAAACACGTGAGTATTCATTATAAGGCCTGGAAGAAGCGTAAACATAAAAACTGTGATTCTGTGATAACAGTTTATGCTGAACTGTTTCAATATCATGTAGTTTTACCATCAATATGTCTCTCAAAAAAATTGTTAAGCATTATTCGAATATCTAGTGCAGGGCTGGGGAACCTTTCTCCTATTAAGGGTCAATAGGATATTTTTTAACATTTGTGGGCCATACAAAATTATCAACTTAAAATCAACTGTAGCCCCGTATATATATATATATATATATATATATATATATATATATATATATATATATATATATGTTCATGAGTTTATAAAATTGCAATTATGAATTGCCTCGCGGGCCTGATCAAATGGTCTAGCGGGCCTTATACGGCCTGGAGGCCGGACGTTCCCCTCCCCTGATCTAGTACTGTATATTACACATTTATCATACAATACTCGTATTCGATATAATCAGCAGTGTCTAGAAAATACAAAAATGGTACAGAACTAGTGAATACTTATCAATAGACCACTAAAAATGGATGAGAGCAATGAGGAAAATCAGGTCTGGTTGGTACCTGATAGGCTGTGTTTACTCTGAGTCAGCTGACTGACAAATGCTGCCATTTGTTGAGGGGATCAGGCACCAGGGTAAAGGCTACAATATTGCTGAGCAGCCTGGATAGGGTCTCCCTTTCTGTACCTCCACTTCAGTATACTTTATATTCTATGAATATGCATCACTATTATTGTTGAGCAAAAGGTTTGGGATTCAGTGAGGTAAGTGTGCATTTGATGGAAACATCAGCCTCTCCAGCCCAAAGGGCACAGCTCCTAGACTGAGACCTAACAGGAGAAGCAACGGAGGCCCCAGCATATGAGTTAGTTAGGTTCCTGAAACTGGATAAGGAACTGTCTGATGTCTCTTGCTTCAGATCCTCCCATTGCTTCATTCTTCGTTCTTGGGCAGCTACTTCTAAGGTTTCCTTCTTGCACAGGTTTTACAAGCCAGTCTGAATGAGACATAAGAGAGACATGTATCAACATAACATGAGAACACCTTGTTTCATAACAAAAACAATCAATTATTAGTTTAACAACGTGACAAACGAAATTCGCTACTTTTTCTCATTATTATTTTTAGTTGGATGACACCGCAATGAAGAGCTGAAGGCCATCTACCTTAATCCCTGTCTACACAAAATTGGTGAGTGAAGTATTTCGTAATAAGTTGGAATTAAAATACTAATCCTGCATTGTCAGTCCAAATGTAAACCAAAAGTGTTTTTTTTCCCTAGCTGCAGATGTCTTAGGTTCCTCTTCAAACTTTTGAAACTGTCTAACGTTTGCCAACATACAGTGCAAAGTATGTGAATTCACAGCCAAAGAGTGAACTTTTAGGATACTGTGTGTTTTGTACTTTAATTTAGTGAAACGGGTCAACCTATAATTGAATTCCTTTCTTAACTCTAGGACATCCATTTCTTATCCTTTCCATCTACAGACGATCTTCAGCACGAGGCAGTTTTAAAATCGGAGGAGTGAGATATAGCCTTCATAACCACTTTCACTGAAGAGGTCTTTTCCAAGTTCATAAAATCGATTGAAACCAACAACAACAACAACAAAAAAGCATTCGTGAGCCTAATGCTTATCGTCCGCTAGAATATGCGAATATGCTGTTGGCCAAGTCCAAGATATTGGTCATATCTTGATACCCTGAATATTTCATGTTGATAGCTGTAGCCGTTCAAGAGACATAACGGTGCTAAAAGCTAGCAATAAAAATTAGTTGACTTATGGTAGCCATTTTGGTGACCTTGACAATGACCCCAAGTGCCCATTTTCGAACTATTCCAAGATTTTCGCCCTGTCTTGATACTTTCACGGTTTATGATGATAGCTCAAGCCATTAATGAGATATAATGGGAACACACACACACACACACACACACACACACACACACACACACACACACACACACACACACCTAGGTGTGATCATCCATAACAGACTATCTCCGGCTGACCACATCAGCGAGAAGGTACGGAACATGTATACACTGCTTGCAAATATGAGAATAGCATTCACATATATAAATGAAGACATGCTAAGAAGGATAATAACATCATTCATTAGACCAACCCCGGAATATGCATCAGTAGTCTGGAGTCCTCATCTCAAAAAGCACATAGACAAGATTGAAAAAGTTCAAAGGGCCGCTACAAGATGGATACCAAGCTTAAGGGACCTAAGCTACGAAGAAAGACTAAATAAACTGAATCTACCAACACTACAGGAGAGAAGGAAAAGAGGTGACATGATAATGCTATATAAGTGCATATCAGGGAAGGAGAAAATAGACATAAATGATTACTTAAAATATGGAGAAGCATCAGCAAGAGGACGCTGCTGCAAAAAACTGCATAAGAAGAGAGGTGATAAAGACGTAAGGAAATTCAGTTTCCCAAAAAGAGCAATTGATCAATGGAATGCACTACCGAATGAAATAGTGTGTGCCAAAACAATTCACAAATTTAAGGATATGTACGATAAATATGGTTTAAGACACGGGACAGTACGAGCTTGACTCATTCCTGTAAAGATACAATTAGGTAAGAACAATTAGGTAAGGTAAGAACACACACACACACACACACACACACACACACACTCACACACACACACACAGGCAAGCAAAAACATTATCGCTCCGCCTTGCTAAAGGGCAGGCGATTTTGAATTTGAAAATACGCCACCGAATTCAGGGAGTTTACCGTTAGAAATGAGTTGTTACAGATGCGAGTGAACAGGACGATGAAAAAAGAAAGGTATAGTACATATGAATGACCGAGAAAGGGTGGACGTCTGTCACGGGTTTTTAAAAATATCACGGTGTTTTTAAATAAATGCTAAATATTATTTAATTGATAATAATGTTCATCAGTATTGAAGAGCAGGGACAATGATTGTCTTACTAAATCAAGCAACGATTACTTTACGCTAGCTTGCTTCGCACGATTCTCTAAGAACGAGAATTTATAAACTTTCTCAACAGTACACAGCAGAGACTAATTACTCGATTGCTGTTACTGTTAGCCTCTGGAGAAAGTTACTTCACCCCTGACAATAAATAACTAATACTAATAACAGTATCAGGTTCTTGCTGGTGCTTAACTCCTAGGAGGCACAACGGATTTTAAGTTTAATACAAGACTGGCCTAAGTACCAGTTATGAATAGCAAAACGTTTATGCAAGCTAGGAGCTATATGGAAAATAAGCTTAATTGTGGAGAAATGAAACAAGAGTTTACATTACATTAAGCTCAAGAAAAAGAACTGTTAAATTTATTGATTACAAAAATAAATTTAACATTACAATTCAAATCAAATTAATGAGGTCGCACTCACTCACTCACACAAAAGCTAAATACTTACGCCTAGGAAAAACACCTTAATTAAACTCTTAAGTCTAGGAAAATACAAAAAGGAAATACTGGTCAATGAATGCTGTGTATCACCGAAAGCTGAACTAAGGATGGGAGCACTGGAGAACTGTGAAGTGGAGTTTGGGTACTAGCTGACCTCTCACACTGCTGGCACAGGACCTCTCTCCGTCAGAGCAAACACTCGACTGCCTAAGTCGTGGGAAACAAAAGCGGAGCACTAGGCCGCATTTTTCTAATGGTCGAGTGAGCGAAACGCGCCCAAAACAAATCGCTCACCAGAAGCGCTTATTCTCACACAAAGACGATCACGTATGACAATGAAAAATTGATTTGACAAAGCTTCCGTCTGAATGAGCGGTTAACTGAACGATAAACAGTGTGTTTTCCACTAATAGTTTGTGGCTTCTCACAAAAGGGAAATGTCGCAAATTTGATTCGTGACATTACGCCCATACAAAATTAAATTTTTTCCTTATGGGAAAAAATTTGTGGATATATATATATATATATATATATGTACACATCCTAACTCAGTCACACAAGATTCACACTGTGGCGTGTGTGCTATCCTGCTTCAGGAGAAAGTCGCAGTCGCCAGTGAGCGAAAAAACCTCGTATTTATGTTAATAGAAGCAAGCTTGAGGGAAAAACTCCGTGACGACGGTGAAAATCCTGTACTCAGGTCAAACTGAGCGAAAGTTAGCTACATTTACACTGACAACTAATTGTTGTGTAGCGTGGTGTAAGTAATACACGGTGTAGGTTTGACAGTTGTAGTGTAACTGTACCAACTTGTAAAATGACACAGTAAATAATATGGCGACGACGAAGGCAGAGGAAAAGAGGCGGCAGCGTGCGGCAGACGATCAGCTGGCCCGCACAGCAAAACTGCTACACCCATTGCTGTACCTGCAAAACCAATTAAGGTGGAGCATCAAAAGTGTCAATGAGACAAAATTCTTATTACATACAATTACTCTCTCTGCCTAGCAATCACTACATTCGAGGTCGCCATTAATTATAGCACACGATTACTGTCAGCAAGTTGAGAATCCTTGTGCAAACTCGGGTCTTCCACAGTCTCGAACTGCACACGGGTCCTCAACCTGTGCCTTAACCTACAGTACTTATATTAATATCAGGGAGCTGAGAATCGTTGTGGAAACTCGGGTCTTCCATAGCCTCGAGTCGCCTCTGCGGAGTTCTCACTTCCCCCTTTACCTACAGTACTTATATTAATATCGGGGAGCTGAGAATCCTTGTGCAAACTCGGGTCTTCCATAGCCTCAAGTCGCCTCTGCGGAGTTCTCACTTCCCCCTTAACCTACAGTACTTACATTAGTCTCGAGGAGCTGAGAATCCTTGTGCAAACTCGGGTCTTCCATAGCCTCAAGTCGCCTCTGCGGAGTTCTCACTTCCCCCTTAACCTACAGTACTTATATTAGTCTCGGGGAGCTGAGAATCCTTGTGCAAACTCGGGTCTTCCATAGTCTCGAGTCGCCTCTGCGGAGTCTCTCTCGAACTTCCCCCTTAACCTACAGTACTTATATTAGTATCGGGGAGCTGAGAATCCTTGTGCAAACTCGGGTCTTCCATAGCCTCAAGTCGCCTCTGCGGAGTTCTCACTTCCCCCTTAACCTACAGTACTTATATTAGTATCGGGGAGCTGAGAATCCTTGTGCAAACTCGGGTCTTCCATAGCCTCGAGTCGCCTCTGCAGGGTTCTCTCTTCCCCCTTAACCTACAGTACACGTGTATGTACAGGCCCTGGACATACTGTGTCCTGTGGGGCCAACAAGTGAGACGTCAGGTCTACACTTTTGACTGGGAACCAGGCTGGTCCTTGGATTACTCAAATCTCTGAGGATGCCTATCACGGAACCCAGCATACAACAACTGCCCATGTTAGTCAGCAGTTAGCAGGCGAGACATCAGGTCTGCACCTACGTTATCACTTCCCTTGATGTATCTCACAACAAGGTTAAACTGCTGTAAATACAGCATCCAGCGTGTCAATCTTGCATTAGCCGTCTTGGTCGTGCTAAGACTAATGAGTGGCATATGGTCAGTTTCCAGAGTAAATGATGCCCCAAATAAATAATAATAATATTTTTTAACACCATCAACTACAGCCAAGAGTTCTTTCTCAACAGTACTGTAATTCCTCTCGGCGGGTTTTAGCCTACGGCTGTGGTATGTCACTGGGAAGATTCCACCTTCCGATTCCTGCATCAATACGGCACCTACTCCATCTTGTGAAGCATCAGTGCGCAGTATGAAAGGTTTGCTGGAATCAGGCAACTGCAAGCTAGGCTCCTTGCACAACATATTCTTGAGGGTGGCAAAAGATCTCTCTTGCGCTTCTCCCCATTCAATGGTGCTTCGAGCATATTTCCGTAGCACTTCGTACAACGGTTGGGCAATGAGAGCAAAGTTGGGGATAAAACTCCTATAATATCCCACTAGGCCAAGAAATGCCCTAACCTGTTTCTTGGTCACGGGTCTCGGGGCTTCTCTAACCTTCCTGATCTTGTCACCCTGACACCTGCAGTGATTGTTGCCAACAATATGACTGAGGAACTCCACCTCACTGTGAGCAATCTTGCATTTGCTAGGCTTCACAGTCATGTTGAAACTCTGGAGTCTACTGAAGACAATTTCCAAGAGTCTGAGGTGCTCCTCCAACGTGGCGGAATGAACGAGGACATCTTCAACAAACATCTCTACTCCTACAATACCATGGAGCACTTGTCTCATGGCACGATTGACTACTGCTGGGGAATTGGTAAGTCCAAATGGGAGGACTTTATACTGGTACAACCCCCTAGGAGTAGCAAAGGCAGTGAACTGACGACTCTCAGGATGAAGGGGAATCTGGAAGAAACCCTTCGCTAGGTCGAGCTTCGTGAAATATCGTGACCCTGCCAGCTTGGAGAAGATGGCAATATGGTCACCCATTGGCTCAGCATCCACTTTGGTGATTGCACTGAGCCTTCTATAGTCGCCACAAATCTTGACTCCACCATCTTTCTTGCGGACTACTACCATCGGACTACAGTAAGGAGATGAGGACTTTTCAATAATGCCTGCAGTCTCCATGTCAGCAATTTCCTTATCTACTGCATCCTGTAGTCGCATGGGAATCGGATATGGCTTAACCTTTATAGGAGCATTGCTGGTCAACTCAATTTTATGACACACAACCTTTGCAAGTCTAGGTTGATCTGAGAAGACATCAGCATACTGACAGAGCAGTGACCATAAGGCATTTTGGTCTCCTACTGCTAAGTCAGGGTTAAGTGAAACATCTCCGACAGTTTCTTCCTGACGGGACTGAGTGGTTAAGGGCTCGTCATCATGGTCATCAGCTGGGATCACCGCGGCTGCCCCGGTTTCTTCCAGTGGCTGGTCACTATCATCAGCTACTCGTAGGCCAGTCTCCTCGGGGTCTGACTCATGATAAGCCTTCAACATGTTAATGTGGAACCTTTTACGAAGATTCCCCATCTGAATTATGTAGTTGAGGTCTGAAATGCGCTCTACTACATCAAATGGACCCTTCCACTGCGCCAACAACTTGTTCTGGGCAGTGGGGAGTAATACCAAGCATTTATCGCCTGGATTAAACTTCCGAAGCTTTGCCTTCTTATCGTAATAAGCCTTTTGAACTTCACACGCCTTGATCAGTTCTTCCTTAGCTAACTCGCACGTCGACTGGAGGCGGTCAGCCAAATCAAGGATGTAGGTGTAGGTGGTCTTGGCTTCAGGGTCGGGTTCTTCATCGTCCCATAACTCACGAAGGACTTGAAGTGGGCCCCGGGCCGACCTTCCATACACCAGTTCAAAGGGTGAGAATTTCAATGAATGCTGTGGGGCTTCTCGATAAGCAAACAGAAGAGGAGCAATGAACCGTGGCCATTCCTTTGGCTGTTCGGCAGTCATGCGCCTCAACATCTTCTTGAGAGTTCCATTGAACCTCTCACACAACCCGTTACACATGGGATGATACGGCGTAGTCCATAAGCCTCGGATGGACAGCAACCTGAATGCTTCGTTCATCATTGCTGAAGTGAACTGCGAACCTCGGTCGCATAAGACCTCCTTAGGGATACCTACACGACAGAACACTTCAATTAATGCCTCAGCAACAGTGACGGCCTCTATATTCTTAAGGGCCACGGCTTCAGGCCACCGTGTGCTGAAATCAACAATAGTGAGGATATACTTTGATCCATGACTAGCCCTAGGGGAGATTGGCCCAACTATGTCAACTGCTACTCTCTCGAACGGTTCAGAGATTATGGGCATTGGCTTCAATGGCGCAGGACGGACACGTCCCAGGTCAGTGGTACGCTGACACACATCATAGGAACGTACGAGCCTCGTTATTTCCCGTTCCATTCCTGGCCAGAAAAAGTCTGCATGGTTGGGGTCAGAGGTCTTCTTTTGACCCATGTGACCTCCCATCGCTGAACAATGACCTAATTCAAACACTGCTCAGCGATACTTTGCAGGAACGACAAACTGCAGTCGAACCTCACCCTGGGGTGTCTGTGACTCACGGTACAGCCGTCCTCACTTACGAAGGAACCTGGCTTGTCCTCCCCGTGAATACTTGATCACTTTACCCTCCAGCTTCTTGCGCACTGAGGCAAGAGTCGAGTCAGTCTGTTGCTCTTGGACAACATCTTGACTACGAATCAGATCTTGCGGCGTTGCGACAGTCAACGGAGTGACGCGATTTGGAGCCTTGGCCACGGCTCGTGTTATCGCAGCAGCCGAAGTCTGAGTAGCAACATCTACAGCGCAACTATTTTTGACTCCGTGAATGTTTCCTACTATGAGGTCAAATTGAGGTTCTGGCATGACAGCTGCAAGTGTCGTACCAGTATAAATGGAGATGCCACCTGGATACGTGCCTCAGGGAACAATCTCACTGATCCATCAATAAGTCTAACTTGGATCTGTCGACCTGAATACTCATCAGGCCGAACTAAACTCTGCTTAACAGAGCAACCTGAGGAACCATTGTCCCTCAGGACATTTACAGAAACACCTCCCACAGACCCTGGCCGAACAAGAAAGGCAGTGTTGCTGGTGGAAGGGTCTGAGGAGGTAGCAGCCAGTCATTCATGAGACTGCAGAACAACCGATGCAGCAAACATGGCGCCCTGGGAACTAGGTGTCTGAGGAGAGTTCATGGTCGGAGGGGGACTTGTGAACTGTTGGGAACTACCTGTACTGGTAGAGATGGCACCACCGGGTACTTGTGGAATGAAGGCTGCATTTGCCTCCTGCCTCTGATACACTAATTGACCTGACTGAGGATTACGTGGCTTGTCCTTGTATTGCTGCTGCTGCTTGGGGAACTGCTGCTGGTTGGGGTGCTTGTTGTACCGCTTCCAAGCAGGCTGCTGTGTATTTTGCCCCTGGTCCTTCTGCGGTTTGCTTGGACCTTGGCCATTACTCTGAAAACGGCCTAGGTGCTGGGATTCAGTCTGAGATGATTTCCCAGATTTATCAGGTTTTCTGTTCCAGGTGTTTTGCTTACGAGTTTGATACCCGTATGCAGTAAAGAATGCGTCAGCCTTTTCTGCCATTTGGCTGGCATCTTTCACCTGGCAGATCTTAAGCTGTGCTATGAGCTCAGCAGGCCACGACCTCTCTAGCTGTGTACGCAGCATAAGGTCAATTATCCCCTCACGCGTGGAAGGAGTTTCATCTTTCTCCATCCACTCATTTATGTAAGCATTGAGATGATCGAGGAACTGAAAAGCTGTCTCCTTGTCTTGGAGACGAGCTCGCATGAACTGAACTTTGGCATCGTCTACTGTGAGACCATACGCCTTAATGAGTGCAGCTTTCATCATCTCATATGTGAGATTGTCTCCACGAATTCTGTGGAGAATATCGAGGGCAGGGCCCTCAAATAAACTAAGAAATTGGATCTGCTTAGCTGCCTCATCCAGTTGATACATGTCTGCCATGTCCTCAAAACGAGCTATGTACGGCTCGATTCGCTCGCTTTCCTTGTATGAAGGAAGCTTGATGCATGGGGTCGCCAGGACATGTGCAGGGAGAACGCTCGTGGAGCTTTGACCAACTGCACCAGATGTATCTGAAGCCAAGGAATCTCGCTTGAGCTTCAGCATTTCATATTCGTGTTTTTCACGTGCTTCTCGCTCGGCACGTTCGTGTTCTCGTTCTCTCTCTTGTTCCTCACGCTGTTCTCGCTCATGTTCCAAGTCGAGTTCGCGCTGTTTTTGCTCGTGTTCGCGCTGTTGTCTCTCTTTTTCTAACTCGAGCTCGCGTTGTTTCTGCTCGTGTTCGCGCTCCTTTTCGCGTTCCTCACGCTGTTCTCGCTCGTATTCGCGCTGAATCTTACGCTCTTCACGGGCATCATTCTCTCGCTGCTGCTCCTGATTATGCCGTGAGAGTATATACTCTTTAATTTCGGTTGGGTCCGAAAGACCCATTTCTTTGGCTTCCTGTAAAAATACAGTGGTAGCCATGGCGCTAATTTACTAAGCAAACCGAAACTGAGTACTGACTGCTTCGCAAACGAATGCTAATAACACAAATAAAGAATACAGACACAAGCTAGTGGTGACCTGTCTTATCTAGTTAACTGGAAAGGAATAAAGCAAAAATGCAAATAACTGGGAAGACTCAATAATTAACACAATGGGTACGGCGGGTACCCAGGGGTGAATAAAATCGTTTGGCGTTACCAAGAATAAACTAGAGTTAAGTACTCTATTGATTAATAAAGCAAAAAATCACTTGCTAAATTAACGGTAACCACCAGTAAACTTGTGCCTATAAACTTTAATGATAAATTCCTAAATATGAACGAGTGAGTACTATCTCGTGAATAGCTTTAGAGCTAGGAGTTAATATCCTGGCGAGGTCCCCAATTGTCACGGGGTTTTTAAAATATCACGGTGTTTTTAAATAAATGCTAAATATTATTTAATTGATAATAATGTTCATTAATATTGAAGAGCAGAGACAATGATTGTCTTACTAAATCAAGCAACGATTACTTTACACTGGCTTGCTTCGCACG
Organism: Coenobita brevimanus; assembly: GCF_032717465.1. Classification (NCBI taxonomy): domain Eukaryota; kingdom Metazoa; phylum Arthropoda; class Malacostraca; order Decapoda; family Coenobitidae; genus Coenobita; species Coenobita brevimanus. The sequence continues at coordinate 29,180,203 of NC_137040.1, read as the reverse complement.
ATTCTCTAAGAACGAGAATTTATAAACTTTCTCAACAGTACACAGCAGAGACTAATTACTCGATTGCTGTTACTGTTAGCCTCTGGAGAAAGTTACTTCACCCCTGACAATAAATAACTAATACTAATAACAGTATCAGGTTCTTGTTGGTGCTTAACTCCTAGGAGGCACAACGGATTTTAAGTTTAATACAAGACTGGCCTAAGTACCAGTTATGAATAGCAAAACGTTTATGCAAGCTAGGAGCTATATGGAAAATAAGCTTAATTGTGGAGAAATGAAACAAGAGTTTACATTACATTAAGCTCAAGAAAAAGAACTGTTAAATTTATTGATTACAAAAATAAATATAACGTTACAATTCAAATCAAATTAATGAGATTGCACTCACTCACTCACACAAAAGCTAAATACTTACGCCTAGGAAAAACACCTTAATTAAACTCTTAAGTCTAGGAAAATACAAAAAGGAAATACTGATCAATGAATGCTGTGTATCACCCAAAGCTGAACTAAGGATGGGAGCACTGGAGAACTGTGAAGTGGAGTTTGGGTACTAGCTGACCTCTCACACTGCTGGCACAGGACCTCTCTCCGTCAGAGCAAACACTCGACTGCCTAAGTCGTGGGAAACAAAAGCGGAGCACTAGGCCGCATTTTTCTAACGGTCAAGTGAGCGAAACGCGCCCAAAACAAATCGCTCACCGGAAGCGCTAATGTCTCACACAAAGACAATCACGTATGACAATGAAAAATTGATTTGACAAAGCTTCCGTCTGAATGAGCGGTTAACTGAACGATAAACAGTGAGTTTTCCACTAATAGTTCGTGGCTTCTCACAAAAGGGAAATGTCGCAAATTTGATTCGTGACAACGTTCAATAAGTTTTCAACAGTCAATCAATCTCTCTACATACTCTATGTATTACGCTGAGACTGGTTCTTCTAAAGTAATGGCAAGTATTCTTGTCAGCTGAGAAATCTCCCTAACATCTTTACCTAAGCGATTAACTTTGCTTATTATGCTTTACTGTCCCCTTCTATGTTACATAAAACCTTCCAATATTGGCATATTCTGGATAAATAATTTATAAATGGATATTGCCCAGCCTTACCCAAAAATAAATCTCTATGAAAAAGGGGTTAGAGAGTTTCTGTAAATGGCGAGAATCCGAGCAATGGTGTCTACAAAGTACCGGTACCCATGGGCGAATTATTCAGGTATGATGTCTGAAGAGGTTTTTGCACTACTAAAAGAGATTTTTGCACTACTAATCGTCTTGATACCTACTTGACCTACAATCCTATGTTTCTCATCCAGTGCTGGATTATAAGGAGCATCGTGTGGTACAGGCCAAACGAACAGCAGCTTCAGCATACTCTGCTTTCCCAGATACAGTGGGGAGGTTCCGTCTAGTCTCACGAAGTGTTGATAGAGGCCCATTAGCAAATCCACACACTCGCCAAGATAAGCACGCCTGGAGGTAACAACTAGTCAGTCCTTACAAGGGAGTATTAGTTACATATTACGTTTATGTTCTAGTTACATATGTGTATTATATTTGTGCCACCATTTGTGTCCACAAAATATTATTACAAAAATAATTTGCTGGTTCATAAAATGCTCTTGATTGGTGTGCCTGAAGAAGACTATTACTGTATTACCGGAAAATGATGCAAGGATATACCATAAGCCTTTCCGTACAACTTCGACTTTTTCGCTACCTTTTTCCTACCGTCTATACCCACGACATTGTTATGATTGTCATATGCAAGACCTGCGGCCCTCCTTTATGCTAATACCATAAGATTATAAATGGAACCACTCGATATTGGAAAATTGGAGCAATATGCTATGTTAACCCCATTAGTACCACGATACTCTGTCTCCCCAGATACAGCGATGTTGCGTCAACGTTCAAGAAATATTATTTCAGGACCATTTTCAAATTCATGAACCGGATCTATTATTACGTCGTAATGCAGGATTAGGCCTTAACCTTTTCAGTCTGATAACGTATTCATTTTTTCATTTTTGCCACCTCCAGACGACTTAATTCATTTTTGACGAAAGTTTTCCATGTGGGGAGCTAGATATTAATGTTTCTGACCCTGTAAACACAAAAGGTCTCATTTGAGGTTAATGTAATTGTGTGTCTGTAACAAAAATTAACCAATCAGGGGGTTGATGGAGTAAAAGGTAAAATGATACTAAACTCTGATGCAGCTAAACTAAATCTGAAGGTAAGATATACATATTAGTTGCTAGAATTATAGGATCAAATATGGCTCAGTCCTGGAATTACAGCATTATATAGTGGTGGATGGGGGAGCCCATCATCCACTCACTCAGTGTAGAGATGCCTTATGATCTCCACACTGAGTGACAAGCCAAATGGTTTCCTGTACCCAGGAAACAATTTACCACTCTGGGTGGTGACCATATAACCGGGTTTTTGGCGGGGTTAAGTGTCCCCCAGATTCCCCTATCCAAAATCACTTAATCATGACAGTTGTTTCAGAGAACCTTGGAATACCTGCCCAGTGCCCCAACCAACTGGGCAGATTTGCATGGCCATGTGCAATGTGAGAGGTGTGTATGGGAAAGCAAGAAGGTGGAAGTGGTGAATGTGTTCAAGGGTGCAAGGTATGCCGTGATGGCATTGTGTGATGCAAAGATGAAAGCGTGTGAAGTGGAGGAGTGGGAGGGTGTGAAATGTGTAAGATCGGGCATGAATGGGGGCGGAAGATGCAAAGAAGGAGTTGCTTTGCTGATGAATGAGTTGTGGCAGAGAGATTACAAATGTGTCAGCTCGATGTGTATGTATGTTAAGTTCTAGTTTGAGTGGCTATGACTGTAAATTATTCACCGTGTGAGGACAGGAGTGAGAGAGGGAAAGACAGGTTTTGGGATGAGCTGGGTGAGGTACTGGTAGAAATGCTAGGAGCTATAAAGTGATCGTAGTGGGCGATATGAATGGAAGAGTAAGCACTGGTCCTGAGGATAACATAATGGGTTGTAATGGAGTACCAGGAGAAAATGATAATGGGAAGCGACTGAAGAATATGTGTCAAGAGAGGAAGTTGTGCATTTGTAACTCGTATTTCAAATTCAGAGATGCACATACTGTAGTAGTAGTAGTAGTTGTTCTCTAGGCAGTCTGGCCGAACAGCCCCGAGTCCCTTAGGAAGGCCATGCCCGAGACCGGGCTTTCCCACAGCGCTCTCAAAGAGTGTATGTTGTGTTGTTGGCATAGGTGATTGTGTGCAATGCAGTCTTCCATAATGTGCTTAATAGTATGGGGTGCTGTGTTGCATCCTGGACAGGCATCAGCGACTGAGTCATCCAGCCTCTTCTGGTAGCTTAAGAGGGCTGGATGGTGCCCACATCTCAGCCTGGTCAGGTGGACCCTGTCCTCACGAGGAAGATAGGATTCAGAAGGGTGGATGTCAGGAGGCCGTGCATGCAGCTGTGTGTTGTCTTTACATGACTGAATGGAGCGGCGAGTAATCTGAGTGTGGATATGCTTCTGGAAGCTGGTCTGAGGTGGGCGAGGGGGAAGAGATGACAGTATTTGTTTATGGTATCGTGTGCTGGGTGTTGTTTTGATGTTCCTTGGTGTGGGTGGATGTGCTGCCATGTACTGCAGTGGATGTTGTGGGTTTGTAGAGGCTGCAGCAAGAAACTGGGTGCCCCTCATGTCTAGGTGATCTTTGACTTTGAGTACTTTGGTTTCTTGATGTAGGTGGTCTGTGGGTGTAGTAGCTGTGCTGCCTGTGATTATTTTTAGGGCCTTGTTCTGTTTGGTCTGTAAGTGTTGTAGTGTGTTTTGGTGAGGTTAGAAGCCCAGGCAGGGCTTGCATAATTCATCACTGAACGTATGTATTGTTTTTATACTGTGGTGGTAGTTTCTTTGTTGTGTCCGAATGTTGTATGGACAAGTGACGTCAAAGCATTGAGTCTTGGTGTTATTTTATTTTTAATGTTTGTGATGTGTTGTTTAAATGACATTGATGTATTGTATGTTACACCAAGGATTTTGAGTGTGTGTGTGTGTGTGTGTAAGGGGAGTGTTGTTTATGGTGAGGTGTGGGATGTGACTGTGTTCTGCTGTCCAGTTTGTGAGTAGAGTAACTGTAGATTTGGCTGGGGCTATTTTGAGCCTGTTTGTAGTGAACCATTCGTGTAGTGTGTTGAGGTAAGGGTGAATGATGTGTGCAGCTGTGTTTGCGTTTTTATGAGTGCATGTAAGTGTTATATCATCTGCATAGGAAGCTATGTGTATCTGTGGTGTGTGGGGTGGGGATATGTCGTGCATGTATAGGTTAAAGAGTGTAGGGGACAGAACAGATCCTTGGGGGACGCCGTTTGTGAAGTTTCTGATGTTAGAAGACTGACCGGCAAATGTTACGTGTGCACATCTGCCTGCTAAGTAGTTTGCCAGCCATCTTTTTGTGTTATTGTGCATGTTTGTGTTGAGTATTTTGTTTGTGAGGTTGTGGCGGGGGATGGCATCAAAAGCTTTGCTAATGTCTAGTGTGATTAGGAGTGTTCTGTGTGGTGGCCTAGCTGAATTCATGCCATCGAAAACTCTCTGTGTAAGGTCTGTAGGAAGGGTGTTTGTGGAGTGTAGTGGCCTAAAACCATGTTGTGACTGGGCTAGGGGAATGTGAGGTGTGACTAGTTGTAGTACCAGTCGTTCAGTGGCTTTAGAGGGGGTGCAGAGGAGTGTGATGGGGCGATGTGAGGAGGGTAACATGGGGTCTTTGTTGGGTTTAAGGATAGTGATGATATTGCCATGCTTCCAGATGTTGGGTATTATGTTGTGTGAGTAGCTGTAGTTTGATATGTTGGTGAGTGCTTGTATGCCTTGTGGTCCTAGGTGTTTAAGGTGAATGTTGCTTATGTTGTCTGGTCCACAGGCAAATTAGTGCTTGAGGTTGTTAATGATGTGCTTCGTCTGGTTGTAAGTGAAAGGTGCGTAGTCTGGGTCTGTGGGGAACTCTCTTACGTCAGATGATACGTCGGTCTTCGGGATGGGGGTTTAGATGGCTGACTTGTGAAAAGTGATTGATGAGAGTGTTTGCTTGTTGTTTGTTTGAGGGTATGGTGTCTATTTTTGTGATGGCAGCGTGTGATTGTGTGGTGTTGCTGTTGGAACGTGTGATGCTGTTTAGTGTTTTGTAGAGTTTGCTGATGTTTGTTTTGTGGTCAAGTGTTTGGAGGTAATTTTTCCAGTTTAGTGTTTGCTGTTCTGATATTTTATTGTTTATCTCAGTGTTTAGTTCTTGTATTTGTTGTATGGTGTCTTGTGTATGGGGTGTTGGGGAGTGTCGCAGTGTGTCACGTTGTCTGATGAGGCCTTGAATTTCTGGTGTGAAGTTGGGGTTGTGTCTCTGTTGCCTCTAGGGATGTCTTTTGTCTGCGTTTTGTATAATTGTATTGAAAGTGTGCACAGCTGTGTTGATGTTTGTGATGGGTGTACTGTTTAGTGTTTCGAGATGTTGTTCTGTTTCAGTTACAAAGGCCTCCCAGTTGGCTCTCATATTATTAGTGTATGTGTGTTTGTGGCCAGCTGGAGTGATTCTGGTTTTGGTAGTGATGATGACTGGGGGGTGATCAGAACCTAGGGTTTTGACCACTCTCCATGATGTAGTGGGGGCGAGGTTTGGGAGCAGAAGGTGATGTCTAAAGATGATGGGAGGAAGAGGGCTTGGTGTGGGATATGGGTATGTTGGTCTAGATTGTTTAGTATGTAAAGATGATCTGTCTGGGATTGTAGTACCAGCCTTCTGTCTGTGTCAGGGTTGTTGACATGCCAGGCCGACGACTTGGCGTTGAAATCACCACCCAGGATGATGTTGGGTATGTCAGTGATGTGGTGTATCTGTGGAGAGTAATTGTGTGGGACTGTGGGGGACGATTGGGGGGGAATGTATGTGTTAGCGATTGTTATGTGTGATTTGTTACCAGTGCGTATTTTAATTGATTGTATTTCTATTGTGGTGTCTTGTGGGGGGAGAAGTGACTTTGTGTGTGCACTGGTATCTGCAAAGTTGATGGATTTGTGTATCAGGGTGATGAGTCCACCGCCACCGCCGTCGGCCCGGCCTTGTCGAATGGTGGTGAAGTTATGAAATGTAGGTGTTTTCTGTGCTCTGTGTAGTTTTGTTTCTTGTAAGATGGCAATGTGTATGTTCTGTTGTTTGATGAATTGTGTGAGTTCATGTATTTTGGTGTTTATGCCATCTGTGTTTAACTGAAGGATGTTTATACTGTGTGTGCGATGTGTGTTGGCTGCTTCAGCACGGGGGGGAAGTGGTGTGGGTGGAGGGGAAGGGGTAGGAGGAGGTTGTGATGGAGGTAAGGGTTGAGGTGGATTAGGATGGGTTGGAATGGGAGGAGTTGGGGGACTGGCTGGTGCGGGAAGGGTCGGTGGGTTTGGCTGTGGAGGTGTGAAGGAAGTAGGAGTAGGATTGGAAGGGGGGTTGATGGGTGGGGGGAAGGAGGATAAGGAGCAGGTCCAAGTGTTTGTGTAATGTTTTCTGGATGCAAGTGTTGTGCAGGTGTAATGGGTCCAGTTCTTGCACGAATTGCACTGAACTGAACCCTTTGTCTGTCGGCTCGACGTGATGGGTTTTGAGCATGTTGGACATATGTATTTGTTGGTGGGTCCTGGATTGCTCTCAATGTCCCCGGCTAGAAGAAGTCGTCGAGAAATGACAGCCGGGGAGTCATTTATCGGTGTAGAAAAAACGGTGTTGCTGTGTGTGTTGTGTTGGGAGATGTGGTACTTGCCCGGGTGACCGAAGCCACTCCCAGGTACTCGAGCCCCGTGAGGGGCCGGGGGCGTTTGCGGTGGTTTGGCCCCCATGCTGTCCTCCTCTTCTCTTCGACAGCCTCTGGGGGGTAGACCCACGACGAAGACGCCACCGCTTCAGGTCCTGTAAATACACATGGTATACAGGGAGCGGGGATTGTGTTGAAATGAGCCTGATTAAATATGCGCTGGTAGAGAGGTCGATGCTGGGAACGGTTGCTGATTCGAGGGCCGTGAGAGGACGATGTGGAGGTCTGTCAGATCATATGATTGTGGTATGCAATATCGCTAAGAGGAGTAAGGTGGACCAGGCAAGAGAGCAGCAGTCAGGGAGAAAGGCTGAAAGTTGAGAAACTGAGGATCAAAGAAATGGCATATGTTTACAGAACCAAAGTAAAGTAGGAGTTAGAATCAGTGAATTGGAATGAAATAGATCTGGACAGCCTGTGGGATGCATATAGGGATTGTTTAGTTAGGAATGCTAAAGCGGTGTGTGGTGTGGCAAGAGTGACAACAAAGAAGGAAGGTACAGCATGGTGGGATGATGAGGTTAAGAAAGCAGTGGAGGAAAAGAGGAAGAAGTGGCTAAAGTGGTTACAGGACAGGGGTTCAGTTGAAATAAGAACTGAACATATTTAGAGCAAGAAGCACACAAAAGAGACTAATGAAGAGGAAATAGAAGGAGGTAAATGATGATCTAGGAAGAAAAATGAATGCAAACTACCCTGAAAATAGGAAATTATTCTGGAAAGAGGTTCAGAAATGTAGAAGAAATGTGATTGTGTGAAGGATTTAGGTGGTGGATTATTAACCCGTGTTGATGAAGTAAGGACCAGATGGAGAGAATATCTTGAAAGCCTGATGATTGGGAATAGAGAGAGCAGAGCGCCTGTAAAAATGATTGGTTTGGGGGATGTGCAGAGAAGGAATGCAGTGCCAGGAGACGTGACACTCGGACAGGTGAAGAGTGCTTTGAAGCAGCTGAAAAATGGGAAAGTAGCTGGGGTTGATGAGGTGTATGCAGAGATTATTAAGTGTAGTGGAGAGAGTGGAATGAAGTGTTTGTTGGCGATATGTAAGAAAGCATGGATAAGTGAAACTGTGCCAGCAGAATGGATAAAGGCTGTGATTGTACCCCTGTACAAAAATAAAGGTGAGCGAAGTGGGTGCAAGAAATATCGTGGCATAAGTTTATTGAGTGTGATAGGGAAGGTATGTGGAAGCATTATTATAGAGAAAATAAGAGAGATATCAGAAGTCCTAATGAGTGATGAACGGGGTGGCTTTAGGAGTGGCAGAGGATGTGTGGATCAAATATTTGCAGTGGGACAGATAGCTGAGAAGGCTTGTGAGAAAGACCATAAGGTGTTTATGGCATTCATGGATCTGGAAAAAGCTTACGACAAAGTAGACAGAGAAGCATTGTGGAAAGTATTGCTCATGTACAGTGTGGTTGGTAAGCTGCTAGGTGCCGTCAAGTGTTTTTATGATGGTAATGAAGCATGTGTAAAGGTTAATGGGCATCTAAATGAATGGTTCACTATCGGTGTGGGCGTGTGACAAGGTTGTGTGATGTCTCCATGGTTGTTCAATATATCTATGGATGGGGTGATGAGAGAAATAAAAACCCGAGTAATGGAGAGGGGGATGGCATTGGTAATGAATGGTAATGGATGGAATTTCTCAAATTTATTGTATGCTGATGATGCAGTACTAGTAAATACCGGATAAGAACTTAATAGGCTAGTGCAGAGTTTAGCTGATGTCTGTGAGCGTCGTGCCTTCAGAGTAAACGTAGAAAAGAGTAAACTGATGGTTATTGAGAGAGAAGGTGACTCCCAGTGCGATGTTACGGTGAATGGAGAGAGACTGGAACTGATAGTTCGAATACCTGGGTACAGTGATAGAAAAGAGAGGAAAATGTGCAAAAGAAGAGGAAAGTAGAGTGACACAAGGAAGAAAAGTAGCTGGTGCAATGAAGGCCTTGACAAGAAACAGAGGCTTGAGTGTTGCAGTTGCATGAGACTTACATGAAGGAGTGTTAGTGACAACTTTAACATATGTATGGGAGACTATCGTGTATCATGAAAATGAAAAGTCAAGAGTAAGAGCAGTGGAGATGGGACTGCTGAGGAATGTATGTGGAGTACAGAGGGTGGATAGGATACGAAATAATGTGATTCGTGAAAGATGTGGAGTGAGGATGTCGGTGGACACCAGAATCGAAGAGAGTGTTCCGAGATGGTATGTTCATGTGGAGAGAATCGATAACAATAGAGTGGTGAAAAAGGTACACAGTGTGTGAGCGAATTTGAAGGAGGGAGTAGGCGAGGTAGGCCAAAGAGAAGGTGGAGACATGTGGTGGATGAGTGTGTGAGGAAGAGAGGTTTGGACGTCAGTGAGGCTAGAGAACTGACATGAGATCGACGTGGCTGGATGAACGTTGTGAGAAGTGCATGATCAGGGATTTGGCACCCCTTTTTAACGTGGGAGCGTCCGTATTGACTCAGTCGGATACGTTTATATGAAGCTATAGAAAGCAGTGAATGTTTTTGGCGTAGCCGATAGTGCCAGGATTCCGGTGGGTTGAATGATGAGTGAATGAAAGCGTGCTCCATTGGATTGGGCAAATTTGGGCTGTCTGGACGTTTCTACTCCTCACCCTGCCCTAGATTGGGAAAGGAGGTCCGGATGATGATGATGATGATGATGATGATATACAAACTATGGTTCATCTGTCCTGAACCATTTTTATCCTGGGACCTTCTAGGCATATACTGACTCCAGCACGTGTGGGGTGGCATAAATAACTCAGTACATTATGCAATTTTATCTACAGCTCATCACACACAAGAACCAATAGAAATAAGGCCAGCAGAGATAATCTATACTCATTTTTTTTCAAGGCGAAGTTGCACTTGACAGGTTGGTGATGATTAGTTGAATGCAACATCTCCGAAAAACACTGTTGTATTTCAAATAATTACTAGGTGTCAATTCGTAATACCAGTAATTTTTTGAAATACAGGGATGTTACTCAGACATGTTGCATTCAGCCAATCTTCGCATCTATTAAAAAAAATAAATAGGTATGGGTGGTGATATATCAGTCAGTGTATTAACGTCTTAACAAATTTCAAACTTATAACTCATCGAGACTATATCGTAATATCCCCCTCGCCCAACCATCTCCGACGGAACCACTACCAGAGATTGAGGAACAGTGCATTGGTGCGTAAAGCTCCGCTATGAATGACATACAGATGATGAAGCAATCTTTCCAGCACAAAACCCACAGTACTAAGGACAACACTCGGCACATATACCATGAGAGGCCTAGTATGTGTGTGGGACAGTGTATCATTTTAAGTCCAGGGGACAGGAGCATCAGTAGTATAAAGGTAGCAATACACAGGCTAGGACACAATGGAAGGCGTGGGAGAATGTAACTGATAAAACCTTTCAGCCATCACGTAGTAACCTCTCACTACGAAAGATAATAAGTATCTGAACCTGCAGCCCCTCCGACACAAAGAACGTTGTACCCAGTATGAGGCCAAACAACAGGAGTATGAAATGTGTGTGACAGTGTGTATCAGCGAATGACGAGCCTAAGGTCCTGCATGAGATGAAAGAGAGGAAGGTAGCCTATACATAACATTTTATATAATGTCTGTGATCTCCCGCTATAAAACAGATTGAAGTGAAAGACTTAGCAACTGCTTCACGAAAAAGGACACAGAGCCTAGGAAAAGACCCAAAATGACAAATATTAGAGGACATTGTATATGTAAGATCGTGGCAAATGGCCTCATACTGGATACAACGTTCTTTGTGTCAGAGGGGCTGCAGGTTCAGATACTTATTATCTTTCGTAGTGAGAGGTTACTACGTGATGGCTGAAAGGTTTTATCAGTTACATTCTCCCACGCCTTCCGTTGTGTCGTAAGATAGGGGCAAATGGACTCACTTTTTTCTCCAGAGCAAAAACACTAACACCTAGGATGAAACCTGACTAGAAGAGGGTCATGTGCATGTGATAGTGCACAGTAACAAATCAAGGAGTATGCCAAGCAAAATGAAAGTCGCAGAACATACTTTGGGCTCAACCAGAAAAGGAATAGAAGAAATATCCTTTTACTCAAATGTTAGGAAGTAGTATCCTGCCTTGAAAGAAAAACTGGTGACTGACACAGCAGCTTCCCCAGGGCAAAGACTACCAATCCGAGGACAAGACCCAACGCTAAGAGCAATAGAGGACCATGAACGAGTGTTACAGTCAGACTACTCAGTGTGGCAGAGGGGATGGGGTTGTTTGAGATGCCGTCCTGTCTTGCCGTCTCCTGTGCTTCTCCTTTTTTTTTTTTTATGCGAGGAAAAAGGAACCAAAGGCCATGAGCCCGCAGTAACAGTTCCCTCCAAGAGAAAAACAAAATACAATAGAGAGCCAAATTCAAGATCCGATCATTTTGAGATGCCTGGACACACTGCGTTTGAAAGACTGGGGATCATAGGCAGCAGGAGATACAGATAGAGGGAGACAGTTCCAGAGTTGACCTGTTGCATAAATGAAAGACTGGGAGTAACGGTTAACTCTTGCATTAGAGAGTTGGACAGAAAAGGGATGAGAGTTTGCTGCCAGACGGGTGCTACGCGCCCGTTGTAGAGGTGGAGGAATGCGAGCAGACAGTTCAGAGGAGCAGAGATCATTAAAGTAGCGATAGAAAAGAGATAAAGATGCAACAGTGCGGCGAAGAGACAGAGGTTGAAGGGAGTCAGTAAGAGGAGGAGAGTTAATGAGACGAAAAGCCTTTGACTCCACCCTATTGAGAAGAGCTGTATGTGGGGAGCCTCCCCACACATGAGAGTTGTACTCCACACAGGGGCGGATAAAACCCCTGTATAGAGTCAACAATTGTGCAGGGGTAAAGAAAGAGCGGAGTCGGCTTAGCACACCCAATCTCTTGGAAGCAGATTTTACAAGAGATGTAATATGATCTTTCCAAGATAAGTCCTGAGTAAATGAAACCCCAAGCATGTTCAAGGATGATGCAGGATTAAGCTGAAAATTATTAAACATTAATGGGTATACCTGTGGAAGATTTTGTCGGGTTGATAGGTGTAAGAACTGAGTCTTAGATGCATTAAAGAAAACCATATTATTTTTACCCCAGTCAGAGATACGAGCCAAGTCAGACATTAGGTGTGCCATAGCCTCATCCCTTGTTTCTTGAAGTAACTGCTGAGATGGGCGTTGCGGGAACCGAATGGAAAGGTGAAGGGTGGAGTCATCAGCGTATGAGTGGATAGGGTTAGATGTACAGCTTAGAAGATCATTGATGAATAAAAGGAAGAGAGTTGGTGATAGGACAGAGCCCTGAGGAACACCACTGTTGATAGATCTAGGAGAAGAACGATGGCCGTCTACAACAGCGGCTATAGAACGACCAGAAAGGAAGCTAGCGATGAAGGCACAGATAGAAGGATAGAAACCGTAGGAGGGCAGTTTGGAAATTAAAGATTTATGTCAGACTCGATCGAAAGCCTTTGAGATGTCAAGTGCAATGGCAAAGCTTTCGCCAAAGTCCCGAAAGGAGGATGACCAGGAGTCTGAAAGGTAGGTGAGAAGATCGCCAGTGGAGCGTCCATGACGGAACCCATACTGACGATCGGAAAGAAGGTTGTGATAGGAAAGATGCCTTAAAATTTTTCTATTAAGAATTGACTCGAAAACTTTTGAAATACAGGACGTTAAAGCAATTGGACGATAGTTGGAGGGTTGGGAGTGGTCACCCTTCTTTGGGACTGGCTGAATGAGAGCAAACTTCCAGCAAGAAGGAAAGGTACAAGTTGACAGACAAAGGCGAAAGAGTTTGCCTAGGCAGGGTGTAAGCACAGAAGCACAGTTCTTGAGAACAACAGGAGGGACCCCATGAGGCCCATATGCCTTGTTAGTACTGAGGCCAGTGATGGCAGAAAATACATCAACTGAAGAAATTTTAATGTCAGCCATGAGGAAGTCAGAGGGAAGTGATGGAGGAACAGCACCGGAATCGTCTAAGGTGGAATTGGAGGAGAAAGTCTGTGCGAAGAGATCTGCTTTATCAGTAGAAGAAATAGCTACAGAACCATCAGAGTAGAAAAGAGGAGGGAAGGATGATTAGGTAAAGTTGTTAGAAAGATTTTTGGCAAGGTGCCAGAAGGAGCGGGAAGAATTCGAGTTGGAGAGTTGAGAGCATTTAGTATGGATGAAATTATTTTTAGTAGAGCGAAGAACAGACTTAGCACGATTCCGGGCAGAAACGTAAAGATGATGTGATTCAGGGGTGGGTTGGCTCCGGTACCTTTTGTAGGCCTTCTCCTTGTTGCGGATAGCATTAGAACAATCGTGATTAAACCAAGGCTTTCTTGCGTTAGTCAAAGGATATGAGAAAGGAATGTATGCTTCCATGCCCGAGAGAATAACCTCCGTAATGCGCAAGGCACACTCAGATGGCTCATGGCCATGGAAGCAATAATCATTCCAGGGAAAATCAAAGAAGTACTGCCTGAGGGCCTCCCAGTTCGCGGCTCCAAAATGCCACAGACGACGTTTCCCTGAAGGGTCCACAGGCCGTACCAGAGTGATAGGACAGGTTAAGGTAATAAGGTTGTGATCGGAGGAGCCCAACGGAGAGAAAAGATTAACAGAGTAAGCAGAAGGATTAGTTGTGAGGAAGAGGTCAAGTATGTTGGAGCTCTCTCCAAGACGGTCAGGGATACGGGTAGGGTGCTGTAAAAGCTGCTCTAGGTCATTAAGGATAGAAAAGATGTAGGCTTGTTCACCAGGTGGATCCGTGAAAGGAGAGGAGAGCCAAAGGTGGTGGTGAACATTGAAATCTCCAAGAATGGAGATTTCAGAGAAAGGAGAAATGGACAGAATGTGTTCCATCGTAGAAGTAAGATAGTCGAAGAATTTTTGATAGTCAGTAGAATTAGGGGATAAGTAAACAGCACAGATATATTTAGTCAGAGAATGACAGGAAAGCCGAAGCCAGAGTGTGGAGAATTCAGAAGAATCAAGTTCAGGAACATGAGAGCAAGATAAGTCGTTGCGTATGTATACACAACAGCCACCTTTGGCTTTGAAATGAGTATAGAGAAAGTAGGAGGATACAGAAAAGGGTTTGCTGTCAGTTGCCTCAGACAGCTGAGTCTCCGTCAGAAAAAGAAGGTGAGGTTTAGAGGAGGAGAGGTGGTGCTCAACAGAGCGAAAGTTAGATGAAAGGCCGCGAATGTTGCAGAAGTGAAGAAGAAGAGAGTCAGACAGTGGTTCCAGGCACCTCGAGTCGTCACCGGGAGAGGGGCAGATAGCTGGGGCATTTATGGTCCCCCCCCCTGGAGACTCCGAGGCTTGATTAATAGACGCCATTTTTGTTGAATTTTGAATAGGAAGTGTAGTGTGTACTATGCATGTAGTTTGGTGAAGATAGTTAGAGAAATTTGTACTGGAGAGCATGCTGGCCTACTCTCTGTGTATCTGAGACACTGAAAAAGTTCAGCAAAGGGGGATGGTCAGGAACTAGTCCTGAGGGCTGATGAAACGGGAGCTCCAGCACTCCCTGTCATCAGCTTTCCATCCACCTCGGGAGTACTGCCCTGCTCGACTGGTGCTACAATCTACTCCTCTGCTGCTGTATCCGGCGCCCGCGAGCAGCAGCCTCTTGTGATTCGTCCACTGCTCATATAAACCAGCCTGTTGGCTGAAATGGTTGGCGTCGTATTCATTATCCTCATCATTGTCAACGTCATTGGCGTCATCATACTCATATTATTATCGCTCGCCTTTAGTAGGCTGAGCGATAATGTTTTTGCCATCCTCTGTGTGTGTGTGTGTGTGTGTGTGTGTGTGTGTGTGTGTGTGTGTGTGTGTGTGTGTCTGTGTTTGTGTCCGTTCCCATTCATATCTCATGAATGGATTGAGCTATCAACATGAAACCTTCAGGGTAACAAGATATGGTCAAAATCTTGGGCGAGTTCGAAAATCGACACTTGGGGTCAAGGTCAAGGCCACCAAAATGGCTGCTAAAGGGCAATTAATTTTTATTGCCCACCTTTAGCACCATTTTATCTCATGAACGGCGTGAGCTATCAACATGAAATGTTCAGGGTGTCAAGATATGGCCTAAATCTTGGACTTGGCCAACAGCATATCCGGCTCCCGAATGCTTTTCTTTCATTTATTATTATTATTATTATTATTATTATTAATTATTATTATTATTATTATTATTATTATTATTATTATTAGCATTAGCATTAGCATTAGCATTACAATTATTGTTGATTTTTTTATTACTGTTGTTAGAATTACTGTTATTGTTGTTAGTGTTATTCATATGATGAAGACGATGATGATGATGATGACGATAATCACGGTGATGATGATGACGATTGATGTTTTTGACCTTGGTGTCATTGTTATCGTTGGTGAGGTATATGATTCCTTGAAAAGTAACCTAGTGGTCTATAACCCTATCTATCTCATCATTTGTCTTTCAGTCTGTCTATGTATCTGTTTGTCTGTCTATTTAACTATCTATCTATCCATCCATTCATCTATGTCTGTCTGTCTGTCTGTCTGTCTGTCTGTCTCTCTCTCTCTCTCTCTCTCTCTCTCTCTCTCTCTCTCTCAATATACAGCACACATAGGAAGAGATAATAAACTCATTTCCTTACACACTGATAAACCAGATATTTTCCTCTGAAGTCTGTTGTTAAACCTCAGTACAGAAAGTGGAAAGATGGCAGTTTTAGTCCAAGATAGAGTAAAAAGAGTATAATGGTTACTTTCCCCATTAATGGCCAGGACTAAGTTATTTAACCATGAGCTCATACGCAGCTGATGGGGCAGCTGTAGTAGTTGAAATTATATGCTCATCTGGATGTGAACCCGGTGGTTTGCAGGATGAAGTTCTCTTTCCCGGCAGTCCACCATCCATTATTGGTGGGGGATAGGGAAGTGAGTAAGAGATGTTTGTAAAACCAGGCGCTTCACCACCCGGTCATATCAGCGCTACTACGTGAAAGCATCCATCTCCAGCACCAGATGGGGCAGTAAAAGACTGCATGAACACAGATATGTAGATTTTTTGGTAAATATTTCACTTTTCAATACGAAAAGTTATTTTTGTTATAATACTCCTTCTACAAGGGAATCCGGTACTCGAGCAAGACGCCTTCTCGCGGTGGCACTGATACAATCGGTCGGCTCTGCTGACGGGTTATACAAACGTCACTCAACTCCCTCACTCTCTCCAAAAGGAGGTTGGCATACTGCAGGAGGTTCAGCCTGCAGTCTGCTTGGTTCATATTCAGAGAGCATTGGATTCTAGCTATTACTACTACTACTACTACAACGGAAGCTGACGGCTCACTGGTGAGTACAGCCGAATCATAAATGGCAATATAAACAGTGCCTGCTTGATTATTCGGCCAGTCAAACTGTTCAGAGAGTTTGCAGTTTGTTTCCCTCCGTCCATGTTCCCCTAATCGTACAACTGGAGGTAGGAGTGTAATTTTGCCTGTTACGAAACTTATATATTTTTCACTTAAACTTTGGCCAAAACTGTCGTCTTTGTCATAAAAGCTATCTATCTATCTATCTATATACCTAGGTTAACACCAGAATATCTTACTAGTCATTAGATGTTATGGGGAGGATGTTGGGTCGTAGTATTGTCTTTTTTTACCACTGGGCTACATGAGTTTAGCTGCAAAGGATTAAAATCAGGGTCAAGATAAACTTGTTACAGACCATACAGGGAAATTTGCGTCTGTGAGGGTCAAATCAAAGGCAATAACGATAAAACAAGTAAATTTTACTTTTCTTACAAAATTTCTACACACCACATCACAGAATTAGACTCTTTCATATAACAAACAGGAGCACAGCAGGAATCTCTGCAGTTCCTTTTTGTTTCTGGGTTGCTTGAAACTAACAATGGCCTCAACTTTGCCATTAGGCAGACTTACATTACCCAATCCTACCATATAACTTAAGTATTAACCTGGGCCTTTACATAGTCACACTTCGCTACGCTGATTACTAAGATAGTACATGGCAGTCTTTGCAGCAAGGCATCTAACCGAATCGGGTGTTCAACCCAGGACTTACTGAACAAAAACAAATAATCACTATATGTGGCACATCCTTTGATATTACCAATAAGTTTGTTCTTTAGCCTCTGGAACGTGGCTGGAGAATTTTTCATACCACATGGCATGTCTTTGCATTTTTAAGTATGACCATCAACCACAAAATAGGAAGTTTCTTGGACCCTTTCAGTAAGTGAGACTTACCAATATCTTTTAAGTCAATAAAATTTGTTAACGAACTTTGTACTGCCTATATTTTCAGTTCATTTGTCTTCTCTAGGAAGTGGATAGGTGTCAGTCTGAGTGAGAGAAAAGGCACTAAAGTGGTATGTGCAAAAACTATAGGACTCTGATTTTTTAACTAAGATGGCTAGAGAGCAACACCCTATTTGGCATCATTAGCTCAAGCCCTGTGACAGGTAGGCCAACTCCTGCTGGATAATGGACTGCGTTTGAGAATTCACACGGTTGGGAAGTTGTTTTACATGAAGGATATCTCTAACATCGATATTGTGCTGTGTTGCATTCCTCCCCAGGGGAGTTCTGGAAAACATGAGGATTCTTCCCTAGATGGAGAGTCAGGTTATCACCTCGTTCAGCTGTTAGGTTAAAGAATGCTTCCATTACTCCATCCACACCTGGTTCTCTCTCAAACTGCCAGTCTGGCCCAACGTCAAGGGGCAGCCTGGCTCATGTACTACCTCAGTAGCTGACACCACACATGCAGCGCTAGGGGTTCCTGCATCCTCTCGCTCAGAGTAATCCTTCTGCATACTGACATGGCACAACCTTCGTGTCCTCCAGTCTTTGGTCTGTTTAACATAGTTAATATCACGTACCCTCTTCTCAGCTACATATGGGCCTGAGAAACTTGCCTGTAATGGCTGTGCATGAACAGGGAGCCAATACTAACATTTGTCTACTAGGTGAAACACTCTGCTCCTAGCCTGCATGCTTTTATCACACTAGCTTTTATCAAACTAACCCTTTGACATCTTTCAAGCGGACTTCAAATTATCCTTTCGGTACTTCAAAACTCTTGGCTAGTCATTATTTGAAATATGAGACATACTGTAGGTTAGCAGATTAACTTGGCCATCATCGCTGACCCAACGTTCCTTACGCAGTTTTAATGGACTTCTCATCGTGTGATCAAAAATAAACTCAAATCGGGAGTAACCTGTGGACTCAGTTGGCGTCTCTTTGGTTGTAGAGATCAGGAAGGGAAGACCTTTGTTCCAATCCTTTTCATGAACAATACAATATTTCTTAACATTTGTTTGAGGTTGAGTTGATATCTCTCCAGTGCTTCCTGACTCTTAGGATGGTAGGCTGAGGTGATGTGGGAGATCACAAACTCTTTGAGGGTTGGTTTGAATTATTTTGACATGGAACTGTTCCTCTGATCTGATTGCACATAACTTGGAAGATCAAACTTATTGAAACATAAATTATCTCCCTTACCAATGCTTTAGCTGAAGTGTTTTGCAAGGGGATGGCTTCAGGATTCGTAGTGGCCATGTCTAACATAGTGAGAATATACTGGTGGCCTGATGAGGTTCTTGGCAGAGCCAACAATATCTAGAACTCTAGTGAATGGGACATCAAAGGCAGGAGGAAGAACCAGTGGCACTACAAGAACAGGCTTGTTATTCTTACTGATCAGCTGGCATTGTTGCATAAGCTACAATGTTGAGAAAAGTCTCAACGAATTCCAGGCCAGTAGAAATTTTGCAAGATGGGAGGAAGTGTCTTCCTCACTCCTAAATGACCTGCCAAAGTAGAATAATAAGCAATTGCAAGAATCTCTTGCCTCCACACCATCGGAACAATCAGTTTTGATGTATGTTCTCCCACTCATCATTATGAGCAGCACGGCGAAGTCTCCAACGATGCATCAACATACCATTCACTCATAGGTAGAAACGCTCATACAACTCAGCTTCACGTTCTTCCTCACTCACTGTAGAGTCAATCTGAATCAGATCTCTGCATCTCAGCCAATCCTAGTTAGACCTGCAGTACTATTTGAGGAGGCCTTGACCTCAGAGTCATTCAACTGGGTAAAGTAAGTATCAGCCAGAGAAATATCATCTGGCACCCAATTAGTATGAACATTATCGCTATCAAGACGGAATTTTGCTGGCATGGCTCTAGTTACAACCCAGGCATGGCACAGTGAAAGGCATTATACCTCCAGTGCTTTAGTCCTCTCCTCGCTTATTGAACTTTCCGATACATAGGGAACTGCACTCACTTGTCCAGCTAAGTCATTACCCAAAAGGAAAACGACCCATTTTACAGGAAACTTTTAGCGATGACTACACATATTGCACCTGAAATAATTCTGACTGAAGCTTCACTTCAGCCAAGGGAGCAGACACATTATTAGTCCCTGTAATAAGACACATTCATCAGGCTCAGCAACATTTATCATCTTCAGCATAAGAGACTGCGAGCACCTGTCTAGGGATATTGTGACTTCCTTGGTATTTTCATTATCAATTGTCATTAGTCCTTCAGAAATGAAACTAGCAAACAGGGAGTCTTTGGGGAAGTCACTTTGCTTACTGTTTGAGGAAGGATGCTAATTAAATTAAGCTTATTATTACTGAGGAGTTTCACCCATAAGACCCACGTAGTCGGCTTAGGGTCAAATTTAGCAAGATTTTCTGCTTCATATTGTCGAGGGTCAGTTTACAAAGAAGCTCTATCATCACAAAAATTCGTCAACATCATGATAGATAATTGCATAATTGGGTTCAGACCAAAATCATTGGGCTATCCTGGCACTGCTACTGCTACTGACTGTGCAAGGAGTTTTCTGGCTCTGATGGCCAAACCAAAGGCAATGACACTTAAACAAATATACATTACGTTACTTACAAAATTTCTAAACAATACAAAACAGAATTACATTCATTTTCATAATAAAAGGTGCACCGTGGGACACTTTTGACTTGATCAGAATCACTTATAAACCTAATCAGGTAAGATTCATCGACACTTCGACTAATAGTTTCCTAAATGGGAACAGTTATATTACTAGGCTGCTGTGTACAGGTTGATCACAAACTCTTACAAAAACTCGCTACTCGATGTCTTGGAGTACCTCTTACATTAAATCATCAACCAAGAGAAGGATTTTGAGGGGGCTGGAATCGAAAGTGAGGCGCTCTTCAACATCTAGCCACTGTTCATCTATCCCAGTAGACCTAGCCATGCCTCTTTTCTTTCACTGACTTATCGGAGCAGCAGCATTATGTTTCCAACATCCCTTAAAGAGGGTCGTACCACTAGGTTTTTCAGCTGGAATTGGCTACTGCATTCTGGATGGGCGGTCTTCATCACTTGGGTTCGGCTCTACCTGCTTTCACTCTCAGTAATTCGACATAAATTGATCCTTATTATTACTGATTCGCCGTGCACCAAACTGGGTTGCAGTTGAGTCATTTGTGAAGGTAACTTGACTGTCTTCACATGGTAACTTCAACTGGCCAGTAACAAATAGAGTATAGGGGAAGTTTTAAACTTAGTAAAACATTAATTGTCTTCCTTAATGACCCTCGTGGAGTCGTTAAGCATAAATACTAAGTTTTCTTTCCGATATGATGACGTCCTTTTCTGTTTGTATTATTTATAACAGCAAATTTCTCTACCTTGAATTAGAAGTGGCACCAGGTTCATCTCAAATGGGAGCCCAGTGGACTGCAGGCTTCAGATAATGTTTTCTTGCCACTAAACTTCTTCCTTTCAGGGGATGGGGAGGGAACCGAGAGACACTTACATAACCAGACAGTGGAGCAACTCAGTTATACCGATGCCCCTAATGAAGGAGTCCCTCTCTAACACCTTCATTTACCTTAAAGAGACCATTCAACTCGAGAAGTTGGACACAGCTCACACTAACTTGTTTAGTATGAATGAAATTCTAAATTGATTGTAACCGTCTGGCAAGTATAAGACCAACAAAATACGAGTATATACAGGGTATTTTTGAAGGTGGGCATAATGTTGGGAAATAATATATGAAGTAATTGTAAGTAAAACATGGGTAACAATATGCTTTTGGAACTCTCCACCTGATAAAGCACATACCCCCCACCTACCTGCACACCTACCCAAGTACATAACGGCCCTCACCCCCCTCCAATCTTTCCTTATAAAGGTAGGTGTAAGGAGAACACATTGAGGACACATAATATTTATCCTTCAGATTCCTTGTGCGGGTTGAATTGAAATCTCTGGAAAAAAATTGTTACTTTTTCATTATTAAAAAAAATACTTAAGACACAGCATTCTCTATGTCAAAAACCACCAGTTCACTATAAGACACATAACTATGTGAAATTTCATGAATCTAAAGCGAATACTTTCTGAGTTCATGCCCGGAAACGAAATCTTATTGTCCAGCCAGGTTCCCTGCCAGCCAACACTTATTGATTGGATATTGTGTATATGTATGCAACGATTTATCTTCCTCTCGTTTTCCTAAACTTGATTATTCAGAATTCTCTAATCTCTGTCTTCGGCTTTCTTGTCAATCTCTGACTAAATATATCTGCATTGTTTACTTACTTCCTAATTCTGCTATCAAAATTTTTTTCACTAACTCCTACAATGGAACACATTCTATCCCTTTCTTCTTTCTCTGAAATCTCCATTCAAGGAGATTTCATCGTTCACCACCACCTTTGGCTCTCCTCTCCTTTCACTGATCCACCTGGTGAACAAGCATACATCTTTTCTATCCTAAATGACATAGAGCAATTTGTACAGCACCCTACTTGTATCCCTGACCGCCTTGGAGAAAGCTCCCAAATACTTGACCTCTTCTGTACAACTAATCCCTTTGCTTACACTGTTAATCTTTCCTCTCTGTTGGGCTCATTCGATCACAGCTTTACTTCCTTAATCTGTCCTATCGCTCTGGTGCAGCCTATGGGCCCTCCAAAGAAACGTTGTCTGTGTCACTTTGAAGCTACAGATTGGGAGGCCCTCAGGAAGTACTACTTTTGATTCTCCATGGAATGATTATTGCTTCCATGCCCGGAGCCATCTGAGCGTGCCTTGCGAATCACGGAGATTATTCCTTCGGGCATGGAAATATACATTCTCATCTCATATCCTTAGACTAATACAAGAAAGCCTTGGTTTAATCACACTTGATCTAATGGTGTCTGCAACAATAAGAGGGCCTTATAAAGGGTGCCAGAGCCAACCCTCCCGTGAATCACATCTTGTTAATGTTTCTGCCTGGAATCATACTGAGTATGTTTTTCACTCTGCTAAAAATAATTTCATCCATGCTAAAAGCTCTCAACTCTCCAACTCTAATTTTTCCCGCTCCTTCTGGCACCTTGCCAAGAGCCTTTCTAACAACTTTTCCTCATCATCCTTCCCTCCTCTTTTCTATTCTGATGGCTCAGTAGCTATTTCTTCTACTGAAAAAGCAGATCTCTTCACTCAGACTTTCTCCACCAATTCCACCTTAGATGATTCCGGTGCTGTTCCTCCATCACCTCCCCTCTCATACTTCCTCATGCCTGACATTAAAATTTCTTCAGCTGATGTATTTTCTGCCATCACTGGCCTCAATACTAACAAGGCATATGGGCCTGATCGAGTCTCTTCTGTTGTCCTCACGAACTGTGCTTCAGTGCTTACACCCTGCCTAGGTAAACTCTTTCGCCATTGTCTGTCACCACGTACCTTTCCTTCTTGCTGGAGGTTTGCTCTCATTCAGCTAGTCTAGAGAAGGGTGACCGGTCCCAACCCTCTAACTATTGTACAATTCCTTTAACACTGTGTGTGTCAAAAGTTTTTGAGTCAATTCTTAATAGAAAAATTTTAAAGCATCTTTCCTATCACAACCTTCTTTCTGATCATCAATATGGGTCCTGTCAGGGATACTCCACTGGTGATCTTCTCACCTACCTTTCAGACTCCTGGTCATCCTCCTTTCGGGAGTTTTGCGAAAACTTTGCCATTGCACTTGACATTTCAAAGGCTTTCGATCGATCTGGCATAAATCTTTAATTTTCAAACTGCCTTATTACGGTTTCTATCCTTCTATCTGTGCTTTCATCTCTAGCTTTCTTTCTGGTCGTTCTATAGCCGCTGTTGTAGACGGCCATTGTTCTCCTAGATCTAGGAACAGTGGTGTTTTTCAGGGCTCTGTCCTGTCACCGACTGTCTTCCTTTTATTCATCAATGATCTAAGCTGTACATCAAAAAATTACCCACTCATACTCTGATGATTCCACCCTTCACCTTTCCATTCGGTTCCCACAACGTCCATCTCAGCAGGTACTTCAGAAAACAAGGGATGAGACTATGACACACCAAATGTCTGACTTGACACGTATGTGTGACTGGGGTAAAAATAATCTGGTTGTTGTTAATGCATCAAACACTCAGTTTTTACTCCTATCAACCCATCACAATCTTCCACAGGAGTACCCACTAATGTTTAGTAATATCCAGCTCAATCCTGGATCATCCTTGAGCATGACTGGGATTTCACTCGGGACTTAACTTGGAAAAATCATATTGCATCTCTTGTAAAATCTGCTTCAAAGAGATTGGGTGTGCTAAGCAGACTCCATACCTTCTTTACCCCTGCACAGATGTTGACTTTATACACGGGTTCTATTCGCGCCTGTTTAGAATACAACTCTCATGTGTGGGGAGGCTCCCCACATGCAGCTCTTCTTAATGGGGTGGAGTCAAAGGCTTTTCGTCTCATCAACTCTTCTCATCTTACTGGCCTCCTTCAAGGTCTGTCTCTTCACCGCACTGTTGCATCTTTATCTCTTTTCTATCGCTACTTCAATGGTCACTGCTCCTCTGAACTGTATGCTGGCATCCCTCTACCTCTACGATGGGTGCGTGGAACCTGTCTAGCAACAAACTCTCATCCCTTTTCTGTCCAAGTCTCTAATGCAAGAGTTAACCGTTACTCTCAGTCCTTCATTTATGCAACAGGTCAACTCTAGAACTGTCTCCTTTCCTACCTCCTCTGATCTCCAGTCTTTCAAACGCAGTGTGTCCAGGCATCTCGAAATGAACTAATCTTGAATTGGGCTCTCTTTCGTATTGTGTGTTTTTTTTTTTCCTTGGAATGAACGGTTTGCGGGTTTGTGCCTTTGGTTGCTTCTGTCTTGCATTAAAAAAAAAGAAATAATAAAAATCTCAACTGTTACTGAGCTACATTTACTGAAAAGCTTTACTAAGCTATGGTTACTGAAAACCGTATGAGGAGGACCTTATGGGAGATCAGTTTCCCCAATTGTTTCATCTCTTCACAAGCGGTGTAACGTTACCGAATAATTCACACTGAACTCACTCCAATGATGCCAATATGACTGGATGAATGAGTACTGCTGAAGAAGAAGAAGAAAAAAAAAAGAGCAGCCAACGTGGGGTCCGTGGGTTGTGTTGGGTGGTGTGAGTGAGTAGGTGGATGAGTGGGTAGGTAGATATGTGGCTCCCCAGATAACAAGGAAGGAGATGGACTTATACCGCTAGTAATCATATATGTCTCTCTTACCTGGATTTTAGTATATCGTTTAGAAGACGATGGACAAATATATGAATATATATGGCACACTTGAGTCGTTTTACAGAATCATACCAGAACTTCAAAATAATATCTTTACATGGAAGTGAAGGTGTATCTGTGTAGTTAATAATACACCTAATAGGATAAATTAAACTATTTTTATATGAGAGAGAGAGAGAGAGAGAGAGAGAGAGAGAGAGAGAATTTAGATTTCCAACTCATTCACTTTGGAAATCAGTGCTTTGGTGGGGGTAAGGAGAGTATTTCTGTGTGTGTTTGTGCGGGGAGGTGGACGATTTTTTTTTTTATGTGTCCGACTCTGGGCATAGGCATTTACAGCCTGCTCCCAAAGTCCAGTTGTCCTCCTACATACCATACACCTCTATATGTCACTACTTTGGCGCTAACACCCACCATCCATACTGAATACATGCTAGGGCTGTCTCAGGACCGATGTATTGGTATTAGCAGAGGTATTTTTATGACATGTTGGCGGGTCTTCTGGTAGATCAGTAAAGGGTGTTTTTATTATATTCAAATCCTTAAACTGTTCCTTGCCCCAGCGAGGATATGAACCTGGGTCAAGCAGGACTGCAGGCCACCCCTCTACTGACTGAGCTACCGCCTCCCTGCTCTCTCTTGGCAGACTATTGGCATTCTCCCTGTCTTTATTAGTATTCATGATTATGTCCGTCCCTGTGGCGTAGGAGACACAATCTGGCCACAAGACGGGGTGGTACTACCACTCTGCGACCAGGTTGTGATAGGAAGAATTCTGCCATTGTATTCCCTTCGTGTCGTAAAAGGCGTCTAAAAGGAATGAGGTGAGGGGACTAGGGCCCCGCTTCTCTGTATTTTCAGTTCCTACAGTGAGACAGGGCCCAGAAAGGGAGGGGGGATTTAGTTATCCTCGTACCCTGAAGACTGGGTCTATGAATGTGCATCGATGTAGTACAATTGAGGCTAAAATGGAGATGAAGAAAATGTTAGTAAGAAGAGAGTTCGATGTGTTAGCTCTGAGTGAAACAAAGATGAAATAGAAGGGTGAATCTAAGTTTTGAAGTGTGACTGGAAGGTATCAGGTGTTGATAAAGGAAGAGTGAGAGAAGGAGTGGCCTTGTTAATGATCCCGGAAGTGCAGCAGTGTGTGATTGAATGGAAGGTGTCATTGACATTAATGTGGGTGAGAGCGAAATTTGGACGCGAGTTGTGGGCATTTGTGAGTGCATATGGGCCTGGTAGTGAAGGGAATGAAGTGAGGGAGTCTTTCTGGAATGGTGTTGATGAGTGTATGCAAAGTTTTGGAGCAAATGTGAATGTGGTAATGATGGGAGATCTAAATGCTAGAGTGGGAAATGCAGTAGTTGAAGGTATAGTTGGTATGCATGGTGTGGCTGAAAGAAATGATAATGGGGAAAGTATGACAGCGATGTCTGTTGAGCGAGAGATGACGATTGGGAATACCTTGTTTGACAGGAAAGATATTTATAAGTATATATGGGTGAGACAGGAGGGTGGAAGGGTTGTTGATAGAGCATTGATGGACTATGTGGTTGTGTCCAGGAATGTAAGAGGAAGATTGTTGGATGTGAGAGTTTTGAGAGGGGAGGGTGGAGGTATATCTGACCACTACCTGGTGGAGGAAAAAAATGAGAGTAGGTATGAGATGGGTGAGAGCTAGGTGAGTTAGGTGTGACTGGGAGGTTTTGAAAGTCAGTGAGTTGGATAAAAGAGAAAAAAAATGATAAAGTATCAGGAAAAGTTGAAAGATAAGCAGAACACAGTGAAGGATCAGGAAATGGTGGTGCAGAGAAGAAATGGCAGTTGTATAAGTGTGCTGCAGTGGGATATGCAGAAGAGGTGTGTGATGTGAGACGAGTAGATGGTCGTGTAAGAATGGGAAGATAATGGTGGTGTGAAGATGTAAGTATGGCTGTAGTTGAGAAGAGACATGCATATGATGTGTGTCTGCAGAGGAATGATGAGGTGTCATATGAGAGGTGTAAGGAGAAGAGGAATAGGGTGAGAAGGGCTGGGCTTGGTGCTAAAGTGGCAACAGATGAGAGGTGGGGTAGGCAGTTGACAGAATTTTGAACAGAGAAAGAAAATGTTTCGGAAAGAGGTAAAGAGTGTGCAAGGGAAGGAGTATAGGAAGGAAGAGCAAGTAAAAGCAGAAGACGGAAGGATGTTAACTGAGAAGGATGCAGTAAGGAAGATAAGGGCAAAGTGTTTTGAGTCTTGAATGTAAAGGAGGAAAGGGAGACTAAGACTGTGGTAGATGGAAGGGTGCAAGGGATAAATGTGTTGAAAGAGCTGAATGAATGAATGAATGAATAAATGAAAATGTGACATGGCGGCGCAACAGCAGAGGTCATATGCCACTGAACACAAACATTAAAAGGAAGTCAAAAAGTAAATGGATAAATAAATAAATAAAATGATGCATAAAACAAAATGACAAAATCAAAGAAACATCCAAAACTAAAACATGGTGGAAAGATTGAGGTTAAACGAAAACAGTATAAAACACAAACTAAAATATGGTAAAGTCCTACGGTTTGTGGAGAAGGCCGGAACTTAACACAAAGGAGAAGGTGCCTCCTCCCATAGCACAAGCCTCTTCTCCAAGTAACGAGGACAGAAGATAAGGTCCGTTGTCAGCTCGACACCCAGAAAGGTATTGCCGACGAAGGTCCTCAAGACTTGGGCAGTCCAAAAGAAGATGCTGCACAGTCAAAGTAACCAGACAGTCATCACAATAGGGAGGGGGCACCTTCTCCATTAAAAAACCATGAGTCAGCCTAGTGTGGCCAATACGGAGATGGGCCAAAGCTGTTTCCCACTGTCGGGATAGTCCCACATACCCTCCATCCCCCAGGTTCTGACGAATGCTGCGGAGTTTGTTCGCCCCTACTGCATCCCACCTTCTCTGCCAACAGAAATGGACAGCTTCTATAGTGCTTGTACATAAATCCTCAGATGGGACACGGTAATGGGGAGAGGAAGGGCGAGAGGCAGCGGCTCTCACCGCAGAGTCAGCACACTCATTGCCTACGATCCCCACATAAGCAGGGACCCAGCACATCTGTACAGAAAATCCACGTCTGTGTAATAAGAACAGCGACTCCAAGATAGACAGGACTGGAGGGTGTGATGAGAAGCCACAAGACAAAGCTTGCAAGGCACTGGCTGAGTCACTGAAAATGGTGAAAGAAGCAGGTGGGAAACTAAAAATCAACTCAACTGCAACTAAAATAGCTGTAAGTTCGCAGTAAAAACATTGGCGGAAGGAGGAAGACTCCCACCACGGCTAAAATCATGGAAAACTACACCAAAGCCTGTCCCAACACGGGACCTGGAACCATCAGTATATACAGGGATCGAGCCACTGTGGGCAGAGGCGTGTTCTATAAAATAAGACAGAGCTACTTGTGTGGAAAGAGAGGCCTTCCTCTCAGGGAAGTAATCACATGGCCGTGCTTCTGGGAGGAGCCAAGGAGCCACTCGGGGAACACACACAGGGCAAACAGGAAAAGGCTGAACACCTAACTCCTCCATGGCAGCCCTCACTCTGCACTGAAACGGTTGTGGATAGCGAGGGTGGGTGTCATAAAAGGGGAAAAGAGCGACCTTGGAGACAGCCATACAACTTGGTGAGGAAGGCAGACGGTGAAGGCGGTGCCAACACTGCACCAGTAAGGACTGGCGTCGGAGATTTAGTGGCGGATCATTCGGGTCTACTAATAGACTAGGATCTGGGGAAGACCGGAAAGCTCCAGTTGACAGACAGATCCCAGCATGATGGATTGAACTGAGAGGCTGCAGCCGTGCCTCAGTAGCAGAAGAGTATACCTCACACCCATAGTCCAATTTGCTCCATACCAAGGCACGGTAAAGGTAGAGCAGGGTGGCTCTATCAGAGCCCCAAGACAGTTGAGATAGAGTCCGTAGGAAAGACAGGGCACGGTGGCAGGATAAACGTAATGCACGGATGTGGGGAACCCACGTCAGTCGTCTATCGAAAACAAGACCGAGAAACCTTGCTTCATCCACACATCGGACCCTGTGGCCATGTAACTTGAGATCTGGGTCGGGGCCCCGACACCTCTCAAGTGGGAGAAATGTAAGGCCACTGTTTTTGTTGTGGAGAAACGGAAGCCATGCACTGTGGCCCAATGAGATACGTGGTCTAAGGTAAGCTGTATGCAACGTTCAGCCAAGGCATCCGAGAGGCAGCATACCATATAGCTAAATCATTGACATACAGTGAGGCAGACACCCCCTCTGGAATAGAGGACAGAATACCATCTAATGCTATAGCAAAAAGGGTCGTGCTAAGGACACTTCCTTGAGGCACGCATTCTTCCTGAGGGTACGAAGGAGACAGAGTGTCACCAGTTCGAACCCTGAATGAACGGTCATGCAGAAAGTCTAATATAAATAGGGGCAGCCTACCACGTAAACCTAAAGAGTGAAGCTACTTGATGATACCAAACCACCATGTAGTATCATATGCCTTTTCTAAGTCAAAGAAGATGCACACCAGATGCTGATTCCTGTCAAAAGCATCACATGCTGCAGCTTCTAGGCAGACAAGTGCATCTGTCGTTGAACGATATTTGCGAAAACCAGACTGACATCGAGAGAGACAGTCATTCCTTTCGAGGAAATACATTAAGCGTGAATTGACCATCTTTTCAAACAGTTTACACAAGCATGATGTAAGGGCAATTGGTTGATATTCTAGAGGACTAGATCCTGTCTTCCCTGGCCTCTTGAATGGCAGGACAGTAGCTTCGCGCCAAGAGGTAGGAAGAGAAGAGTCTCTCCAGATTCTATTAAAAAGCTTGAGGAGAAAATACAGTGCATCATCACCCAGGTGCCGAAGCATTGCATAGGGAATATCATCTGACCCTGGTGAGGTGTCATGACAAAGGGGAAGACCAGATTGGAGTTCATATGAAGAGAAAGGGAGGTTGTAAGACTCCCCCCTCCCGCAATGGAAGTTCAATACCCTAGCCTCTTCTATGTCCCTGTGTCTGGCAAAAACTGGAGTGCTAGCATCTCTACGGCCGACTGCTGCAAAGGCAGAAGCAAAAATATCGGCCACAGCCGCAGGGTCACCAACAGGCTCACCATTTGACAGCAGCACAGGGGACCTGCCTTGCAGGAATTTTCCTGAAATCTTTTGTATCCTCTTCCACACCTGAGACACTGTTGTCTTAGAGTTTACGGAAGACACATAAGCCATCCAAGAGTCTCGTCGGGCTTGTTTGAGGACCCGGTGTGCCCTAGCACGTGCCCTCCTGAACTCGACAAGATAATGTTCTGTTTTGTATTGACGATAATGTGAAAATGCTGTCTTTTTGGCACGTACAGCAATACTATTGTACAATCCTCATTCCACCATGGGAAGGGTGATAGTTATATGTGCCAGAGGTTCTTGGAATAGCGTGGAGGGCAGCAGAATGGATAATAGATGTAAAGAATGAAATAGCTTCATCTATATGTAGAAAGTCTTCTATGGAAACACCAATAGAAGTCAAGGAAGAAAAAAGGGACCAGTCTGCCTTATCTAACCTCCACCTCGGGAGACGGGAACAAGGACTAGATATTGCTGCAGTAAGGAGGATAGGAAAGTGATCACTCCCATGCAGATCCCTCAGAACCTCCCAGGTGAAATCCAGGAGACAGTCAGGAGAACAGATAGAGAGGTCAATTGCGGTAAATGTATTCGTCTGAGGATGAAGATGCGTAAGCTCGCCAGTATTCAGCAGGGAGAGATCCTCGTCCTCCAATAAGGATGCCAATAAATGCCCACATTGGTTTATTAGACAGTTACCCCACAAAGGGTGGTGACAGTTGAAGTCCCCCATGAGGAGAAAGGGCTTAGGTAATTGTCTGAGGAGGTCATCAAGGCCTGCTTTACTAACTACTGTGCTGGGTGGTAAATAAATGCAACAGACAGTATACCAGCGGAGGGCATACAACCACACAGCAACACACTGGAGATCAGACTGGAGGTGAACCTGTTGATGAGGGACATTAGCCCTCACCAAAACAGCACCACCTCCAACAGGATCCTGGGTTGGAGCTGAGTAAAAAGCATCATACCCATGTGGTGCATGAGGAGTGGCAAGCCCTACAAAAGTTTCCTGGAGTCACACACACAAAGGGAAATAAGCCAGGAAGGTCCGCAGCTCCTCCCAATTACCACGCAGCCCCCGACAATTCCATTGTAATATACTGGCTGAGAATGCCATAGCACCCACAGCGAAGGAAGAATCAGGTTGAGGGGCGAGACAACCTTGCCCCTGGCAAGCAACCAGATTTAGATTGCTGCTTAGAACTGCCCTTAGAAAGGGACTGCCTGGCACCGTTATGGTGTACAGTGTGCCGCCCAGCTGAAGATAACCTGGAGGAAGAAGAAGAGGGTCGGACGATGGTTTTCTTCTATGGCGGTGCAAGAGATGGTTTGGCAGGTGGACCGCAAACTGCCCTAGCTGGAATAGAGCAGGCAGTGCCACCACGAGAAGGAGCACAATCAGTAGCATGTCCCACACTACTGGAATCCTGAGAGGGCAAGGCCTCATGCAGCTGAGCAGGTGCATCAACTACCTGAGGACCACCACTATCTGGCAGTGGCTGGGTCATCAGTGAGACACCATCCCCAGCCTGCACTTGCCCTGACCCCTGAGCATCCCGAGGAGGAGTAGTGGGCTCCACTGCAGAGATCTTTGGTAGCAGTGCTTCGTTCTCTGAGCACTCTGAGGAGCCACGGAGACGCTTACCTTGCACAGGGAGGACATCGGGAGTTTTGGATGTGTCAAAGCAAGGCGTAGCATCGACATGTGTGTTTGTCACAGGAGGAACTGGAGGAACTGGGATGAGGGAAGCACTCCCAGATGCTGGAAGCACCACCACAGAAGGGATACCCCCAAAGACAGGGGGCACCTACCTGGAAGAAGCACAGCTACTTCCAGGCTGCACTCCCTTGGTGGAACCCCTTGGCCGAGAAGGCCAGGAAATAGAAACCTAAGAATTTGGCAGGGCATTGTGTGATGGCAGGGGCACCTGCCGAGTAGCCTTAGGGCGAGACAACGCAGTGACAAAGGTAACTCCAGGGAGAATGAACCGCTCCCTAATCCTGGCCTTTGCCTCGGAAAAGCAAATTTTCTCCATTGTTCGGACGGAAATAATCTCATATTCATACTTGTATACTTCGCAATCCCTTGAGGAGGCTGCATGCGCTCCTCCACAGTTCAAACATTTAGAGGGTTGAGAACAATCATCCATACCAGGAGAAACTCCACCACAATTTCCACAGACCTCAGGAAGGCCAGACGCTTCCCGCCTGCAAGAACGGCGGACATGACCAAATCTTTGACAATAATA
Organism: Coenobita brevimanus; assembly: GCF_032717465.1. Lineage (NCBI taxonomy): Eukaryota > Metazoa > Arthropoda > Malacostraca > Decapoda > Coenobitidae > Coenobita > Coenobita brevimanus. The sequence goes on along the minus strand of NC_137040.1, from coordinate 29,148,287 downwards.
GCATCTTCTAGGTCGGGGAACACAAGGTTTAACCTTTAGCTTCCACCACACAGCAGTGATAACCTCCGGCAAGGTAAGACGGCCAAATGTCAAGATAAGAGTGGGCGTGGGGGTTAAAATCCCATCAACTTTCTTTATAATTCTCTGTACTGCTACAACACCCTGAGGAGCCAGCCCCTCTAAGAGGGAAGAATCAGAATATGAGATCAAGTCACGAGAATACGCAACCCCTCGGGACTGATTTAGGACCAAGTGACGAGAGGCAGATACAGGATAACCGGCAACCACAGTTAGAGACTGGATGCGTGAACTTCTCTTCTTCATTCCTGGCTTCTAACAATAGAGAATCATGGCCCTGCAAACAGACCTTGGGTTGGTAAATCCACATACTGTAACTAGACCACTGTGAATCTGAAAACAGTTCAGATTCCTGAAGAAAGTACCATTATCCATTTTGAGGACTATATATTTTGTATAAGTGTGTCACAAAAACACCAGGTAACAGCTCGAAAGAAAGGGCATCTTGATTCGCAGTTATGGCAAATGATCCAGAGGGTACAGGGTCATCGGCCAGAGAGTGACCAGTTGATGCAGACTCGTGCGGCTGGTCACCAACCACACGAGTGGTTACAGAATTGTTTAATATATCCATATATATGTTGGTGAATATGGATTGGCACCAGGAGCCAAGGGAAACTGCCTACCAGGGAGTGAGGGGACCAAGCGCGATCTGTTGGGAGAGGGGTATCTCGTCCCCAGAGGGTGTCCCAAAAAGGACACCCCGTGCTTCGAAAGTTTGCTCCCACCAGTGCAAAGACCCCCTTCCCCAACACCTCCCAGCCCAGACACCCAACCAACCAACTCAGCACAGCACCAAAGCGATCCCTCTGGAGGGCGGCACCGATGACCCATATGGGTAACCTACGGTTCGGGCAGCGCTTAGTCAGACCCCTCACCTACAACCCTACCCGCATGGGAGACCCTGCCAGATGTCGCTACATCCACAGGCAGGCTTGTGGGATCACAGGGGCATACAAGCCCCCCCACCACGACAAGGTGGCTGCCCACGGGGTGGTTGAAAGAGCTGAATGATTCTCTGATCACAATTGAGGAAGTGCAGGAGGCAGTTAAGTAGATGAAAGCAGGGGAAGCTGCAGGTGTGCATGGGTGTGCTGCAGAATGTCTGAAAGATGGTGGAGCAAATATTGTTGAGTGGTTGGTAAGATTGGTGAATGTGTGTTCTGTGAGTGGTATGGTGTCGATTTACTGGGCAAGTGTATGTGCAGTTCCGCTGTATAAAGTAAAGGGTGATAAGTATGAATGTACCAGCTTTAGGGGTATAAGTCTGTTGAGTTTTGTAGGTAAGGTGTATGTAGTGTTGATTAACCCTTTCGTGCGAGAGTAAGTAAAATACAGTAAGTTTTGTGTTCCACAACACATCGGCTTTTCTCCCCTCCCCCCCTGCCCACTGCACACTCCGAAAAAGTGTATTCTCTGCTTATTTTCACCACTCAAACATATTTATTTTGCCACAAAACCCACATATTCCTAGTCGTCGATGTTTTTTCTACAGAAGAAGCAAATAAAAAAGAACGCACACACAGAAAAACAAAAACACACTATACGTACGTTAGGGCAGTGTGAATAACCACTTGGGAACATATCTCTCAATTCCCAACAACATAACTCGAATGTTTACTATTCAATCTCAACATATTATACATCATTGGAAAGAGCATTTTATCGGCTTTTGAATGGGGAAGATTCCATTTAGATACGAGATACGGTGTTCGAGTAATAAGCAAAAAAGTAAAACCCATTTCCTACAGACAAAAGAGTCTTTATTTGAGGAGCTGTAGCAAAAAACTTTTCTCGGCAGTGTTATCTTTTTATCATCCAATGGAGAAATTCATTGGCTTTCATTTGAGACCACTACGGTTCTCCTACGCCTCATAGTTTTCAAGAAAAATGCAAAAACTACGGTGTACCCATGCCACATCATGACTGTAGGGCAGTTTCCTACCTCCTTCTAAGCTACTGCACGTATTTCACCAATTCCTTGTACACTAGATATGCACACTATATTCACATGTTCACTGTCACTAATTTTATAGTTGAGTACTCACATTTGGTGCTGGGTAGAGGCAGTGTAGTTGATTAGAAACAGTAGCACAGTCTTCATTGGGCCAACTGCTGATCATGACCAGGAATGCTTCCCAAACACCAAACTTCCTATTGCAAACGCCAAATCTAATCACAACAGTGCCCAAAAGCTACAAATAAACACTATTGGTATAGTGAAATATGTTACTCAACCGGGACGGGGGTAAGAGTGGAAATTTAAAGGGACAAAAGCGCACAGTGCCTTCCCCACTCACAGCTCATTTGGTACCAAAAAGCCTGTCCGCTCTCTTGCCGGTATCAGGACCCATAGTTGCCAACTCATTACTTTTGATGAGTGCTGGGTAAGCTATGACGCCTCCAAAAATGACACAGATCGGCCAAAAACTTATTTTCTGGTGAAGGTTTTTTGCTTTAATGACGCCAAAAGCATCAGTGCATATTTTCGCAGCCAGACACTATTGATGAGTAATGTGTCATCGTGTATGAAGGGGTTAAGAGAGTTAGAGGGGGTACAAAGAGAGTGATGGTGATGAGCACTATGGCTTCATGAGTGGGAGTGGATGCCTGGATCGGATGTTTGCTGTGAGAAAGGTGTGTGGAAAGTATTTGGTGAAAGGTAAGGGTGTGTTTTGGGCATTCATGGATTTAGAGATTGCATATAATAGAATTGACAAGGAGGCTTTGTGGACTATTTTGAGATTGTATGGACTTTGTGGTAGATACAAGGAGTGAAAAGTTTTTATGTAAATGGCAGAGTGTATGTAAGAATAAGTAATACTGTGAGTTATTGGTTTCCTGTGAGAGTGGGGCTGCGACAGGGATGTGTGATGTTGCCTTTATTGTTTAGTATTTACGTGGATGGTGTGGTAAGGGAGGTGAATATGAGAGAGTTAGGTGGAGGTTTGAGTCTAGTGACTGCTGATGGTAGAGAGTGGAATCTGAATCAGGTGCTGTTTGCAGATGATATGGCAATAGAGGCTGATTCAAAGGAGAGATTGAGGCAGTTGGTAGAGGAATATGGACGGGTGTTTGAAAGGAGGAAATTGAGAGTAAATGAGAGTAAGAGTAAAGTGATGAAGTTTATGAGGTTGGTAGATGGTAGAAAGATGAATGTTGTTTTGAATGGTGAGTTGCTTGAGGAGGTAGATTGTTTTTGCCCGTCACGTCCCGAGGTTTTCTGCACCTCCGACATCCCCCAATCCTGAGCTATTTTGGAAAAAAATTTTTTGGCTAAAACTTCCGCTTTGGTTGAGAAACAAAGGAAAATCACCAAGAAAGGGCTTACCGTGGTCCATAAGTGGTCTGAACAGGTGAGGTCCCCCGCACCAGGTATCGTATTCTATCATTGACGTGTGAGGCGCTCACGTTTTCTATGGTAGGAAATATTGGGAGAAACAACAAACAACACCTATACATTTATTGAATTTGAGCTAATAAACAATAACAGTAGGAATATAATGAATTTCAAACACATATATATGAAAAATAAGCATTGTACCTTCGTGCGAGCATAGCGAGTTAAGTCCGAGTGGTAACATGCTATGTGCTAAGTTTCTTGTATCAACATATCATTTTTTCTACTTGTATACTTCTGTTTCATTGACATTTTACCTATTTTTACTGTTTGTAAGTGTTTTCAGATGTTTTCATTCATTACAATGACATGCATCATAAGTATAGCGCACATCGGCTTACTAAGCGCACTCGCTATGACTCGTATTTCAACATACTCAATTGTTTTATCACTTTCCTATTATTTTTTCCTTTACATAGAACCTTTCCTCCATCACTGTAAATGTTTTCAATTATTTACATTCATTACGAGGGCATTTAGCGAAATGCTAGTACATATTCACATAGCAAGCACAATCTCAAACACTCGTGTTTCATCTATCTATCTATCTATTGCCAGACGCCTCAATTCCGTTTGGGGTGGCCACAAACAAATCGCCTCCAAGTCACCCTGTTCCCCGCCATTTCACTGCCCTGCTCCCAACTCACACCCCCCTCTCTCATATACCTCTCCACCCCATCCCTCCATCTCATCCTCGGCCTCCCCCTCCCTCTCCCCCCCTCTACCTCACTCACATACACTCTCTTCGTCAGTCTTTCACCCTCCATCCTCTCCACATGGCCAAACCACCTCAGTGTGTTCCTCATAACGCTTTCTATCAAATCCACATCAACACCACAACGCTCCTTTATATCTTCATTCGTCAGCCTGTCTCTCCACATGACTCCACAGGCTCCTCTTAACCCCTTAACCGCGGGGCGTCACTTTCGTGATGCTTGGGAGCAAGGGATTATACCGTGGGGCGTCGCTTTTGTGATTCTGTGTTATTTTGAATTCACCCGGGCTTCCAAGTGGGAGCTTGTATCATCTATCAGTACTGCCAATGTCCAACTCTAGTCAGCACTCCTAATCTCATCTGTACTCCCATCCATTGTTGACAATTTAGCCATTTCTCCCCGTTCTTGACTCCCCTCCCTACCCCCCCTCCATTACCTTATCCTCTCGCCTGCCCGGCCGTGCTACGCTAAGTAAATCTTCCCTGGAATTTTTCACTTATTTCATCCATTGAAATAAGCCCTACGTCCTATTCTTATACCAAATAATATATACAAGAAAGAAATAAGGTAAGTGAGAATGCCATACACCTGGAATTGGCTAATTATCACCTGACAACACCTCACGTGCACTCGTTCATTAATTTTCACTGTTTTTTTCCCCTTGAAATATACCGTATAATCTATTTTCGTAATAAATATACATGTAAGGAGGGAAGGGAGAAGCCTAAGTGATATTTACATTCACCTGGAACTACCTAATTTATAATGTATTGTCTAGATTTCCTGACAATCATTTCAGTGCTAGACATAGCTGTTTCAAGAGCTAACATTGGTAGCTCTGAATATCCCCTAAGTAGGCCTCTAATCTATTTTCGTAATAAGTATACATGTAAGGAGGGAAGGGAGAAGCCTAAGTGATATTTACATTCACCTGGAACTACCTAATTTATAATGTATTGTCTAGATTTCCTGCCAATCGTTTCAGTGCTAGACATAGCTGTTTCAAGAGCTAACATTGGTAGCTCTGAATATCCCCTAAGTAGGCCTCTAATCTATTTTCGTAATAAGTATACATGTAAGGAGGGAAGGGAGAAGCCTAAGTGATATTTACATTCACCTGGAACTACCTAATTTATAATGTATTGTCTAGATTTCCTGCCAATCATTTCAGTGCTAGACATAGCTGTTTCAAGAGCTAACACTGGTAGCTCTGAATAACCCCTAAGTAGGCCTCCTCCCCGGCCCTCCGTTATCAGTTTACTCTCTTCTTCCGAAGTGAGGGTACGTATGTTTCTTCTTGCTGACTTCAAGGACTTTTTCACCCCCATGCAAAGGGCCCTGTGACCTTTACCCCCTACTAAACCTCGTGTGGAAAGAGGTAAAGGGCTGACAATTGATAAAAGAGTGACTACGATTTTTCTATTGAGTAAAACAGTGCAAGTGGAATTGTAAATAATGTGTAAATAATGTGTAAACAGCAAGTGAAAGTAATGAATGTAAATATACGTGAACAATGGAAAATAGTTTTATAAGTTACTTCAAGTGACAGTGTATAACACAGTGTAAATAAAATAGAAATGTAAATAACGTAAATAAAATAGAGAACGTAAATAGAAATGTAAATGAGTAGTATTATAAGAATACGAGTATATACCCTAGGAGTAATGAAAGTGAAAGTTTCACTCTAGCATGTCTGAATGCTATGAGTTATGAGAGTGAAGATGAAAGTGACATTCACTCTCAATGCTAGTATACAGAACGAGAAAGTGAATGCTACGTATTTTACTGAAAGAAATTGAATCCCCACAGTGACAATAAACTAATACTACTGAAGGAAACTTATGGATAAAGACTGTAGATATATATAAGTGTTATATAGTAATAGAAATATAAAGTGTGAGGGGTTTTATGAATAATAAATGACAGAGTACCAAGAGCGAACTAGTGCCAGTGCGACGATCAGACGCGCTCGTATTTTCCATTGCTTTCACAGTGTTTTTTTTTTTTGAGTATGGATCCCAAACTACTTGAAAATTGTAGAATAGTGTTTATAGTGTTTGTATCTGGCTGTGGTAATCATATTACGGGTTGTCGGGAAGTGTCAAGTGGAGACTTCGTTACCCTACTTCAGAGGTCTCCACAAGTTCTACGGTAACCGACGAAGGCTCAACAATCATTCCAGGAGAAAGCTGAAGGTATGTGCCATAAGCATATTTAATTTTATTATTCTAGGACTAATAACTGATTTTTGGCAAATATTTTTTGAGAGTCTGTCAGAGCCCAAATAACCCCGCGGGACACGCAAGTCATTGGTAAACAAGCCCGCAGTGTAGGGGTTAAATAACTCATTTCCACTGCTCTCACTCTTGACTTGTGTCCTTCCAACAATGTCCAAGCTTCACTTCCGTACGTTAGAGTTGGTATCACAATACTGTCATGTAGTAACTTTTTCACTTCCATGCTCACTTCCCTGTTTCTTATCACTGCTTTCAAAGAACCAGCAACCTTTCTTCCCTGCTGTACCCTTTCAAGCACTTCACCCTCCAAATCTCCATCCTTACTCATCACACTACCCAAGTACTTAAATGTACTCACATTTTCCAATTCCTCACCATCCAACCTCGCTGTACATTCACTAACTTCACCTCTCTCAAAGACCATCACTTTACTCTTCCCTACATTCACCTTTAGATTCCGTTTCTTACACACTCTCCCAAACTCATCCACCAAGCCTTGCAGCTCCCCTTCGTCTTCACTCAACAACACAGTATCATCTGCAAACAACAGTACAGGGAGTTTCCAAACACTATCCTCTCTCACCAGGGCCACTCCAACATCCACTTACATTACACAGGTTTACACCCCTATTCTGCACTATACATAGTTACTGGTATTATTTATTCAAGTGAGCGTCAGAATATTGCATGAAAATACCCTCGCAGTGAATGTTTTGATGAACATAATACACAAACACTTACATACAAATTCTTCACATATATTACACACTTTCCCACTTGTTGACTTCTATTTTCATAATTACGGGCCTTATTCATTCCACTGAGCGTCAGGATATCGCATCTCTTTACACATACTAGGAATATTTTGACTTAGAATATATTTCAGCACTTACAACAGTCTGAACTTATATTATATCGGTTAGCATTTCCAATAATAATATTTACATATTTATGGGCCTTATTTATTGCACTGAGCGACAGAATATCGCATCAAAAAACCCTCGCTAGGTATGTCTCCACTTACAGCATATTTATACACTTACATACAATTTTTGCACTTATGTTATACCCGTATGCACTTTATACTAATATTTTCAGATCAACATGACTGATAATTTCACTGAGCGACTGTTTGTCGCATTTACTTCATAGTTTCAGCGTCCTATCGCATTCACACCATATTAGAATTGCATCAAGGTGTGATATTCGCTGAAACATGGGTGAATACAGAGACCCACGTCACACTCCACGCACTCATAGCGGGTGTCCTTCCTCTGTGTGGTGAGTCTCACCCTGGAATTGCCACACACGTGACACCTGCGTTGGGGCCTAGGTCTGTTTGGCTAGGAAGGGATAGGAGTGGAGAAATGGCGGCCGGATATTCTCAGGGGAGTTTGGGCAATAGGGGCAGTGCGGGTGCGATGTTGGGGCCTTTCAACAGCATACCGTGCAAATATCTCTCTTGTGAGCTCCCTCACAAACCCTTCAAAGGTTTCCTGAACTCCTGTTGTCATGACGTGAAGGTGATGGCAATTCAGAGCAGTGATGTCTAGCAAGTGAAAGAACAGTATCTTATACCACTTCATCGTGGTCCTGGCACACTTTACCGTCGATATCATGGAGTCTGACTGGTCCACCAGACGCATGTTTATGTTATAGTCCATGACACACTCAGGTTTCCAAATGTGACGCCTGTTCTCACTCCGGTAATCAACGGAATCAGTACGGTGCATCAAGGGGCGGTGAACCGTTGACAAGAGGCTTACCTCTCTATTATGGTTTCACACAGTTGCAAGGATGTTGTTGGCTTTGAAGAAGACAACCTCATTCCTGTCAAGTTTCCACCCTACCTTGACCATGTGACACCGGTTCACCTTCATGGTTCCATAGATTCCCGTTTCATGCATGTGTAGATAACGAGCGAGAAGAGGGCTAGTGTACCAGTTGTCCAGGTAGAGGACGTGACCACGATGAAGGTAGTCTTCTATCATTGTCTTTACCACTGCTCCCGACAGTCCAATACTCCGATCTTCTATTATGTCTGTCTGTTCACCGGTGTACAAGACTGTCTTGCACGTATCCAGTCCTACAGTCACACATAACAAAGATCTTGAACCCAAAACGGTGCCTTAATGAAATATTACCTCTCCAAAACACGAGACTCTCGTCTATGACCAGGTCTCTATAGGGATAAAATGACGAACGAAACGTTTGCCTCAGGTGATCAAAGACCAACCTAATTCGCCTCATCTTATCTGTGTCGTTCGCATTTGCAGGATCATCAGCATCATAGAAATGGAGGCGACTTAGAATTTATTGGAAGAGATTACAGCTCATGACTTGCCCAAATATTGGTGTAAACATAACAGGGTCCCTTGTCCATTAAGCCGGAATTCTGTTCTTTCGTGTAATACCCATCAAAAGGACCAGGGCAAAAAATAGGAACATTTCTGAAAAGGAGACAGGGTAATCATATATGATAGAATGCCTGCTCCTTGTTCCCAATTTTTCACTCTCAAGGCGCTGGGTGCTTGCAAAACGTTTGGTTTGGTCAACAATCTGCTCCACAAATGCCTCACTAAAAAACAGGTGGAAAAAATCCATCCTGGTGGAATTACGGTGAATTCCGGGAGCAATGCAGCCAGGGTGCCCCTGCTTAGTGAAGGGGTGAATGAGGTGAGAAAAATCACTCCCATTCTCCCAATTCCATCCCACAAATCCCTCGTCCCCATCATCCCCATCACTGCCTTCGTCTGGGTGGGGAGGAGATGCTGGTGGGGGAGGTTGGGGAGAAGGAGTGAGGAGGGCTTCCCCACTCTCACTCCTCTTCCCTCTGGCTTTACCCTTTCCCTTTCCCTTACCCTTACGGGCTTGAGGAACATTAGGGGGCTGTGGGGATGAAGTTCGGGAATATTGGGGAGCATAAGACGTGCTGGGGAGTGGTTCCTCCCCACGTTCCCCCTCCATCACAACACCACGTGATTTTTCACGCACCCTCACTCGCCCACGTGTTTGGGGATATTGGGGAGCATAAGACGTGCTTGGGAGTGGTTCCTCCCCACCTTCCCCCACCATCACAACCCCACATGATACAGAACGCACCCGCACTCGCCCACATAATACACCCCGCCGCCTCACACTACCTAGGGAGAGCGATGACTCACTCACGCCACTCTCACTTTTCATACTCCTCCCTGCACTTTCCCTTTCACTCCCCACTCCCTCCACGGCACTTCCTACCTCCCCAGACAAAATACTAGGCCCAAACCTGCTCGTCCGAAGTGGTGTGCGCTCGAGGCTACGATGAGTAATCACCTCACGTCCGTACCACGTGGCAGCACGTCCCACGGCTTCGTCCTCATCCTCGTCCTTGTCATTAAATTTGGGTTCCACATCACGTTGGGGCTGGGCATAGGATGTTGCATGTGGTTTTTTAGCTGGCTGCCCCTCTCTAGCAGCACGGTAAGTCACATATTGCCACTTCCTGGGGGATGAGACTTCTTCATCCCTGCTGGTGGTTTCCTCCTCCTCTGGCTGCACATAATCTTTGTCAACAACCTCATCGTCCAGTGGGGAATCACTGTCGCCTGTAAAGGCGTCCAGGGCTGCTTGAATTTCGACCTCTGAGAGACCTCTCGTCACCATGTCTGAGCAGGACCGTTGCTAACAGGTGAGTGAACGAGCCGCCGGTGAGCGCGGGTCGCGCGGGGTCATCGAGTGTCCCCGCCTGGTGGCAGGTAGGGGAAGGTCAAGCGACGATACATACCGAAAATCAAGTGCGAAATTTGAAAATTGTGGAAATTATGCACTTTGCAATTGCACGACATACCGGTACGTCGCCGGGACTGGCAAATGCAAAACGTTGCAACATACCCATACGTCGACGGGATGGGGCGGGTTAAGTATTTAGGGTCACATGGTCCAAGTAATGGAAGAACAGATGTATAGGTGAAGTTTAGAATGAGTGAAGTAGGAAGGGTGCTGGGAGGAATGAAAAAAGTGTTTAGATGCCATCCACTTAGAATGGATGTAAACAAAAGGCGGATGAGGGTGTTGTGGTACCGGCTGCATTATATGTGGCTGAATCTTGGATTTGGGTGTAGCAGAGAAGAGTTTGAATGTAATGGAGATGAGGTGTCTGAGGAGTATGTATGGAGTGATGCATATAGATCAAGTGAGAAAAGATGAAGTGCGAACGAGAACTGGAGTTATGTGGGAGATGGCTGATCGAGTTGAGCAGAGGAGTTGCGATGGTTTGGGCATATGGAGAGAATGAATGAAGAGCGATTGGTGAAAAAAATAACTGAATCGAATGTGAGAAGTGTAAGGATGAGAGGGAGACCATGAACAGGACGAATGGACACTGTGAAAAGAATGTTAGATGCAATAGACGTCTGTAGAGCAAGGAAGAGTGACTGTGTGTGACAGGGATGACTGGAGAGAAATTGTGAATGAATAAATGGCGACGCAGCCACGAGGCGATATTCTCCCGCATTTGGTCTGATCAGCTGATCAGGTCAGGAGTGGGTGGTAAGGGGACGGGTCCATTATGATGTTGCAGGGGTAAACCAGCCTTGCTGCCAGGCCCTACCGCAGATGTCGCTGATTGCACTGTGCAGTTGACCCTCATGTGGTGTGGTATGGTGATGATCTGTCCCTTCTCCCTTTGGGACTAAGATACAAGTAAATGTGTGAGTGTGTGTGTGTGTGTGTGTGTGTGTGTGTGTGTGTGTGTTGAGTAGTATATTAGGAGGGTGTTGTCCTGTCTCGGCTACCCCCCTTTTCTTTGAGGGACACAACCTGGGACCCTAGGTATAAAGGTAGACGATTGTTGCTACAGATTTTAAGCTTACTGGACTAAATAATATAGTCATTCAGGCACCACTAAGGATTTCACACTAAAGGCGATTCATTCTAACGAAGCCTCATATAATGCTTGATTTTAGCGACTAAGGATTTTCATATGCAAGGAGCAATGCTGTATTAAGCCCCATTTGATGTTTCAGTGTAGCTCCCTAAGGATTTATCACGCAAGTTTTTAACTCTTGCGAATCCCTACATGGTACCTGACTTTAGTAAAATCCCGCATAGTCCATATGCTTACTACATTTGTTCTTGTTAAGTACTGTAGGTAGGTTTCCTCATGTGTCGTCATGAGTCACAGTGGTACTAGTTATTTGTATGTTTAAGAGTTGAATTAAAGATTCTGAAATACTTGATGTCTTTATCTGAACCATCTGCTTCATTGATACTGTTATTGTTGTTGTTTTTGTTGTTGTTTTTGTTGTTGTTGGTGGTGGTGGTGATGATTTTGTTGTTGTTACTGTTTTTACTGCCGCAGGTTCATCTGAATATGAACTCAGTAAGCTGAATTTTAAAGCTGTCCATTTCTTGAGATCCAGCATCGCCATTTCGAGGGAAAGGGTGTTAAGGGACGTTTATAAGAAGGCAATGGGACTGCTCAATTATATCGATGCCACATCATGAAGGCTTCCTTCTTTAATACCTCTCTTGATAATAGGCTTGTCAAATGTCAACAACATATTTGTGTCTAGCTATACTGCCACCAATTCAATGCATGAAGGGTGAAGAGGAAGAAATAACGCATTTGTATTTTCTGCTATAAATAAAATGGTAAAAAGTACGTTAAGAAATAGGATCATATCGCATTTACTTTATAGTATATTCATTGCCTAAGAGTAGCAAGAATAGTTAATGATAACACTATTCTGTTACGTGCTGTTACACAGACTTGAGAAAAAATCATATGAATCACTTCGTTTTTATTCTTTTCTGAATCTGACTTTACATATACCTCCTAAGAGTATAAAGACTTGTGAACTATTTTTTATCCTTTGGGCTAAAAATATAATATCAATACACTGTGTACCACTGGACGCCTTTTTTTCGTGTCCTCTAAATGATTACTAATAGCATGAATGCAACAGTAATGATGCCCTAAAGCTGAAGAGGTCAGATGCAAAATTATGTTATGGACCTGATTTGTATTGATGAAAAAAAAAAAAAAAAAAAAATCTGCCTGCAGGAGTCATATGGAAAATTAATCAGTCTAATGTTAGTCTCGTAGGTCCAGGTGTAGGTGAAGGGTGAGGCTCCGACACCAGCAGCCTCTCCATTACAAAGGCCACACTGCCCACGGTGATGCCCACCAGGAGAAGCAGCAGAGGTCCCTGCGTATGGGTAACAGACAGACTCCTGAATTTAGTTTGGCTGTGTTCTGCTCCATCCTGCCCTTGCTGTTTTATTTCTTCCCTCTGTTTCATTCGACTTTCACGTGCAGCGGCTTCCAGTGTTTCCTTTTTCCAATGCTCATACAGCCCAGCCTGAAAACAGAAAATTGCAGTATTGAGTCGTGGAAGAACTTAAATAGACTTCGTCAGGCCCATATGTAGTGAAGGTCCTAGTTTTTTGTAAACCTTGTAGGAATCTCTTAACCAAAAGTGTTATATTTATATTTACTCTTCTGTACTCTAATCCACTGAACATAATGAATTTATGCATAGTCACCCGCGATATGCACAGCGGTACATGCACAGTGTATAATGACAATAGAACATGTCATGAATCGCTTTAACATTCTGTTCTGCAACTCTGATAAAGCAAAATCATTCAATATAGTGTATCAATCTAGGTTGGTCTCTTCTCTCTTTCAAAGTAAAGTGGCTGGCTGGGCTATAGTTCAGGCAACAACTAAGAATACTGTGCCGCTGCCTCGTACTCAGTGGTACCATCACCACATTTTATTGGACTGTTTGGACTGTTTCGATGTACACTACGTGGCCTAAAACAATGTGGTCGCTACCTGTCGCTATTTAGCATGCTTTTGAACAGTGAAGCCTCACCATATGGAATTAATTCTTTATTATATTTTTAGGAGCGTACTCTTCGTCCCCAATTTATTTATTTATTTATTTTTTTGCTCTTTGTGGACAATGGTAAGATGCATGTGAATCGTACAGATACGATAATTAACGCAGTATTTTTAATGCTGCGAAATTCTACATCAGATATTGTATAATATATCTGAAAAGAGTGTTTGCTACATTGTTACATGGTGCAAATATAAATAAGCTCTTTTTATAAATATGAATGTTAATATATTTTCAAGTTACATTCAGTAAAATATGCAAAACACTGGTGTTTAATCGTTGAACGGAGTCTTCTTTGGAAAGATTATCTCATTTAAGCCATATAGCTTTGGTTCAAGCAAGAACCGTATCACATTACCTGTATACAAGTAAATGATAACAATCCTCAAAATACTCAATAATCGTTTAATTTAAAGCATTATTTTCATATTCTGAACTTTTGATCATGATCATTCTTCGGTGCATTGCCCGATATTGGACAAATGTGATTTATAGAGCCGTCTCACATATTCCTATGTATCTCCACTGTTACTGGGGGGGGGGGATACAGGTATAAATTTCATTAAATAACAAGTTCAGGCTAAATTTGGAGTATATGTCACGTTTTCAAGGGCTACCTACCACAGACTGACAAAACTGTCTGTTAACAAACCTGCTTCTACGGGCACATGAACAGCCACTCGAACAATCCGCTAACACTTCTTGCAAAATCCGTCATTTATTAGTTTATGGTATAAAATACCTTGATAAAGCATTATAAATGCTGTGCATTACAAGGGCATATTTTAGTAATCAATGAAAATTCTTCATCTGGTGTGCCTCCCAAATATAGTCATCGTAGACGTAGATTTCACCGATTTTTGCCTATAAGATCTCTGTAATAACACAACTTTGAAAATGTTTCTTAAGCGACACAGAAGGAGAGAGAAGGAGAGAGAGTTGATTAACTGATTAACTGAATGTAATTAAAAGCTTGTGGCACAACTGCCAGGGTCATATGTCGCCAGACAACAGTGTAAAAGACGCCGTACATATAAAATCCATATTCAAAATAAAGTTACTATCCCCTAGTAGGAATAAAACACTGAAAATAACAAAAGAATAAAGTATCAATTACTTATAAAAGTGGAAGGAGACCCGCCTCCTGAAGAAAATTAATAAAATCAGTAAAATCACCGGAGGCTCCACCAAGTATTGATGACAGAGTAGGCACCATCTGTCCCCTTATGGATAGGAAGGAATCTCTGACGGAGGTCCTCCAGACTTGGACACTCGACCAGCAATTGATGGACAGTAAGGGGAACAAGACAATCATCACAGTATGGTTGAATCTCACCATTCATCAGGAACCCATGTGTAAGCCAAAAGTGCCCAATGCGAAACCAGGCAAGAGTCACCTCCAATCGCCAAGGCACAACCACTCTCTGAAAGATTTCTTTTAGCTTATTATGAGCAACACCATCCCAGTGTCTCTGCCAACACGTACGAATCGTGTACCGCAATTAAGGTGTTACATCAGAAGCACGAAGTGTGTACTCGGTTGGGGGCTGTTGAGAAGATGCAGGTTTAGTTGATGTATCCGACCTCTCATTGCCTACCACATGAACATGTGAGGGAACTCAACAGAAGTCAACATGACGGCCATGACGGCCAAGAAGATAAAACCACTCTAAAATTTATAAAACCAATGGATGGGATACATTAAAAGACTCCAGTGCAGACAGTGTACTATGGGAGTCACCAGAAATCACAAAAACTGATTTAGGGAGTGTAAAAATTATTTTGAGAGCATAAAAAACTGCAGTCAGTTCTGTTGTATACACTGAAGTAATACCAGGAAGGCTACCGCCCCTACTAAAGGAAGGGAAAGCAACACCAAAGCCTACTCCAGTATCAGTCTTAGACCCATCAGTACAGATGGCGACAGAACCTTCATGAGTGGAGGCATCTTCTAAAAAGAGAGAAAGGGACACCTGAGAGGGAAGTGAGCCCTGTTTACCAACAACGGACCTACAAAATGTCACAAAAGGGAGTAACCAAAAACCCACCTTTGGGATCTGATGTGGACGTATTGCCAGTCTTGGAACAGAGAGGGCTGACATAATAGACTGAACCCTGTAACCAAAGGGCTTCAGGAATCTAGGACGGGTGTCATAAACAGAAGATCTGAAATACTGGGAGATGACGGCACAAGAAACTGAGTCCAAAATGGTGTGAAGATGATACCAACAAATCATCAACAGCTAGCACCACAATCCAAGGCGAGTACACCAACATCCACAAACAAACTTGAAATCGGGGATGACCTGAATGCCCCGGTTGCCAGACGTACACCAGCATGATGCACAGAAGTTAACAACTGGACACGGGCATCTGTTGCAGAGGAGTAGACCTCACGCCTGTATTCAAATTTAGAAAGAATATGAGACCTATGCACGAGGAGGGGGAGGTCTAATGGTCAGCACACCAAGAGGTATGAGCCAAAACCCCCGAAAGACTCAAAGCTTTAAGATAAACTGCCTTAACTGAATGAGTATGAGGAACCTAGGTTAGTCATCTGTCAAAAAGAAGACCCATAAACCACTTCTCTTCCACAGAAGATATACTCTGATTATAGAGATTCAAGTCAGGATCTGGGTGAACCCACTGAAGATAAGGAAAAATGCATAGCCACTGTCTTTGTTTAAGAAAAATGGAAGCTGCGAGACTCTGCCCAGTCAGAAATTCTATTAACAGCCAGCCGCAACCTCCTCTCTATCAGAGACATTCTAGATGAGCTGAAGGAAATTGAGAGGTCATTGACATATAGTGAGCCTCGTACACCATCAGGAAGTACAGTGATTACACTGCTAATGGCCACAGCAAAGAGAGTAACACGAAGGATTCTCTCTTGTTGTACTGCATCTTTTAGTGCACGGGCATTAAAAAGCACTCCTCCCACTTGAACCCTCAAAAAATTGTTTGATAAAAACTGCTGTATAAAAATAGGCAAGTGCCGATGAAGACCAAACTCATGAAGAGAAAGCAAAATGACATGATGCCAGGCAGTGTCATATGCATTCTACTATCGAAGAAGACCATGACCTGGTGTTGGTTAGCGGAGAAAGCCTCACAGACAGAAGATTCCAAGGACAGTACTGCATCAGAGGTAGATTGCAGTTTTCAATAACCATACTCGGTAAGGGATAAGAAGTCACCTCTCTCCAAAAACCATACAAGCCTAACACTGACCATCTTTTCCTGAATTTAAATATAGAAGATGTCAGAGAAACAGGCTGGTAATTCTTCGCCTGTACGTGGTCCTTACCTGGTTTGGGGATGGGGATGATTACAGCAACACTTCAACATTCCAGGAACTCACCAGAACACCAGATGTTATTAAATAATGAAAACAGAAACGAAAGGGAGTCATCTG
Source organism: Coenobita brevimanus (assembly GCF_032717465.1). Classification (NCBI taxonomy): domain Eukaryota; kingdom Metazoa; phylum Arthropoda; class Malacostraca; order Decapoda; family Coenobitidae; genus Coenobita; species Coenobita brevimanus. The sequence goes on along the minus strand of NC_137040.1, from coordinate 29,131,551 downwards.
ACAGGTGACGTGAAAAGACATAAGGAATATCACCATATCCAGGAGAGGATAATGTGACAGAGCCGCCTGGAGTTCAAAATAGAAAAGGTAACATTCTAAGACTCTCCCCCAGAAGAGGCCAAACTGTGACCATGCTGATGGTAGCAAGCCGAAGGCATATCTGCATCCTTCCATGATACACTGGCAAAATGAGCAAAAACAACTAAGCGACAGATAAAGGATCAGCCACAATTCCACCTGCTGCAGGTAAAACAGGAGGGGTGGGAACAGTAATTTTTCCTGAAATTTGCCTTACCCGATTCCACAGCTGAGTGAGGGAAGTCCTCAAACTGATGGAGGAAACATAACCCTTCCAGGATGAACACTTGGCCTCCTGTTAAACTGGCCTCATATGAGTTCGTGTCCTCTTGTACACCACCAAATACTGAGGATCCCCAAAGTGACGATGAAAGTGAGAGAAGGCGACTCACTTGGCTCTCACTGCGGAATTGCAATCAGAGTTCCACCAAGGAACCGGACATTCAGGAAATTGACCCCTCGTTCTTAGAATAAATAATAGGGCTGCTGAGTGCAACATGTCAGTGAAATATGACACTGCCTCAGTAAGACAGCCAAACTCATTGATAGAAAGGAAAATGGAACTGAATTCTCTGAATCGTGACCAGTCAGCCTTATCCAGAAGCCAGCGAGGAAGAGGAGGCTGAGGTACATCTGCACTAACAGATATGAGTAATGGAAAATGGTCACTGCCATACAGGCCTCGCAACACATCCCATGTAAAATCTAAAACAGCATCAGCTGGGTATAAGGACAAATCAATGGTAATAAAAGTTCCAATCTACCCATGGAATTAAGTCATTGTATTTGAGTTGAAAATGCTGAAGTCCTTATCTTCCACTAATGTGTTCTGAAGGGTTGGCCTCACTGTTTCCCCATAATAGATGCTGACCATTCATATCTCCTAGTAACAGAAAGGGAAAAGGAAGGCCACGAATAAGGCATTCCAGATCCGCCCTTTCAACAGTAGCACTAGGAGGAAGATAAAGGCTGCATACTGTATACTGCCAATGTAAAAACATCCAGACAACAACAGCCTGTAGGGGAGTGGAGATGTCCAGATGAACGTATGGAATATCCTGGCGAAGAAAGATAGCAGCACTTGCCTGATGACCTTGGACTGCCAGAAGATCAGAATAAGAGGCATGGTCCCCAGAAGGACTGTAAGGAAAAGCATCTCCTACCATGGTCCCCTGGAAGCACTTGCATAGACCAGTAAACTGAGAAACAAGACGACACAGTTCCTCATAGCTAGCACATAAACCCTGACAATTCCACTGGATGATAAAGCCCATTGTGGTGGGATGATGATCATTAACCCCGTGTGCCAGTGCCGTTTTAAAAAGGTCTGACATAACTATGCGGCCAGTGCCAGTGCCTTTTTAAAACGTTTTAAATAACAAACTTTACTGTGACCACATTTTTCAAGATTCCGAGGTAAAAATTGGAAGGAATAAAAGGTAACTGTTCTTCTACCATCCCCCAGGCTGTCAAGGCCATACATTCACTCACTCCTCCTCTCATGCTCAGTCTGCCTCACTCTGCCTGTGTGCCTCACCCAGTGCTGTACATAGTGAAGGCATTTTGTAAATATTTTCCTGTAAGTGTAAGGACTATATAGTGAAGTCAAGTTGTAAATACCTTCTTGCAAGTGCCAGGACTGTACGTAATGAAATCAGGTTGTACCTATCTTCAAGTAAGTGTAAGATAATGTATTGAGAGTGAGAAAGACACGCAAATTGTGATTGATGCTGAAGTAATAAGTAGTCAGAAAAGTGTACTGAACATTGCTACACCTTCCCAGCATAAATACCTGAGTATACCTTACATAGAAAATGGCTGTCTTACACGTACGTGGTGAGCGTGAGAGAGTGGCTATACCTGTACATGAGTATGCAGGACTCAATAAAACCAGTTTCTGAGCCTCGGTGAGCATTTTAATAGCAAAATTCGTTGTTTCCACATCAAAATCTATCATTATAGCCAAAAAAAAAAAAAAGGTCGAAAATGGCCAGCACTGGGGTGACCCGTAGGGCTAAAAATAGCCTGCATGCAGCGGCTTAAGTGAGGGACTGTACACCTCATAACAAGCGGATGGGTTTGAATTGATGCTTAGAGAAGCTCTTGGGAAGACTGCCCAGCATCAGGAACCCGCACCCTATGTCGAACATCCGTGGGCAAACATGAGGATGAGGAAGAAGAAAGTTTTACAACTTATCAAGCCAAGTTTTATTCCATTTCAGAGGAAGACTCTGAGATGGAATAAAACTTGGCTTGGTAAGTGGCTTCGAGGCCGCCCAGGGTGATGTAGGTTGGCCAATGCCGACATCAGAAGCCTCAGAAGTGGAAGATTTGTCCACAGGAGTAGAAACCTGTGAGGATGACATTGTATGTTTTAGAACTGATGCACCAATGGTCTGTCCAACACCATCCTGACCACAGCAGCTACACCTGTATGTCTGGAGACCGAACAATCAGGTGGAGCTTCCACGTGGCTAAACCCCTCAGACTCCGGGGCAGAGGAAACAGGAGAGAGGCCAGTACAAGGTTCGACAACAGAGACATTTGGTCACCAGTCTTCAGGCTCAGAGGACTCTGAAGAACCACAGTGACGTTTGCTGGATACAGATTGGGCTTCAGGCATACTGGACAAGGCAGGAGAAGGAGTCATGTCAAAGTGTCCTTCCGCCACCACCATGAAAGTGTGCAAACCATCAATCACAGAAGTGTGAGTGGAAGCAGTCAGAGTAATGGGCAGGCGAACATCATTTTCACAAATAGTATGAACCATGGGGACAGCAGCCCACAAAGCACTAGGTGATGGAGTGGTCACTGCTTTGGGTCGAGGCCATCTTTCAGACACAGGGCAGTGCACTGGCACTCCAGAAGGACAGCAGCATAAGTAACCCCTGACTGGAGGATCTGGAGCGGTGGCATCTTAATTGTGGGTCTGCTTCCCAGACGCTGTCGAAGAGAAGAGGAGGACAGCATGGGGGCCAAACCACTGCAAACCCCTCCGGCCCCTCACGGGGCTTGAGTACCTGGGAGTGGCTTCGGATGCCTGGGCAAGTACCACATCTCCCAACACAACACACACAACAACACTGTATTTTCTACACCGAGAAAATTAATGACTCCCCGGCGGTCATTTCTCGACGACTTCTTCTAGCCGGGAACATTGAGTGCAATCCAGGACCCACCAACAAATGCATATGTCCAACATGCTCAAAACCTATCACATCGAGCCGACAGACAAAGGGTTCAGCTCAGTGCAATTCCTGCAAGAACTGGAACCATTACACCTACACAACACTTGCATCCAGAAAACATTACACAAACACATGGACCTGCTCCTTATGCTCCTTCCCCCCACCCATCAACCCCCCTTCCAATCCTACTCCTATTTTCTTCACACCTCCACAGCCAAACCCACCGACCCTTCCCGCACCAGCCAGTCCCCCAACTCCTCCCATTCCAACCCATCCTAATCCACCTAAACCCTTACCTCCATCACAACCTCCTCCTACCCCTTCCCCTCCACCCATACCACATGCTGCAGCAGCCAACACACATCGCACACACAATATAAACATCCTTCAGTTAAACATAGATGGCATAAACACCAAAATACATGAACTCACACAATTCATCAAACAACAGAACATACACTTTGCCATCTTACAAGAAACAAAACTACACAGAGCACAGAAAACACCGAGATTTCATAACTTCACCACCATTTGACAAGACCGGGCCAATGGCGGTGGCGGTGGACTCATCACCCTGGTACACAAATCCATCAACTTTGCAGATACCAGTGCACACACAAAGTCACTTCTCCCCCCACATGACACCACAACAGAAATACAATCAATTAAAATACGCACTGGTAACAAATCACACATAACAATCGCTAACACATACATTCCCCCCCAATCGTCCCCCACAGTACCACACAAATACTCTCCACAGATACGCCACATCACTAACATACCCAGCATCATCCTGGGTGGTGATTTCAACGCCAAGTCGTCGGCCTGGCATGTCAACAACCCTGACACAGACAGAGGGCTGGCACTACAATCCCAAACAGATCATGTCTTCATACTAAACAGTCTAGACCAACATACCCATATCCCACACCAAGCCCTCTTCCTCCCATCATCTCCAGACATCATCTCTGCTCCCCAAACCTTGCCCCCACTACATCATGGAGAGTGGTCAAAACCCTAGGTTCTGATCACCTCCCAGTCATCATCACTACCAAAACCAGAATCACCCCAGCTAGCCAGAAACACTCATACACTAATTGTAAGAGGGCCAACTGGGAGGCCTTTGTAACTGAAACAGAACAACATTTCGAAACACTAAACAGTACACCCATCACAAACATCAACACCGCTGTGAACACTTTTAGTACAATCATACAAAATGCAGACAAAAGACACATCCCTAGAGGCAACAGAAAGAAACACAACCCCATCTTCACACCAGAAATTCAAGGCCTCATCAGACAACGGGACACACTGTGACACTCCCCAACACCCCATACACAAGACACCGTACAACAAATACAAGAACTCAACGCTCAGATAAACAATAAAATATCAGAACAGCAAACACTAAACTCGAAAAATTACCTCCAAACACTTGACCACAAAACAAACATCAGTAAACTCTACAAAACACTAAACAGCATCACACTTTCCAACAGCAACACCACATAATCACATGCTGCCATCACAACAACAGACACCATACCCTCAAACAAACAACAAGCAAACACTCTCATCAATCAGCCATCTAAACCCCCATCCCGAAGACTGACGTATCATCCGACGTAAGAGACAGTTCCCCACAGACCCAGACTACGCACCTTTCACTTACAACCAGACAAAGCATATCATTAACAACCTCAAGCACTCATCTGCCTGGGGACCAGACAACATAAGCAACATTCACCTTAAACACCTAGGACCACAAGGCATACAAGCACTCACCAGCATATCAAACTACAGCTACTCACACAGCATAATACCCAACATCTGGAACCATGGCAATATCATCACTATCCCTAAACTCAACAAAGACTCCACGTTACCCTCCTCACATCGCCCCATCACACTCCTCTGCACCTCCACTAAAGTCACTGAACGACTGGTACTACAACTAGTCACACCTCACATTTCCCTAGCCCAGTCACAACATGGCTTTAGGCCACTACACTCCACAAACACCCTTCTTACAGACCTTACACAGAGAGTTTTTGATGGCATGAATTCAGCTAGGCCACCACACAGAACGCTCCTAGTCACACTAGACATTAGCAAAGCTTTTGATGCCATCCCCCGCCACAACCTCACAAACAAAATACTCAACACAAACATGCACAATAACACAGAAAGATGGCTGGCAAACTACTTAGCAGGCAGATGTGCACACGTAACATTTGCTGGTCAGTCTTCAAACATCAGAAACTTCACAAACGGGGTCCCCCAAGGATCTGTTTTGTCCCCTACACTCTTTAACCTATACATGCACGATGTACCCACACCCCACACACCACAGATACACATAGCTTCCTATGCAGATGATATAACACTTACATGTACGCACCAAAATGCAAACACAGCTGCACACATCATTCAACCTTACCTCAACACATTACATGAATGGTTCACCACAAACAGGCTCAAAATAGCCCCAGCCAAATCTACAGTGACTCTTCTCACAAACTGGACAGCAGAACACAGTCACATCCCACACCTCACCATAAACCACACCCCCCTACCACACACACACACACACACACACACACACACACACACACACACACACACACACACACACACACACACACACACACACACACACAAAATCCTTGGTGTAACATACAATACATCAATGTCATTTAAACAACACATCACAAACATTAAAAATAAAATAACACCAAGACTCAATGCTTTGAGGTCACTTGCCCATACAACATTCGGACACAACAAAGAAACCACCACCACAGTATACAAACAATACATACGTTCAGTGATGAATTATGCAAGCCCTGGCTGGGCTTCTAACCTCACCAAAACACACTACAACACTACAGACCATACAGAACAAGGCCAAAAAATAACCACAGGCTGCACAGCTACTACACTCACAGACCACCCACATCAAGAAACCAAAGTCCTCAAAGTCAAGGATCACCTAGACATGAGAGGCACCCAGTTTCTTGCTGCAGCCTCCACAAACCCACAACATCCACTACAGTACATGGCAGCACATCCACCCACATCAAGGAACATCAAAACAACACCCAGCACACGATACCATACACAATTACTGTCATCTCTCCCCCCTTGCCCACCTCAGACCAGCTTCCAGAAGCATATCCACACTCAGATCACTTACCGCTCCATTCAGTCACTGGAAGACAACACACAGCTGCATGCACGGCCTCCTGACATCCACCCTTCTGAATCTTATCTTCCTCGTGAAGACAGGATCCACCTGGCCAGGCTGAGATGTGGGCATCATCCAGCCCTCTTAAGCTACAAGAAGAGGCTGGATGACTCCGTTGCTGATGCCTGTCCATGATGCAACACAGCACCCCATACTATTAAGCACATTATGGAAGACTGCATTGCACACAATCACCTACGCCAACAACACAACATACACTCTTTGAGAGCTCTGTGGAAAAGCCCGGTCTCGGCCATGGCCTTCCTAAGGGACTCGGGGCTGTTCGGCCAGACTGCCTAGGGAACAACTACTACTACTACCCCTGACTGGAAGAAGCGCATCTGAGTTCTTTTCTTAGCCTCAGGAAACGAAACCTTTTCAAGTGTTCAAATTGACAAAATCTCTTTTTCCAGGTAATAGCTATGGCAGTTTCTAGAATTTACAGGATGAGGACTCTCACAGTGATAGCATTTAAGGGGTACTGGACAATCACTGGTATGGCGTGGTCTGCCAAAGGAGTCACAGACACCAGGAAGGCCTGGCTGTGCATGGCAGCAAAATCAGCTGATACGTCCATATCCTTGACAGTGGAAACATCTGTTTGGGGTGCGAACGAAGTGACAGGCAAGCCAGCTTTACAGAAGGAGGTAAGGTCAATCTGTTGAAAGTCAGGAACAAGGTAGGAGTTGGGATCAGGACACCATCGATTTTCTTCTGTAGTCGCTCAACATGTACCACACCAGAAGATCTCTGTTCCTCCAACAGCGCTCTCTCTGGGTAGCAGAGGAGGTCACGTGAAAAAACACCTTTGCATCTGTTAAAACCAGCATGCAGAGCACAGGCAACTGCGGCACCAGAAACAGAAGTCAGAGATTGAGAGTTGGCATTCTCTTCTGAGGAGAACACCTCAGTAAGAATGCTTCCATCCACGTGGGAACAGTTCTTAGGTTCATTACCGCAAACTGAGATGATTCCACAAAGGAGATCGTAAATGTCGATATCTAGTATTGAGCCGCCCTCAGGGTTCTTCATTACCATATACTTTACATAGGATTCTGGCACTGTGGCTTTTGGGCCGAACCCCAGAACCAAACCAACCCAATGTGACCCGCTCCTAGTCCCAGTAGGATGCTGGGATAGAGAAGGAAAGTCTCCAGAGGTCTGGAAAGGCTCCAGAGTGGCTATGGCAGTGGAGGATCCTACAGAAGGTCCAGGGACAGAGACTGTGTCGTCAACATTTTTATTCAAGGAACCCATATGAATTACCAAAAAAAATTCATTCCCCCACCCCTCCTCCCACCATGGATCCAAAGGGAGGTCTTATGCCAGGGACAACACCATAGCGACCCCAGAGGCAGCAGGAGAGTATGCATGGGTAACCACTGGGGGACCTGGGCAAGGGTGACTCCAGGACAATAGGAGCCACTAGGTCCCCCAGTGCCCACTTGACCCTAGCCAATGCATGACCATCCGACTGAATAGTCCCATCCAGGCCACCAACCTAGCCAAAATAAGGGACCAAAGAGTTGTGTTGCTAGCTGCAGGGTGCATCGTGCAGCATCACTCAACCTGCAGGACTCCCGTCTCCCAGCATTTTGGGATGCCACGCACGGCAAAGATGTGGGGAGGCAACAGTCCCACCCTAGATGGGAAATGGGCAGGGACTAACATCACCAGCAGGCCTCCTCCACCAGAGATTTAGGGGGTGCTTAGCCCACAAATGCCAAACCCTACAAAGGAAGGCATGCATCCAGACTAGGTGGCACTTCCAGCCAAGCTTCAAGCCCCGCCAATGCGTCAAGGTGACTCCCCTCAGTGGGGAGAGGGGGGAGGACTTTCCAAGAAGAAAGAGTACCTCAGAATGTCTTCTGACCTGTACCTCAGAGGCACCATGAATGAATTTACCAGATATAAGTTGTTACTCAGTTACTGAGAGGAAAGTATAGTAGAGATGAAGGCTCTCTGCACCCACCTCCTCCAATTGTGAAACGGGCACGTAAAAGGAAGTACACCTAACCCGAGGGAAAAGGATAGGCTATGAAATTGGAAGAAATATTGAATCTGCCACAAAATCATGTCTGGTTTAACCCTGAACGGCTCTGTTGACGAAGTGTCAACCACCTGTGCTGGTAGACGATTCCAGAGACAACAGATCTTGTGCATGAAAAAAAAAAAAAACTGCCTAATGTTTCTTGTCGAATCGTCACTGGCGTGGTATCAACAACTGGTTCAGATGAATTAACAGAAATATTATAGTAAAAGTAAGTTATTCATTAGGTAGTGTTGAGAGAAAAATAACACAATAAACAGGTAAGGTATATACCCATCTTACAATATGGTTTTCTCATTATATGCTGATTATTTAAATAATTATGGTAATAGAGGTTTATATTCATACTTCTTCATAACACACACTATTCCCAGACCCATAAAAACAGCTGGGATGCCACAGACAAGTAATGATTTTTATCGTCCAGTTTTAGCAAGACGAGGCAACAGAGTTTGTGTGTGTGTGTGTGTGTGTGTGTGTGTGTGTGTGTGTGTTCTTACCGAGTTGTATCTTTATAGGAATGAGTTAAGCTCGTACTCTGCCGTGTTTTGAACCATTTTTACCATACATGTCTTTAAATTTATGAAATGTTTTTGCACACACTATTTCATTCTCTAGTGCATTCCACTGATCAACTACTCTGTTTGGGTAACTGAATTTCCTACTGTCTTTATCACCTCTCTATTTGTACAGTTTCCTACAGTGTCCTCTTAATGTTGCTTCCCGACAGGTTATTTACTCATTTACGTCTATTTTCTCTTTTCCCGTGATGCATTTATATAACAATCATGTCTCCTCTTTTCCTTGTCTCCTGTAATGTTGGTGGGTTTCATTTTCCGAGTCTTTCTTCATAGCTTAGGCCTTTAAACTTGGTGCCCATCTTTAGCGGCCATTTGTACCTTTTCAATCTTATATGTGCATTTTTTGAAATGTGAATTCCAGACGACTGATGCATACTCCAGAGTTGGTCTGATAAATGATGTTACCTTCCTCAACATGTCTTCATTTACATATGTGAATGCTACCCTCATTTTAGGAAGCAGTATGGACATGTTCCTTACATTTTCAATTATGTGGCCAGCTGCTAATAGTCTGTTATTGATAATCAGTCCTAAATCCTTTTCCCTCTCTGATGTGTATATGGTTAAACTTCCAAGGCTTTTTTTTTTTTTTTTTTTTTTTTTTAAAACAAATTTTATTACATGACATTTGTCCACATTGAATTCTATTTGCCATCTATTGTTCCATTCATGAAGCTTATTTAATTCCTCTTGTAGCTCTATGCAAAAGTCTGTGTTTTAATTTCCCTTTGCATTTTTACATCATCAGCAAACATATTTTGGTAGCTTCCAGTTTCAATATTGCTGTCTATTTCATTTATCTATCCATCTATCTATTGCCAAATGTCTTAATCCCGTAAGCGGTGGACACAAACAAATCGCCTCCATGTCGCCCTGTCCCATGCCATTTCACTGCCCTGCTCCCAGCTCACACACCCCTCTTTCATATACCTCTCCACTCCGTCCCTACATCTCATCCTTGGCATCCCCCTCCCTCTCCCCCCCTTCACCTCACTCACATACACTCTCCTTGTTAGTCTCTCACTCCTCATCCTCTCCACATGGTCAAACCACTTCATTATGCTTCTCCAAATGCCTCCTATCACATCTACATCCACACCACAACGATCCTTCACTTCCTCATTTGTCAATCTGTCTCCCCACGTGACTCCACATGCTCCTCTCAAATAACTCATTTCCACAGCTCTCACTTTTGACTTCTGTCCCTCAAACAAGGTCCAAGCTTCACTTCCATACGTTAGAGTTGGTATCACAATACTGTCATGTATTGTAGTAACTTTTCCACTTCCATGCTCACTTAATTGTTTCTTATCACTGCCTTCAAAGAACAAGCAATCATTCTTCCTTGTTGTACCATTTCAAGCACTTCACCCTCTAAACTTCAATCCTTACTCACCACACTACCCAAGTACTTAAACGCACTCACATTTTCTATTTCCTCCTCATCCACCCTCACTGTACATTCACTGACTTCACCTCTCTCTAAGACCATAACCTTATTCTTCCCTTCATTACCCTTTAGATTCCGTTTCTTACATACCCTCCCAAACTCATCCACCAAGGCTTGCAGCTCCCCTTCGTCTTCACTTAACAACACAGTATCATCTGCAAACAAAAGTACAGGGAGCTTCCAAACACTGCCCTGTCTCATTAGGGCCGCTCCAACATCCACTAACCTAACTTGTATCTCTTTTATAACCCCCATCCATATACAGATTGAACAAAGATAGAGGGATGACACATCCCTGTTTCAATTCAACCTTCAAATAGAAAAATTCACGCAGTTCACTATCCACATGTACTGCAGCCTTAGCTCCCTCATACATGCTCTTCACGGCATTGAACAACTTCTCATCTACTCCATATATTCTTAATACTTTCCACAATCCTTGTCTATCCACCCTGTCATATACTTTCTCCAAATCCATGAAGACCGCATACAACTTCTTTCCTTTCTCTAAAAGCTTTCCCACTGAAAATTTAAGAATGAATATCAGATCTACACAACCTCTTCCCTTCCTAAAACCTTCGTGTTCTTCTCCAACTAATTCCTCTGTTATTTCACTAATGCTGTCAATAAGTATCCTATCACATACATTTCCTAATACATTAAGATGACAAATGCCCCTATGATTACCACATACTTCTTTTTCCCCTTTTCCTTAGTACAGGGGAATAATTATACCTGACTTCCAATCATCCGGGACTCTACCTTCCTCCCAGGCCAATCTGAACATCTTCCACTCCATTCTACTACTATCTCTCCCCCATGCTTTAGCATTTCACCTCACACTCCATCAATTTCTGGGGCTTCATTGTTTCCACAACTTCCACCCTACTGATTTCTTTCTCTCTTCTCACATCCCTCCGTCTCCCAGCCATTCCCCAGCCACGTATACTCGCATTACTTTCATCTCTATGTTCAACAATTCCTTAAAGTGTTCTCTCCATCTACACACTTTTTCTCCCTTCTCCACTAGTAATCTACTATTTTTATCTTTCACTCCCCAACTTACTTCTTTGGCACCCTGTCCAACTATCTTTACCTCTTTCCAGAACATTTTCTTACATTCCCTCCACATTACATTCAAATTCCTTCCAAATTTCCCATCCACTCTCTGCTTACTCTCTCTTACTATTTTTTTCAGCTCTCTCTTCCCCTCTACATACAACTCTCTCTTCCATCCCTCAACTTTTTCCACGCCCCTGTTTCTCAACCACTCATTATATGCTTTTTTTCCTTTGTGCCACAGCCTCTGTCACCTCTTCATTCCACCATGCTGTTCCCTGCACTCCCTATCGTTTTCTCTTTGCCCCACACACCACTTCACATGCTGCACAGATTTCTGAATGTCTTGCACAGTCCTTCCACATCCCCCAACTGCTCCAATCCATATTTCCCCAGTCGCTCCTCCACTTTCTTCTTATATTATACATTTTTATCCTCCTGTAACCTTTCCACCCTCCTTGTATGAGATACTTCCTCCTGTCCTTCCCTTCTTCTATATGTCCATTTCGTTTGGACACTGAGTCTGTTCCTCTCCCCCAACCTCAATATACTCTTGCGTCTATTATACACCTTATCCTGTCATCCACACATAGATCGTCAGTCATTGCCTTCCGTTCATTCAGATCACCATCCACCTTTCTCAGCACTTGCCACGTATACCTGTGGATCATTTTGTGCCTGAAGAGGGTATTTCATTAATATATACTGAAAAACATAATTGGTGCCAGCACCGAGCCCTGTGGAACTCCTCTTGTCACTTCTCTCCATGATGAGTAATTTCCCCTAAGCACTGTTCTCATTTCCCTTTTACTGAGGAATTCTTGCATCCAATCGTACAGTTTACCTTGGATTCCTCTTGGACTGTACAGTTTCCATAGAAGTCTTTTGTGTGGTACTCTGTCAAATGCCTTCTTGAAATCAAATATATGCAGTCTACCCAGCCATCTCTTTTCTGTATTATTTCTGCAGCTCTGTCATACTAAATTAATGGGTTAGTAACACATGATTATCCCTTTCTATAACCTAATTGTCTTTCTGTTATCATATTGGTTTTTCCAGGTGATTTACTGACGTTGTTCGTATAAGTTTTTCTAACATCTTGCTTACGACGCTGGTCAGAGATTGGTATTTAAGTGGATTTTGTCTCTTTCCTTTCTTGAATAGGGCACAATGTTTGCTTTCTTCCAAATATAAGGTAGTTTTCCTTGTCTGAAGGATTCTCTGAATATTGATTTTTTTTTTTTTTTGTGAGGAAGAAGGAACCAAAGGCAACGAGCCCGCAGAACTGTTCCATCCAAGAGAACAACAAAATACAAGAGAGAGTCAAATTCAAGATCCATTCATTTCGAGATGCCTGGACACACTGCGTTTGAAAGACTGGAGATCATAGGAAGCAGGAAATACAGACAGAGGGAGACAGTTCCAGAGTTGACCTGTTGCATAAATTAAGGACTGGGAGTAACGGTTAACTCTTGCATTAGAGAGTTGGATAGAAAAGAGGTGAGAGTTTGCTGCTAGACGGGTGCTACGTGCCTGTCGAAGAGGTGGAGGAATGCATGCAGACAGTTCAGAGGAACAGTGACAATTGAAGTTGCGATAGAAATGAGATAAAGATGCAACACTGCGGCGAAGAGACAGATGTTGAACGGAGTCAGTAAGAAGGGGAGAGTTAATGAGACAAAAAGCCTCTGACTCCACCCTATTGAAAAGAGCTGTATGTGGGGAGCCTCCCCACACATGAGAGTTGTACTCCACGCAGGGGCAGATAAAACCCCTGTATAGAGTCAACAATTGTGCAGGGGTAAAGAAGGAACGGAGTCGGCTTAGCACACCGAATCTCTTGGAAGCAGATTTTACAAGAGATGTCTTTCTAAGATAAGTCCCGAGTTAATGAAACCCCAAGCATGTTCAACGATGATGCAAGATTAGGCTGAATATTATTAAACGTTAGTGGGTATACCTGTGGAAGATTTTGTCTGGTTGATAGGTGCAAAAACTGAGTCTTTGATGCATTAAAAACAACCAGATTATTTTTACCCCAGTCAGAGATACGAGCCAAGTCAGACATTAGGTGTACCATTAGGTGTGCCAATTATAATGAACTGCTTAGCTCTTTTGCACGTTCCTGTAATGCCCAAGAGAAAATATCTTCAGGGCCATTGGCTTATCCCCTGTCTAATTTCCTCATCTCTTCCTGGCCGTCTTGTTTTGTTAATACATATTACTGTTGATATGTGTGGGCATGCTTGTTCATCTTCATCTCTCACAAATCTACTTTCTTTTGTGAAAACTGACTGGAAATTTTAGTTTAATACTTCACAAATATCTTCTTCACTGACACAGATTTTCCCCTCATCCATAATAGATTGGATTTTATCTTTAAGTTTTGTTCTGCTTCGTATGTAACTGTAAAACAACTTCGGCTGATTAGTACTTTTATTTACAATGATTCCCCAAACTGCCTTTGAGAGTCTCTCATTATCCTTGTATAATCATTTTTTGAATGCTTGTACTTGTTATATGCTATTTCACTTTAATGTTGTCTGTATCTGATCCACAGCAAATCTCTTTCTGTTTTGCATTCTTACAATCAGTATAAACCAGTTCGTTATCCTTATTTCCGAGGCTTTGTGCGATGGGACATAATTATGGACTCCTGTTTCGTAAAATTCATAGAATTTTTTACATGTAACATTTATATCTTGTTCTCTTAGCTCCTTTTCCCAATCTGTATCGTTGAAGTACTTCTTTAGGTCATGATAGTTGCCCATTTAGTAGTTTAGCCTCTTTTTGTAATTTCCATTTCCCCTAACTATATCATATGCTCTCCTGAAATTGTAATATAGTACTGCATGGTTCCTTTTGCCAAATGGGGGTGACAAATTATTGTATATTGTCAATTTCATTTTCTTGACTAGTATATATGAGATCTAATAATGAGGGGTCTTCTGGTCCTCTTTGTCTGGTGTTCTCCTTTACATGTTGTGTTAGAAAAAATTCCTGTATACTATCCAAAAGCTTTTGATCCCATCATCTTTCATTGCTTTTACATCTAGAGTATTGCTGTTTATACTTGTGTTAAAATCTCCGGTTAGTATAAGTCTTTCAGATTTTTCTTCCATTCTGAATAGTAGGGTTCTTAAACTATGAATTGTCTTTTCTGCCAGGTCTTCATATTCATCTCTATTCCATGTTTGTCTTGGGCGGTATATATAAATTTGCCACAATTACTATCCATTCTGATATACTAATCACTACTGCAACTAATTCTGCTTGTGAGGGTATATTTATTTCTTCTACCTCTTTTACTTGGAGTATTTTCACTGTTACTATCATAACTCCTTTTTTTTTTTTCCATTTCTCTCTCTTCGTCAAAATAATATTGGATTCATCCAGATTTAAAGAGTTGTTGATATCCTTGAGGTTAGTTTTCTTTCTGTTAGACAAATAGTATGAGACTCATTATCTATGATATAGTCACTTATATATAATAATTTCGTTACCATTCCATGTACATATGAGTACATTAATTTAGCCATATTCTTCACATATTTGACATTGGTTGAGTCTGCTATCTTCCTTTAATTTAGTCCCTGCTGTTTATGTGCCATTTATTATTTACTTGCAATCCTACTACTTTGTATTAAAAAGCAAAAAAAATCTTTCTTCATCTGATTTTGCATCACTGTTTCTTTTTGCTTCTTCCTTTTTTTCCTTTAGCAATCCCCATTCCTCTTGAGTTAGACACCTTTTTATCCAAACTTCTTTTTACTCCTCTGATTCCTTAACTTTGTTAGCATTTTTTGATACCTCTTCTTCACACTTTGGAATGTTACCTTCACCGGCCTTGACCTGTTTCTCTCATATTTCCCTAATCTCGTAAATTCCTCTACATCTTTCTCATACATTACGTCTGATACTACTTTCAATATGTTCATTATATTTGTCATCTTGTTATCTCTGGCGATTCTATTCCTTATTTCTTCACCTTTACCGGTGGTAACTATAGATCTGTTAATTCCAGCTGTTTCCATTATCAGCCTTGAGTTCTTCATTATTATGTCTTCTACCTCTCTTTCCATGCCTTTTGTTTTAGCCTATTTTTTAGATCTTGACTTGTTTTGGCTACTTCTGCCCATGTATTTTGTACTTCCTCTGTGTAGTTTCTCATCATTTCATTTGCCTGAATTATCATCTCATCAATGTTTCAACTTTGTTCTATCAGATTACCTGCTTGTCAAATTATGTCTTCATCATCAATGTACTCCTTCAAAACTCTTTCATAGGTGACTACTGTATATCCCATTTTGTTCATTTTCTTCCTCAAAATCTCTACCTCAACTTGCAGCTCAACTATTGGTGCATCTTTTCTGTTAAATTCCTTTACCAGTTCATAGTTTTTTCCTTTTTGCTGGTATAGTTCCTTCCTTATTTCATCCAGTTCCAATTTGAAAGTTTCTTCTAATTTGCCACTTTCTCTGCTAATTTATAAATGTAACCAGTTTTTCCAGGGCTGTGTAGTCATCATTTTGTTTTTACTGTTTCCATCCTCTTACCTAGTTGCACTTCTTGAAAGTACGCCATCTTATAGATATATGCTTTCAACTTACAGTTTACCATCTAGTTCCGTCAGTGTTGGAATTTACCCAAGGCTCCTCTGTTTACCCAACGCGGCGCCTGTCATCTGCCAACACAGCAAATTCCTCAGGGCTCTGACCACTTGATATACATCCATTGGATGTATATCAAGTGTGTGTGTGTGTGTGTGTGTGTGTGTGTGTGTGTTTCCTGAAATATCTCTAATAGTTGTGGAACAATTTTCACCAAACCATGATGACGGATTGATTGACTTATAGAACACATGGCGCCACAACAAGGTTATATGTTGCCATATAAGCAAAAATATAGGCAGCAGAAACCTAAAAACATTAAAAAACAAAACTCCATATTAAAAACTAGACATCAAAGTAAAACCAATGCATTTATCAAAGTTGAAGGAGGACAGACTCCTTCAGAAATAAAAATACATCATCTCCAGGGGTACCAGGCTCTTCCCCAAAGCATCGAAGAGAGACAGTAAACACCACCCTCCCCTCGGTGCCTCAATAGCCTCCGACGCAAGTCGCCCAAACTGAGACACTCAATCAGCAAGGCAAACCAAACAGTAATCACAGAATGGCTGCACGCCTCCACCCATGAGGAACTCATGTGTGAGTCTAGTATGTCCAATGCAAAGGAGAGCCAGAACAGTCTCTAACTTGCAAGGCATTGTAGGGGAAACTCTCTGAGGGACAAACTCAGTGACTTCTTTTAGCTTGTTGACAGGAACACTATCCAAACACAACTAAAAAACAAGCACCAATAGCAGACAATAGTGGAGCGCATAAAACAGTAGCAGGAAGAGGACAAGGAGAATGTGCAGGTCGCAAAGCTGCAGCCTCAGTATTGCATCTACCTTTTCATTACCTATGACACCAACACGTGCGGGAACCCAGCAGAAATCCACTCTCTTCCCCCAATGACGAATGAGGAATAGCCATTCCAAAATAGCTAAAACTATAGGAGAGAAGAGTTGAAAGAGTCCAGGGCCAAAAGCACCCCTTGAGGGTTGCTAAAAATAGCAGAATCATTGCCATGGTGAACAAACACCAATTTCAGAGCTAAAACAATAGCTGACAACTCTCAGTCAAAACTAAGGCAGCCAAAGGAAGACTACCTCCACGGTTGAAATTGCGAAACACCACTCCAAAGCCAACACCACAGGCAGATTTAGAGCCATCAGTATACACAGGGACATAACCACCATGACTAGAAGAATGTTCTAAAAATAACTGTAAAAGAGACTGAAGAATAACAGAATCCTTTGAGCCTGCAAAAAACCTGCAGAAAGTTACCTTGGGCAAGATCCATGGCGCAACCCTTGGGATCTGAACAGGACTGACAGGTACTGCCGACAAACCAAACTCCTCCATGATATCCCAAGCCCTGTATTCAAATGGACGAGGCGTGCGAGGGTGTCTACTATAATACAAAAAACAACATCGTTGCATCACACACTCACAGACAAGTGAGGCTCGAAGGTGACGAATCCAGAATCAGCATCATGGCACACCAGACTGATGCAGTAAATCTAAGGGAGTCACACCAGCTTCCTCCAACAAGCTAGGAATCAGAGATGACCGAAAAGACCCAGTTGCAAGGTGAAGACCAGCATGATAGACAACATCTATAGTTTTTAATCTGGACTCTGTGACTGAGGAGTAGACCTTGCAACCATATGACGGCTTGGAGGTTACAAAAACGTGAAACAAATGCAAGAGTGTCCTCCGATCAGCATCCCAAGAGGTATGGGACAAAACCCTCAGTAGACTGAGAGCCTTCATACATGATGCTTTAAGATTTGCCAAGTGTGAAACCCAAGTCAAATGGTAGTCAAATGTCAGGCCCAAGAATTTCGTCACTGGCACACAGTAGTCTCCTGCCACAAAGCTGGAAATCAGGGTCTGGGTGTACCCCTCTCATCCTACAAAAGTGCATACGCAGACTTAGAAGGGGAAAAACAAAAACCCTTGGACGTGGCCCAGGCAGAAATCTTGTCCAAGGCAAGTTGCATGTGCCACGCAATAGCAGACATGCAGGAGCCAGAAAACCATATAGTCAAGTCATCCATATAAAAGGATGAGGATACCCCGGGAGGCAAAGTGTCAAGAACACCACTGATGGCCACTGCAAACAGGGAAACACTTAGGACACTTCCCTGTGGGACACCTTCCTCCTGGCACAGTCGTGCAGAGAGGGTCGAACCCACACACACCTGAAACACACGATCAGTCAAGAAGTCTCCAAGCAACACAGGCAGGGGATCACATAAACCAAAGGCATGATGTTGTTGGAGGATGCCATGGTACCAGGGTGTGTCATTTGCCTTCTCAAGGTCAAAGAACACAGCCACAGGATGTTGCTTTGAGGCAAAAGCTTCACAGATCAATGCCTCGAGCCAGATAAGGTTGTATGAAGTACACCATAATTAATGGAAGCCACTCTGCGAAGGAAAGAGAAAGCAACCCTTCTCCAGAAGCCACACAAGCCTGACACTGACCATCTTTTCAAACAACTTGTACACGCACGATGCTAAGCAAATAGCGTGATAGTTAGAGACATTTGAGTGTGCCTTGCGCATTACGGAGGTTATTTTCTCGGGCATGGAAGCATACATTCCATTCTCATATCCTTTGGCTAATGCACGAAAGCCTTGGTTTAATCACGCTTGTTCTAATGCTGTCTGCAACAAGGAGAGGGCCTACAAAAGGTACCGGAGCCAACCCACCCCTGAATCACATCATCTTTACGTTTCTGCCCGGAATCGTGCTAAGTCTATTCTTCGCTCTGCTAAAAATAATTTCACCCGTACTAAATGCTCTCAACTCTCCAACTCAAATTCTTCCAGCTCCTTCTGGCACCTTGCCAAAAACCTTCTAACAACTTTACCTCATCGTTCTTCCCTCCTCTTTTCTACTCTGATTTTTCTGTAGCTATTTCTTCTACTGAAAAAGCAGATCTCTTCACACAGACTTTCTCCTCCAATTCCACCTTAGACGATTCCGGTGCTGTTCCTCCATCACTTCCCGCCTCTGACTTCCTCATGGTTGAAATTTCTTCAGCTGATGTATTTTCTGCCATCACTGGCCTCAATACTAACAATGCATATGGGCCTGATGGAGTCCCTCCTGGTGTTCTCAAGAACTGTGCTTCTGTGCTTTCACCCTGCCTAGGCAAACTCTATCGCTTTTGTCTGTCAACTTGTACCTTTCCTTCTTGCTGGAAGTTTGCTCTCATTCAGCCAGTCCCAAAGAAGGGTGACCACTCCCAACCCTCCAACTATCGTCTAATTGCTTTAACGTCCTGTATTTCAAAAGTTTTCGAGTCAATTCTCTATAGAAAAATTTTAAAGCATCTTTCCTATCACAACCTTCTTTCTGATCATCAGTACGGGTTCCGTCAGGGACACTCCACCGGTGATCTTCTAACCTACCTTTCAGACTCCTGGTCATCCTCCTTTCAGGACTTTGGCGAAAGGTTTGCCATTGCACTTGACATCTCAAAGGCTTTCGATTGAGTCTGGCATAGATCTTTAATTTCCAAACTGCCCTCTTACGGTTTCTATCCTTTTATCTGTGCCTTCATCGCTAGCGTCCTTTCTGGTCATTCTATAGCCGCTGTTGTAGACAGCCATCGTTCTTCTAGATCTATCAACAGTTGTGTTCCTCAGGGCTCTGTCCTATCACCAACTCTCTTCCTTTTATTCATCAATGACCTTCTAAGCTGTACATCTAACCCTATCCACTCATATGCTGATGACTCCACCCTTCACCTTTCCATTCGGTACCCGCAACGCCCATCTCAGCAGTTACTTCAAGAAACAAGGGATAAGGCTATGGCACATCAAATGTCTGACTTGGCTCGTATCTCTGGCTGGGGTAAAAATAATCTAGTTGTTTTTAATGCATCTAAGACTCAGTTCTTAAACCTATCAACCCGTCAAAATCTTCCACAGATATACCCACTAACGTTTAATAATAATCAGCTTAATCCTGCATCATCCTTGAACATGATTGGGGTTTCATTTACTCGGGACTTATCTTGGAAAGACATCTCTTGTAAAATCTGCTTCCAAGAGATTGGGTGTGCTAAGCCGACTCCGTTCTTTCTTTACCCCTGCACAATTGTTGACTCTATACACGGGTTTTATCCGCCCCTGTGTGAAGTACAACTCTCACGTGTGGGGATGGTCCCCACATACAGCTCTTCTCAGTAGGGTGGAGTCAAAGGCTTTTCGTCTCATTAACTCTCCTCCTCTTACTGACTCCCTTAAACCTCTGTCTCTTCGCCGCACTTTTGCATCTTTATCTCTTTTCTATCACTACTTTGATGGTCACTGCTCCTCTGAACTGTCTGCATGCATTCCTCAACCTCTACGACGGGCGCGTAGCACCCGTCTAGCAGCAAACCCTCATCCCTTTTCTGTCCAACTCTCTAATGCAAGAGTTAACCATTACTCGCAGTCCTTCATTTATGCAACAGGTCAACTCTGGAACTGTCTCCCTCTGTCTGTATTTCCTGCTGCCTATGATCTCCAGTCTTTCAAACGCAGTGTGTCCAGGCATCTCGAAATGAATGGATCTTGAATTTGGCTCTCTCTTGTATTTTGTTTTTCTCTTGGAAGGAACTCTTATTGCGGGCTCATGGCCTTTGGTTCCTTCTTCCTCGCATAAAAAAAAAAAACTTACCAAGCCTGGGAATGGGGAGGACAATACCCAACTTCCAATCCTAAGGAATAGAACCCTCACCCCAAACCCTGTTAAAAAAGTCCAATAAAAACTGTGTAGAGTCAGTCAGCAGATGACGGAGCAGAACGTACGGAATGTCACCAAGCCTAGGAGCAGTGTCACGACACTCCAAGAGGGTAGAATGCAGCTCACAGAGGTTGAAGTCTAAATTATAGGGCTCTCTGCCACAAAAGTGAAAGTCAAGACCCAGCCTCTCCTGATTCCTACAAAAGTTAGCACATGGCTTAGAAAGATCCTTTTTTGAGAAAGCACAAAACTGATTCACAAGAGCAGAGGCTACTGCATCTGGTGATGATACAAGATTTTCACAAAGTCGCAACACCAGTGGTGAGAGGGGGTGAAAACCTGCCAGAAACCTTGCACACTTTTTTCCGCATCATAGGCACTGGAGTAGACAATGTAACTGTTGAAATATAAGACCTCCATGAGTTACGGTAAGCATTCTTCACAACCCATCAATAGTGAGCATGTGCTTTGAAAAACTGGATTTTTAAACATCACGATTGGCAAAATTCCGAAA
The DNA here is from genome assembly GCF_032717465.1 of Coenobita brevimanus. Lineage (NCBI taxonomy): Eukaryota > Metazoa > Arthropoda > Malacostraca > Decapoda > Coenobitidae > Coenobita > Coenobita brevimanus. The sequence continues at coordinate 29,110,025 of NC_137040.1, read as the reverse complement.
GGTAGCTGCTTTGTAAGCTCCTCTTGCTATAGACCAGTCATCACTCCACCATGACATGGGTCACCGGGAAAAAACAGAAGTCCGTGGGATGGAATGAACCCCTGCTGAGAAAAGAGTCTTAGTAAAATAACGTTTGGCATCATCGATAGTTGAAAACTCAGTACTCCTGTAGGCAAATACACATAGGTCCCCAAAGAGAGACCAATCAGCCCTATCCAGACACCAGTGTGGCATGCAGGCTGCAAGAACAGAGTGAGTAGACTGGACCAAGACAGGATAATGGTCACTACCATGCAGATCATCCAAAACCTCCCAAGAAAAATCAAGGGCACAGTCAGAAGAGGAGATGATGAGGTCAGTGACAGAATGCGGGCCAGTCTGAACATGAAAATGGGTCGGCCTCCCATCGTTTAGGACAACCAAATCTAAATCCCCAACCAAAGAGGCAAATCCCTGGGGATTTGAAAGTGAGTCACCCCCCACAAAAGAGGGCAGCCATTAAGGTCACCAAAGAGTAGAAATGGAGGTGAAAGTTGACTGATAAGGTCCTCCAGATCAGCACACATAACAGGAACGGAAGATGGAAGATACACACAACAGATGGAATAACATCTACCAGCATGCATCCATACCACTTGAACTTGAAAGGGAGACTGTATCACAAAGGAAATATAGGGGACATCAGATTCGCACAAAATGGCACATCCACAACTGTGACTGCCAGGAGATGCATGGAAGACCTAATACCCCCTGACAAAAGGAAACGGTCTATTCCCCACCACTGTCTCCTGGAGACAGACACAGAGCAGGCTCAGAGCACAGAGTAATAACTGCTATTCCTCCGAGTTTGCCATGGCACCTCTACAATTCCAATGAAAACAAAATGGTGCTGACCTACCCATACTGACTGGAAATAAATAATCTGAAATGTGTAATACCAAGTCTATGTAGCAACCTCACTGGGAAGGGTGTGAAAGCCCATCTTCCTAGATGTGCAGCTCTGCCTCACCAACCAAGAAGACAATGAAGATTTTGAATTTCCATGGGTGAAAGGACTCTTACCCCAAGACATGTCCTGCCCATTGTCAGAGTGACCCTGAGACACAGTGACCTTGAGGACCCACTCATCCTGTCTGCACCTCCAAGTGGGGGTTCAGCTGGCACCTCAGGGCCAACTGGACCCTCCCAAACCAAATCAACCAAAGGTCGGCTGCCGGATGACGTATCAGAGGGAGCAAGCGACCGTGCCCTTTGTGTATCTAAAGACCCAGACCCCGCCACACCTGAGCAAGAGGCAGGGGCTGGAATCTTAGAAAGACCATCTTGAACACCCACCAACTTAGATGCCACCACTGTCTGGGTTGCTGAGCAGAGAGTCTCCTCATAATCCTCATGTGACACAGAAGTTTGAACCATGGAAGGAGGGAAATCACCCATTGACTCCTCACTCATCTGTTTGAGGTTGGCAGATGGAACCTCCATCTCTATGCCAGAACTTGAGGACATACTAGAAACTGTTGAGGCATGCTGTAAGGAAGACTGAACACCAATAGCAGAATGTGCAGATGGTACAGGAGCAGCGGCCACTTCGGGAGTAGCAGCCAGTACAGGACTAGCAGCCGGTACAGGAGTAGCAGCCATTTCAGGAGCAGCAGACGGACGAGATGCAGACTGCAAACGTACCGGAGTCTCTGGGAGACCATGATGAGGAGGAGTAGGATGTCTGGTATTGGAGAAGGGATGAGGAGAAAGGTCAGTAAGAGGAGCAGGAGCTCCACGACGGTGCACAGCAGGCTTTGACCTAGAAAAGAACAGAAGCAAAGGACACACCAGGGCAGACATACATAGACATGACATGGTCCTTAGCTTCAGTAAAACGAAGCCTCTCCATGGCTCTGAGAGACAAAATTTCATGTTCCATTTTGTAACACTCAGAAGATTCAGATGATGCAGCATGCTTACCACCACAATTGACACAAGATAGAGGACCAAGTCATTCCACATCCTCATGAAAATCTAAACAACATGATGCACAGATTGCTGGAAGGCCCAGGGCAAGGCACCTACAAGTTAAGCCAATATGACCCAAATGCTGACAATGGAAACATCTACAAGGCTTAGGGACATAAGGCCTAACTCTGTATCGGTACCATGCAGTGTTAAGAACAGCAGAGAGGCTCAATGAGTCAAAAGTCACAATCAAAGATGGAGTTGGCACAATGTCACCATTTATCTTCTTAACCTGCGTCGTCCCGGCGACGTGAATTAACGCGGCAACATTGCAAGTTGCATAATTTGCACAATTTTCAATTTTCGCGGGTGATTTCGCGAGTGAATTTTGGCACGTATACACGGGACAACTTCCTCTATTCCTCTACAAGATGCCAAGCAGGGACAATGCCTTACACCACATAACCTCTCCACACCCCCTGCACACCACTGTCTCAGCAATTCACCTGTTACCAGTGACCTGGCCAATAAAGATATTCAGGCCCAGAGTGATTCCCCGATCGATGACAATGTGGAGGACAAAGTTTACATAGCATTAGAGGAAGAAACAGTCAGAAATGATGATCAGGTAATGTGGGAAAAAAGATCATAAATGGTGATGAGTTAGTGAGTGAAACAATGCTTATAATGCCTACATTACTATTTGAAAACCAATATACTCTTGTACTACATATAAATTCGTACCAAGTAAATAAATAAATACTGTTTATGAGTGGATAAAATAGTTACCCTCCCATAGAACTCGTTTTCTTTGGTGCCAACCTGTTACAAAACCCAGTCAGGTAAGGAGGAACTCGTACCTGGATCGAGTATTTTAAACCTCAGGTTAGCGACTTCTCTATCAATTTTCAGTGTTTCTCACCAAAAGCGGATGTTTGAGCCAAAAAAAAAAGGTCTAAAAATGTCGGGACTGGGGCGTACCACTGCCCAGAAAACGTCGGGATGGGGCGTGTTAATCCTCTCAACCTTCATTACATTCTGGGCAGACAAGTTTTCAACAAGGCGTGCCTCATCATAAATTCGTAGTTCCTTAGCACAGACAATGCCACAAGAATGAATCAATGAAGCATGGGGGGAGCATGTGACTGACTGACCAGAAAGCATGGATAAAGATAAAACAGTTGCACTCTGAGAAGGGTCAGACACCTTTACTAACAATCTGCCATCAGCCTGTGGAACAACTTTAGAGGCTGCACAACAAGCAGCAACCAGTTCTTGAGTTCAAAAAATATCACACTTCCTGAGGTCTACCCCAGTAGGGCCAAAAATGCCTAAGAACTTAACAAAATGTGCAGGAGGAGGATCAATCAAAATATTATCCGAATCTATAACATGGGGGCCCTGAGGGCCAGGTACAATCCTTGACCCCCGTGTGCGACCCCCGTTACGGGAGCCACCGGACAGGGAGGCAAAGCAGGGGAGGCCGAATCTCCCGTGGAGCCACGTGGAACCTGGTGGGGCTCTAGAGTGGAAATTAGTAAAGGCCGAGAAGCCATGAACACGCTTAGGTCTGGAAGAGAGGCAGGCCAGGTCACATTAATATAAGACATAACAGTAATACTTGAGAACTTCAAACCCCCATCCCCCACCCACCACAAAGGCCAACAAAGGGAGGCCATATGCCACAGGCGACATTTGGGGTAGCAGGGCCAAGGGTAACCCCAGGAAGAGAGCAGCCACTATGTCCGTTAGTGCCTGGTCAGCATATGACCAACTGATTGACCTGGTCGGACCCAACCAAGCCTCCCGTCTAGCCAGAATAAGGGACCAAAAAGGTGTATTGTTAGCTGCAGGGCGCATCGCGCATCACTCAACCACCAGGACTCCCATCTCCCAGAATTATGGGGTGCCACACACGGCAAACACGTGGGGAGGCAATAGTCCTGCCCTAGGTGGCAAGTGGGCAGGGACTAACATCACCAGCAGGCCTCCTTCACCAATGATATAGGGAGTGCTTGGTCCACGAGGCCGACAAATGCCGAACCACACAAAGGTAGGCATGCCTCCAGAGCAGGTGGTACTGCCAGCCACGTTTCAAGCCCTACCACCACGTCAAGGTGACCCCCTGCAGCACTGCCAAACCATGATGAAACAACAGTTATGCAAATGGACATCAGTGATTAACTTTTGGTTAGGATTTAATGAAAGGCACCTGAATGCCATCCGCCATACATAAAACTGCATTTTGGCCAATATCTCAGCAATGGATAGAGATATTTTCTAAGAACTAGATTTGTAGGTAGTTTGTACTGTAGCCAAGATATTTTGCCAGTGATTAGTATTTGGCTCCCGTATGCTTTTGTTTTTCATTTCACTAAAAGTTTAAACAGACTTCACAATGAGATTTCAAGGATTAACCCAGTAGAAACCATTGTCACAATAGGATGTCGGTTTGGCACATTTTCAAAACATAAATAAGGAGCGAACCCCAGGTTGTGTCCTAAGATCTTTGGGAGTATAACCTGACAGATGAAAAGTAGGAAACTAAGAACCTTCCTTACTAAATCCCACCTGCAGCAACTAAGGGTTTGGGAGGGTTAAGTATAGCAGCAGAGTATGTAACCCACCATTCATGATAATCTTTAGAAGCTGTGACAAAATTCTGTTATTATTTGCATGAAGATAACATGCCATGCCTTGCCCTGTTATACGTCATTCGTCAGCTTTCTTCGCCACTTGTTCTAGGCGATGTAAATGGGCATCATGCTTTGTGGGTTGAAACTATATGTGATGCTTGTAGTGATCTCCCGGCATCTTTAGCTGAGGATTTGGATCCGGTTCTTCTGAGCATAGGAGACTTAACGCATTTCATGAACACACTGGTATTCTATCTCTTATTGATCTTACATTGGTATCCCATGATTCTTTGCTGAACTTTTCATGTGAGGTTTTGTCTTTCTTGAATGGTATTAAACATTATCCTATTGTGGTTAAAGCACGCAATTTTGTGCTAGTGAAGTGTGTCCCTCCCTAGTGTTTGGGTTCGGCTGACTGGGGAGAGTTTCCAGAACTCTGCAGTCTCAACTGTAGTGTTCCCAACTTTCAAAGGGCTGATGATGCAGAACAGTATTTCACAATTACTGTATACCAGGCTGACCTATCCTCAACTCCATGGACGTCTGGAAAGTTTTACAGGTGACCTGAGCCTTGGTGGGATGAGGAGTGTGCTTTAGGTAGGTGAGGCCACAAAGCTGCTTGTAGGAATCACAGGAAAATATAGATGTCATCTTTTCATTTAAGTTTAAGAAAGCTCGTGCCCGTTATCAGTGGGTTTTGAAGAACTCGTACCAAACCTTGTGGAGAACCTATGTCTCCTCAGCCACCTCATCCACTCCTTTACCACTGGTCTGGAAGAAGTTGATGAACATAACGGGTAAGTAGTCAACTTTTCCTCCCCTGTTACTAAAAATTTAGGGATATTCTTTATCTAACTCCTCTGAAGTAGCTTCAGCCCTGATAAAGCATTCTTACAATGTTTTTATTCAGATCTCACCAAGCTATTTTGCTTATTCCAGCATCAACAGGAAAGGTTATGTATTTTATTTCTGTATACTGAATGGGATCCTTATGTTTTCTTTGCCGTCTCTGAACTCAATCAAAGCTGCTCTCCAGCAGTGTAATGACTCTGCTTCTGGACTTAAAGACATTCCTTATGCTATGATTTACCATTTTCCATACGGTCTCTGTTTTTTTTTAACAATTTATAATGTGATGAGGGATGAAGATACAATATCCACAAATTGGGGGATGGGTGTGGTTCTTCCGTTTTCTAAGCCACTTAAAAACTGTATTTTTAATAAGTCTTTCGTCCCATTTGTTTGATATCTTCTATTTGCTAATGGTTTAAGAAGATGGTTAGCGGGAGACTAGTTTAGTACCTAAAGAAGATGTTTCTTTTCTCTGTCACAAAGAGGGTTTCATTGAATGAGAAGTACATTAGACTACCTCATCGGATGTGAGTCAGAAGTCTGTGAGGCTTTTACATCTGGACATCTTGCAGCTTTGTTCCTTGACCTGGAAAAGCATATGATACGGCGTGACACCATGGCATTCTGAGTTGCCTTAATAGTTTGGGGCTACATGGCTACCTACCATTGTTTCTTAGTGTCTTCTAGTTGAACCGCAGGTTTCAGGTCCGTGTGCTCTCCTCACTCTGTCCTATGAGTTCAAGCAGAAGGTGTTCCACAGAGGAGTGTGGTAAGTATTCCTTTACTTGCTGTTGCCATCAATGGCATACTTGATTCCCTGCCACTGAGGGTGTCTTCTTCCTGTTATGTGGATGACCTAGTGATACGGTTTGCTGGTTCCTAGATGTGTGCTGTTGAGAACAGGATGCAGCTGGTGCTTGAAAGGGTCGCCAGCTGGGCAGACTAAAGAGATTTCCGTTTTTAATCAAGCATGAGTGTAGCTATCCACTTTTATATATTAAAGGGGCTGGCACCTGCTTCAGTGCATTAAGAAGACTATATTTCTTGGTTTATCGTTTGACTGTCAGGTTACTTGAGTTTTACCTTTGAAAATTCTCTGAGTGTCATGTATGGAAGTAATGAATATGTTGAAGGTACTGTCTCTATATCTCACAACTTGTGTTTTTTTATTTTTATGTGTCCGACTCTGGGCATTGGCTTGACAGCCTGCTTCAAAGGCCCATAAGTCCTCCTACATACCATACTCCTCTACATGTCACCACTTCGGCATTAACACCCACCGTCCATGTTGAATACATGCTAGGGCTGTCTCATACATGACTGGTGTATTGGTATTAACAGGACTAACACCCACCGTCCATATTGAATACATGCTAGGGCTGTCTCATACATGACTGGTGTATTGGTATTAACGGGGGTATTTTTTCAACATGTTGCCGGGTCTTATGGATCAGTAAGCTGTGATTGTGTGAAATTCAAATTCTTAAACTGTTCCCTGCCCCAGCGGGGATTTGAACATGGGTCCGGTAGGACTGCAAGCCACCTCTCTACCGACTGAGCCACTGCCTCTGAGTACACTCCTTCGTTTGTACCAAGCCATAGTGGGATCTAAACTTGCCTATGAATGCGAGGTCTACTCCTTCTCTGCTGTACCGCAGCTTAACGTCTTTAGTCCTTTGCATCATGCAGTTTTGTGTCTTGCCACTGGTAATTTCAGATCCTATCCGATTCCTAGGTTGTGAAGGCTGATGTTCCTTCCTTTTATCGACAGCACAAGTCGCTGATTATTCATTGCTGCAATTGTGTAACATACATTCCATAGTCATTTATTGCTGTTTGTGTATCATGGCAGTCATTTTTTCAGTATCCTGTTTCTCATCCTCGCACTCTGCATTCCTTTGTGTACAGGGTCAGGCAGATTATGGGGGATTTAAGTCTCTCTGCATAACCTGTCTGCCCCACTCGGCTACAAAGAATTGCATCATGGTATTTTCCCAAGGTGCAGATATGCAGGGATTTTTAGGATAATAAATCTCCTGTCTCTTCTATGGAGCTTCATCAGCCATCAGCTATTTCTGGAACATTCATTCATTCACAGAGGGAGCCCTCCCTGTATATAAAGATGGTTCAAAGTCATACACTTTTTGTTTCTCATACTCGCATTCCACATTCCTTTGCATACTGGGTCAGGCCGATTGTGGGTGATTTAGGTTTCACTGCAGTGTGTCAACCCTGTCCGGGTCCCCAAAATCGTCCCATGGTACCTTCCCGTGGTGCAGCTGTGCATTGATTCTGAGGTTACAAAGTCATCTGCTTCTTCTCGGGCTCTCCATCAGCTGTTTAGAACCATTCATCAGTTCACATAGAAAACGTCTTTGTATTTAGAGATGGTTCAGAGTCAGACACTGGTGTCAGGTCTGGGGTGAATTTCCCAGTTTTTTTAAGGGTAGGAATTCTTCTAAATTCCACTATTATTATCAGAATTTAATTCTGGAGCAGATGGAGGTCGTGGAAGATGCGTGCAAGATACTTACGGAAGAAATATGTGCAGCATGTAAGGTGGTGTGTGGGGTGAAGAGAGGACAAAAGGGGGTTCAAGGAACAGCATGGTGGAATGATGAGGTGAGACAGGCTGTGGCACAAAAAAAAGAAAGCATATAATGAGTGGATGAGAAATAGGGGCATGGTAGAAGTTGAGAGACAAAAGAGACAGTTATATGCAGAGGAAGAGAGAGGTGAAAGATTAGTGAGAGAGAGTAAGAGGAGGGTGAATGAGGAATTTGGAAGGAATTTCAGTATAAAATGGAGGGACTGCAGGAAAATGTTCTGGAAAGAGGTAACGAGGATTAGACAGGATGGTAATGAAGTTAGTTGGGGAGTGAAAGATAAAAATTGTAGATTACTAGTTGAGAAGGGAGAAAAAGTGAGCAGATGGAGAGAAGACTTTAACGTGCAGCATCCTGTTGACATATATATATATGTCCAAATGTTTTACCACTGTGACTCCCGTTGATGTATATAAACACGCAGCAACTGCAAAGTCCGTCATTTGCACATTTTTCAAATTTCGCGTGTGGTTTTTGGTACATGTACACGGGACACCATCCTCAACCAGATGTCAGGTGAGGACAATGCCTTACCCCACATGACCTCTCCCCTCACATACGCGGTTGTCTCGGCAACTCAGCAGTTACCAGTGACCTGCCCAGTAAAATGATGCGCCACGGTACAAAATTCAAGGCCAGGGTGATTCTCTAAACGATGACAATGTGAAGGACAAAGTTTACATAGTGTTAGAGGAAGAAACAGTCAGAAATGATGATCAGGTAATGTTGCCAAAAAAGATGCAGCATGTTGATGTGTTTGGTGAGTGAAAGAATGCTATATTGCCTATATTATTGTAAGAACACCAATATACTCTTTTACTACATATAAATTTGTACCAAACAAATAAATACCTTTTGTGAGTGGTTTGGAAAAGTTACTTCTCCCATAGAACATGTTTTCTCTGGAGCCAGCCCCATAGAAAACACAGCCAAGTAAGAGTATTGTTACCTGTGTCGGCATTTTAAACTTCAGGTGAGCAATTTCTCTATGAAAATTCGATGTTTCTCATAAAAAACGGAGGTTTTAGCCAAAAAACAAAAACAAAATCGAAAATCGGCCGGGATTGGGGGAGATCATTGGTGAAAAATCTGCCAGGATGGGGCGGGTTAATGAACTGTTGAACAAAGAATGAAAGTAATGCGAGTATAAGTTGCTGGGGAATGGCTGGGAGAAGGAGGGATGTGAGATGAGAGGGAGAAATCAGTAGGATGGAAGTTATAGAAACAATGAAGAAAGTCAAAATGGGGAAAGCCTCAGGAATTGATGAAGTGTGTGGTGAAATGCTGAAGCCTGGGGAAGAGATAGTAGTAGAATGGATGTGGAAGATGTGCAGATTGGCCTGGGAGTAAGTTAGAGTCCCGGAGGATTGGATGTCAGGTATAATTATTCCCTTGTACAAAGGAAAAAGGGAAAAAGAAGTCTGTGGTAATCATAGGTCATTTGTCTTCCTAGTGTAGTAGGAAAAGTATATGGTAGGATACTTATTGACAGAGTTAGGGAAATAACAGAGGAATTACTTGGAGAAGAGCAGGGAGGTTTTTAGGAAGGGAATAGGTTGTGTATATCAGATATTCATTCTTAGATCTTTAGTGGAAAAGTTTCTAGAGATGGGAAAGAAGTTGTACGCGGCCTTCATGGATTTGGAGAAAGCATATGACATGGTGGATAGACAAGTATTGTGGAAAGTTTTAAGAATACATGGGGGAGATGGGAAGTTGCTGAATGCAGTGAAGAGTATGTATGAGGGGGCTAAGGCTGCAGTGCGTTTGGATAGTGAACAGAGTGAAATTTTCTGTTTGAAGGTTGGTTGAAACAGGGATGTGTCATGTGTCCATGGTTGTTCAGTCTGTATATGGATGGGGTTATAAAAGAGTTACAGGGTACAGCAGTGGACGTTGGAGTGACCCTAACGAGAGAGGGCAATGTTTGGAAACTCCCTGTACTCTTGTGTGCTGATGATACTGTGTTGTTAAGTGAAGACGAAGGGGAGCTGCAGCGCTTGGTGGATGAGTTTGGGAGAATGTGTAAGAAACGGAATCTAATGATGAATGTAGGGAAGAGTAACGTTATGGTCTTCAAAAGAAGTGAAGTCACTGAATGTACAGTGAGAATGGATGAGGAGGAAATGGAAAATGTGAGTACGTTTACGTACTTGAGTAGTGTGATGAGTAAGGATGGAAGTTTGGAAGGTGAAGTGCTTGAAAGCGTACAACGAGGAAGAGAGGTTGCTTGTTCCTTGAAAACAGTGATAAGAATCAAGGAAGTGAGCATGGAAGTGAAAAAGTTACTACAATACATGACAGTATTGTGATACCCACTCTAACGTACGGAAGTGAAGCTTGGACCTTGTTGGAGGGACACAGGTTAAGAGTGAGAGCAGGGGAAATGAGTTATATGAAATGAGGAAGTGAAGGAGCGTTGTGGTGTGGATGTGGATGTGATAGGAAGCATTAGGAGAAACACACTGAGGTAGTTTGGCCATGTGGAGAGGATGGAGAGTGAGAGACTGAAGAGGAGAGTGTATGTGAGTGAGGTGGAGGGGGAGAGAGGGAGGAGGAGGCCAAGAATGAGACGGAGGAATGGAGTGGAGAGGTATATGAGGGAGGGGGTTGTGAGGTGCGAGCAGGGCAGTGAAATGGCGGTGGACAGGGCAACGTTTAGGCGATTTGTTTGTGGCCACCCCTTACGGGATTAAGGCGTCTGGCAATAGATAGATAGATAGAATTTATTTCAGCTCATTCCCTGTCCTTTCCTTTCTCGAGTAAGGCAAGGGTTCATGAGCATGTCGATGTGGACAGCAATGAGATGGAAGATACATTTGCAAAATCTGTTTCTACTCAATGACCCCTGCCAACTACCCTCTTCCTGCTTCTGATATAACACCATACTTGAAGTATGATTCTTATTTGCTGACAGAGTCTGTGGGATGCTGTTGTTAATAATATATTAAGGGATGTTTTTAAGAGAGTGGCTGTCGCCCAGCTATGCATTGGGCACTCATGGCTTAGTCATGAGTTCCTAATGTGTTGTAGGGCACAACCGTATTATGATGATTGCCTTGTTCCCCTTACTGTCCGTCACATGCTAGTCCTGTGTCCGAGTCTGGGGGACCTGCGGTGGAGGTTTCTCCATAAGCATAGCAGGACGGATGGTGCCTACTCTATGTCCTTCATACTTGGAGGAGTCTCTGGCTATCTGATTGATATATTTTCCTTAAGGAAGTGAAATTCTTACGCCTTTTATAGTTGACTGATGATTTACTTACTGTGTTGCCGTTTTTTTCCTTATTAGAGTTATCGATTTTTAGTAAGACATCATCCTTGTGAAATTAATAACTACTACAATGACATCTTTAAAATGATTGCTATTTGCAGTCATTGTTACTCAGATAAAGAGTGATTTCGTGTAAAAAAACATATTAAGCCAAAAGATTAAATTCTCTTACCCACCTGCGATATAATCCTCAGACATTTATCAATCTGAGTTGTGTAGGGGGCATCATGAGGCACTGGCCAGGTTAACGAAAAGTGTAGCAAGTTTCCCTTGCCTAGATACAAGGGGGAAGTGCCGTCTAGTTTAGCAAAGTTCCTGGATATTATCAGCTGCAGGGTCATAGGGACACCAATATGAGCACTCCTGAAATAAACACAAGAATAGTAAAATGTAATAATTCACTCAGATGCTTTGCCCACCTAGAAACAGCATAAGGAAGGATATATAAGAGCGGGATATTCGATACTGGGAGAATAATGCATAGCATGCCCAATAGAACTGGTCACATAATCATTCGTACATCATTCAGTCCTCTGGAATCTTGGCGCCTCGTCACATGCCAACCCATTTACTCGTTTTGCTCCTTCAAATTCAGCAGCCAAATTGCCTTTCAACTGACTGTTAATATAAACAAAATAGAAGAAAATGATATATAAATAAACAGCTTTATGTCTTACACGCTAATAACCCACTTCTGCGAATAAAGACATAAATAATGGTTCATTTAGGCTCATACCATGAAATATTTATTCAGCTGAGAGCTTTGCGGACGATGAAAGGACTAAACAACGGCCGTACAATATATCACTTTTCGTTTCTTTTTAAATTCTTCTCTTTCAAAAACTCTCAATTCCTTTGCTTCGAAATCGCATTTTCTATTTAGTTCTACTTAAATCACTGTTTTCAGCCTGATAAGGTGGGATAATTGAAACCCGTATCTGACTTTTCATCCTCAAAAGGTCTTCAGTATAATCGTGTGGGGATAGTAAGATAACATGATATACTGTATAGTAAATGGATGTAGCATGAAATCTAACCTGAACTCTGGCGGTTTATTCCACGGTGTCTTAGTTTAGACATTACTGTCACTATAGTAGGAGTAGACTGTAGCACCAGTCGAGCAGGGCAGTACTCCCAAGGTGGATGGAAAGCTGATGACAGGGAGAGCTGGAGCTTTCGTTTCATCACCACTCGGGACCAGTTCCTGACCATTCCCCTTTGCTGAACATTTTCAGTGTTTCAGTAACAGAGAGTAGGCCAGCATCCTCTTCAATACAAGTTTCTTCAACTGTCAACACCAATATCCATGCACAGTACACAGTACACTTCCTTTTCATAATCAAACAAAGAAAACTGGCGCACATTAACAATGCCTCGGAGTCCCCGGGGGGGGGGCATAAATGCCCCCACCATCCGCCCCTCTCCCAGTGACGACTCAACGAGCTGCCTGGAACCACTGTCTCACTCATTTCATGTCTTCAACATTCGCGGCCTTTCCTCTAACTTTCTCTCTGTTGAACACCACCTCTTCTCCTCTAAACCCCGCCTTTTCTTCTTATCCGAGACTCAGCTGTCTGAGGCTACTGACAGCAAACCCCTTTCTATATCCTCCTACTTTCTCTATACTCATTTCAAACCCAAATGTGGCTGTTGTGTATATGTATGCAACGACTTGCTCTCGTGTTCCTGAATTTGATTCTTCTGAATTCTCTACTTTCTGGCTTTGGCTCTCCTGTCATTCTCTGACTAAATATAACTGCGCTATTCTATTGACTATCAAAAATTCTTCGACTATCTTATTTCTATGATGGAACACATTCTATCCATTTCTCCTTTCTCTTAAATCTCCATTCTAGGAGATTTCAATGTTCACCACCACCCTTGGCTCTCCTCTCCTTTCACTGATCCACCTGGTGAACAAGCCTACATCTTTTCTATCCTTAATGACCTAAAGCAGCTTGTACAGCACCCGACCCATACCCCTGACCGCCTTGGAGAGAGCTCCAACATACTTGATCTCTTCCTTGCAACTAATCCTTCTGCTTACACAGTTAATCTTATCTCTCTGTTGGGCTTCTCCGATCACAGCCTTATTACCTTAACCTGTCCTATCGCTCTGGTACGGCCTGTGGACCCTCCAAAGAAACGTCGACTGTGTCACTTTGGATCTGCAGATTCGGAGGTCCTCAGGCAGTGCTACTTTGATTTTTCCTGGAATGATTGTTGCCTTCATGGCCGGGAGCCATCTGAGTGTGCCATGCGCATTATGGTTATTCTCTCGGGCATGGAAGCATACATTCCTTTCTCATATCCCTTGACTAATGCAAGAAAGCCTTGGTTTAATCATGCTTGTTCTAATGCTGTCTGCAACAAGGAGATGGCCTATAAACAGGGTACCAGAGCCAACCCACCCCTGAATCTCATCTGGTTTATGTTTCTGGCCGGAATCGTGCTAAGTCTCTTGTTCACTCTGCTAAAAATAATTTCATCCGTACTAAATGCTCTTAGCTCTCCAACTCAAGTTCCTCCCGCTCCTTCTGGCACCTTGCCAAAAACCTTTTTAACAACTTTTCATCATCCTTCCCTCCTCTTCTATACTACAATGGCTCTGTAGCTATTTCTTCTACTGATAAGAAGAACTCTTCACTGAGACTTTCTCCTCCAGTTCCACCTTAGACGATTTCGGTGCTGTTCCTCCATCACTTCCCCCCTCTGACTTCCTCATGGCTGACATTATAATTTCTTCAGCTGATGTATTTTCTGCCATCACTTGTCTCAGTACTAACAGTGCATATGGGCCTGATGGAATCTCTCCTGTTGTCCTCAAGAACTGTGCTTCTGTGCTTACACCCTGCCTAGGTAAACTCTTTTGCCTTTGTCTGTCAACTTGTACCTTTCCTTCTTGATGGAAGTTTGCTCTCATTCAGCCAGTCCCAAAGAAGGGTGACCATTCCCAACCCTCTAAATATCGTCCAATTGCTTTAACATCGCGTGTCTTAAAAGTTTTCCAGTCTATTCTTAATAGAAAAATTTTAAACCTATCACAACCTTCTTTCTGAACGTTAGTAGGGATATCATCAGGGATACTCCACTGGCGATCTTCTCACCTACCTTTTAGACTCCTGGTCATCCTCCTTTCGGGACTTTGGCGAAAGCTTTGCCGTTGCACTTGACATCTCAAGGGCATTCGATCGAGGCTGGCATAAATGTTTAATTTCCAAACTGCCCTCTTACGGTTTCTATCCTTCTATCTGTGCCTTCATCTATAGCTTCCTTTCTGGTCGTTCTATAGCCGCTGTTGTAGACGGTCATCGTTCTTCTCCTAGATCCATCAACAGTGGTGTTCCTCAGGGCTCTGTGCTATCACCAACTTTCTTCCTTTTATTCATCAATAATCTTCTAAGCTGTACATCTAACCCTATCCACTCGCACACTGATGATTCCACCCCTCACCTTTCCATTTGGTTCCCGCATCATCCAACCCAGCAGTTACTTTAGCAAACAAGGGATGAGTCTATGGCACACCTAATGTCTGACTTGGTTCGTATCTCTGACTGGGGTAAAAATAATCTTGTTTTTAATGCATCAAAGACTCAGTTTTTACACCTATCAACCCGACGAAATCTTCCACAGGAATACCCACTAATGTTTAATAATATCCAGCTCAATCCAGTATCATTCTTGATCATGCTTGGGGTTTCATTCACTCGGGACTTATCTTGGAAGGATCATATTGCATCTCTTGTAAAATCTGCTTCAAAGACATTCGGTGTGCTAAGCCGACTCGGTAACTTCTTTATCCCAATCTATCTATCTATCTATTGCCAGACGCCTTAATCCCGTAAGGGATGGCCACAAACAAATCGCCCCCATGTCGCCCTCTTCCCCTGCATTTCATTGCCCTGCTCCCAGCTCACATATACCTCTCCACTCCATCCCTCCATCTCATCCTTGGTCTCCTCCTCCCTCTCCCCCCCTCCACGTCGCGGTACTCTGCATAAATAACGTACAGTCGGCCTAAGAAGTGACGGCGGAGTATCCAGAAATTTTCGGTCAGCGACAGTGCACATACTCTTCCTTATATCTTTACGAGGTGAAACCTAATACGTAAAACTGTTACAAAAAACAATAAAGCAATGACAAAGTACCTGTATATTTCAAAATTGTAGGAAGCAGTTCGTTAGTTACGATAATTGGAGATCCTAAACGGAACTAATTTAAATTTCACAACTATTGCTCAGGGACAGTCAGGAATAATATGTGGAGTTCAAGTCTAGTATGGTAACACGCAATAATTTTTTAGTAGCGTAAGACTGAACAAAAGAGAGCTTCAATAAACAATAAAAATTAATAATTATTACTTATAAAATAATTTCCGTTACAATACCAGGGAATAATTTAAAGTCGTTTATTTCCGTTTCCAATGTCTCCATGGACGACGACAAAAAGCGGGAAGACGGCGTAAGCCAGTAAGCTATTTTAAATGTTTCGATCAACACGCACGAAAAGAGATAATTACTCAAAGACATGCAGTTATTACACTGCCTTTGGCCAGTTTTCCATTATGAAAAAACTCTGGATTATTTAATATAAGCCAGAGGGCTGTCGGTGAAAGAAGTATAAAAAAAGAACCACGATGTTTGCCTAGAGTCGGAGCTCCTTACAGAATGCTAACTCTGTTATGGTCTGATACCCTCAGTGCATAATCGATTAGTAAGAGTAGTAAAATGCAGAGGTTCATAAACAAATAATTGAGTTCAAAACTTCCAAATCAGCATTTTTTGTTCAGCAGGACATTACAGTTTATTAAAAAGACAGATATTAGGATTAAAAGATGGAGCGTGGTTTTGCATTGCAAGAGTTTATGAACTCATGTTTTGGTCCTGTTTATTGTTTAGTGTAAGAGAAAAAGGCAGAATCTGTCATACCTCCTTACAGCTAATAATAATTTTGCATCAATTGGGAATAAAGTTGCTAATTATAATTATTATTGGAGAGAGGAAGACGGAATAAAAGGCAGTATGGTCTTGCTGCTACCGCAGGTAGGGCATCATTACGAAGAATAATTTCATTGTTATGGCATCCTTATTGTTGCTGGATCATCACCATAGCATTTGAAAATAAGGCAGTGTATTGCAGTCACTATAATTTTCCTTAACTGGTCTTCAAAACTAGAGCATCTGTATTTGAAATCCTGGGAAACATTTAAATCAGGAACACGGAGTTATAGGCCTACTGCCCACCGCGCGCGGAGTAATACATTTCACATTCATTCAAATCGGGAAAGGTAAGTTAGTGTTAACTTCTAATATCACTGCCTTCAGTTATTCATTTTACGGTACATCATTCTTAGCGTAATATAATATATAATTTATTTGATATGACCTGATGAAGGCAGTGAATGTTTACCTTATTATTCACTTTTCATTGAACGTACGGCAGTGCAGGGTGACCGAAGCAATCTGAAACTCTGGCATCACTTCTTGGGGCGACTGTACAAAATGATATTAACCAGCCACATCCAAAAGTAAATCGCTACGGATGAGGTGTTAGGGAGCCTTCTTACACAACAAGAATACTGGCCTGTGTCTAAGAGAGATGCATTGCTTTGTGGAACAGACTAAACCTAAAACAAGTACTTTTTCGCTATTCCGGAAAAATGCATCAGTGTGTTTACCTGTTTTTTTTTTTTTTTTTTTAACTCTAGGAACATTATGTTAAAGTTTTGGAGATTCAGAGTCATAGGCAAAAATGTATTTATAATATACTGTGAAAAATTACAAAAGAAGAGAAAACATCTTCATAAGATTTGCTCAAGTATATTTATAATTTGTGTTCCTCCAGCTTTATTTGTAGTCAAACAATTGCCATAACTATTTGACAAATTATCACCATAAAGAATTATAATTTGTCTTCGGATAATAAGTAATTGTTTGTCTCTGGATAATAAGTAATTGTTTTAAGTAATTACATCACATGGAAGTCACAGCTATAAATGGTCGAGAATAAGTACAGTCAACAAGAGCACTAGCGAGACCCCTACGTTCTACTGTTACCTTCAGTCCGGTGACATTGGACTTTTCAGCCATGCTATCTCCAAGCAATGTCATTCAGGTCTGGACAGATTTTTCAAACAGGTGAGGGCGGATCTGGCGTCCATTTACCCCTTCGTGACACGAGATCTGCCTAAAGCTGAACAATGTGGTCTGACGAAACATGAATAAATGAAACAAATGCATTCGAGGACCGAATGCTAATCGCCCGCCAAAATATGTCGCTGGATAATGTATAAATTACCAACAAAATAAATCTGAGGAAAATACAGAAACTCTACGGAATTCAGTTACCACGCTTCGCTAAAAGCCCGTCCATATTAGAAAACATATGGCGGCTGACATTAGCCGTCATTGATCAAATGCACACCAAAAGTAATAGGCTTCTGCACATACACATAGTTGCTGTTTCCCGAAGGTTTGGTGAAAATTCGTCCACAACTTTTCGAGACATGTTGGAAGCAGATACACATACAGACACACAGACGGACAGACACACAGACTCTGACAAAAATATTATTGCTCCACCTTGCTAAAGGCGGATGATAATGATGTTTAACCCCTTAACCGCGGGGCGTCACTTTCGTGACGCTTGGGAGCAAGGGATCATACCGCGGGGCGTCGCTTTTGTGATTCTGTGTTATTTTGAATTCACCCGGGCTTCCAAGTGGGGGCTTGTATCATCTATCAGTACTGCCAATGTCCAACACTAGTCAGCACTCCTAATCTCATCTGTACTCCCATCCATTGTTGACAATTTAGCCATTTCTCCCCGTTCTTGACTCCCCTCCCTACCCCCCCTCCATTACCCTATCCTCTCGCTTGCCCGGCCGTGCTACGCTAAGTAAATCTTCCCTGGAATTTTTCACTGATTTCATCCATTGAAATAAGCCCTATGTCGTATTGTTATACCAAATAATATATACAAGAAAGAAATAAGGTAAGTGAGAGTGCCATACACCTGGAATTGGCTAATTATCACCTGACAACACCTCACGTGCACTCGTTCGCTAATTTTCGCTGTTTTTTTCCCCTTGAAATATGTCGTATAATCTATTTTCGTAATAAATATACATGTAAGGAGGGAAGGGAGAAGCCTAAGTGATATTTACATTCACCTGGAACTACCTAATTTATAATGTATTGTCTAGATTTCCTGCCAATCATATCAGTGCTAGACAAAGCTGTTTCAAGATTTAACATTGGTAGCTCTGAATATATATCTCCTAAGTAGGCCTCTAATCTATTTTCGTAATAAATATACATGTAAGGAGGGAAGGGAGAAGCCTAAGTGATATTTACGTTCACCTGGAACTACCAAATTTATAATGTATTGTCTAGATTTCCTGCCAATCATATCAGTGCTAGACTTAGCTGTTTCAAGAACCAATATTGGTAACTCTGAATAACCCCTAAACAGGCCTCCACGCTGGTCCTCCGTTATCAGTTTACTCTCATCTTCCGAAGCGAGGGTACGTATGTTTCTTCTTGCTGACTTCAAGGCCTTTTTTCACCCCCATGCAAATGGCCCTGTGACCTTTACCCCCTACTAAACCTCGTGTGGAAAGAGGTAAAGGGCTGACAATTGATAAAAGAGTGACTACGATCTTTCTATTGAGTAAAACAGTGCAAGTGGAATTGTAAATAATGTGTAAACAGCAAGTGAAAGTAATGAATGTAAATATACGTGAACAATGGAAAATAGTTTTATAAGTTATTTCAAGTGACAGTTCACAACACAGTGTAAATAAAATAGAAATGTAAATAACGTAAATAAAATAGAGAATGTAAATAGAAATGTTAATGAGTAGTATTATAAGAATACGAGTATATACCCTAGGAGTAATGAAAGTGAAAGTTTCACTCTAGCATGTCTGAATGCTATGAGTTATGAGAGTGAAGATGAAAGTGACATTCACTCTCAATGCCAGTATACAGGACGAGAAAGTGAATGCTACGTATTTTACTGAAAGAAATTGAATCCCTACAGTGACAATAAACTAATACTACTGAAGGAAACTTATGGATAAAGACTGTAGATATATATAAGTGTTATATAGTAATAGAAATATAAAGTGTGAGGGGTTTTATGAATAATAAATGACAGAGTAACAAAAGCGAACTAGTGCCAGTGCGACGATCAGACGCGCTCGTAATTTCCATTGCTTTCACAGTGTTTTTTTTTTTTTAGTATGGATCCCAAACTACTTGAAAATTGTAGAATAGTGTTTATAATGTTTGTATCTGGCTGTGGTAATCATATTACGGGTTGTCGGGAAGTGTAAAGTGGAGATTTCGTTACCCTACTTCAGAGGTCTCCACAAGTCCTACGGTAGCGGACGAAGGCTCAACAATCATTCCAGGAGAAAGCTGAAGGTATGTGCCATGAGGATATGTAATTTTATTATTCTAGGTCTAATAACTGATTTTTGGCAAATATTTTTTAAGAGTCTGTCGGAGCCCAAATAACCCCGCGGCACACGCAAGTCATTGGTAAACAAGCCCGCGGTGTAGGGGTTAAGAAACGGAATCTGGGTGATAATTATCTTTATCTATAGGTGGCCGAGTCGGTGGAAAGGTGTTCTCATATCCCAATGGATGCGGGTTCAAATCCCTGCTGGGGCAGGGAACAGTTTATGGATTTTAATTTCCCTAAAAACAGACTTTACTGATCTGCTATCAGACCCGCTAACATGTCGAAACAACAACTTCGCTGATACCAGTACACCAGTCCTGTATGAGACAGCCTTAGCATGTTTTAAATATGGATGGTGGATGTTAGCGCCGAAGTGATGACATGTGAAGCTGTATGGAACAGTACGTAAAGAGACTGCTGGTCTTCAAGGAACGGGATCTGATGCTTACACCCTGATTTGGACACATTTTTTAAATATCTAGATATTAAATTATCTTACTTTAATCAGTAACATAAGACAATGTATAATATACGGTAGGTAAAGTAAAACAAACAATACTCGTTAATAACTGATAATGCTGATACATTTTTTCTTTTCTTTTTCATTTTTTCATATACAGTACGTATTTTTTTTTCCTTCTGCAAATGTATATGACAAAATATTTACATACATAAAAGAATCAGTTTTATCCATGCAAACATCCCAATAACTTTAATTATCTTATATCAGTCAACGTATCTCCGAAATACCAATAAATTATGTAACAAGTCATCACCCATTCCCCCACTAAAATCATCAGACGAGAATATAACAAATGACTCGCGTGGTAAAGCGAATATCCTTACTAGTACATTTGCAAGAATTGCTACGTTACAAGAAGTCAGCCAAAACGTCCCAGTACAAGAACTTGACTCTCCCGAAATTGCTCCACTTAAAATACAGACTAGATACATACAATTCATCCTAGACAATTTACCTACCAACAAAGCTCCAGGCCAAGATCGAATTTCTCCAAATGTTTTGAAAAAGTGCTCCCCAGAACTTGCTTATGTCCTGGCTAAATTATTCAGACTATGAATACGTATTTCTTCATTCCCTAATTCTTGACAAGAAGCCAATATCAGCCCAGTTCTGAATAAAGGAAGTTCCTCTGACCTCTCTCATTACAGACAAATATCTATCACGTTTTCTCATGGTAAATTATTTGAAATTGCAATGAACAAGCATGTAATTAAACATATTGAGGGCTAGTGCCCCTCTCCGGAAAACAACTAACTAAAAAGACAAACAAGAAGCCTCGGACAAGGACTGACCAAACGATGACGACCAAGGACCGGACAAAGGACATGGTAATCGGAACGTGGAATATAAGAGGTGCTAATGATGAGGTGAAAGAGAGAGAGAGAGATTGTCCAAGTGCTTGAGGGTGCGAAACTTGATGTATGCGGAGTAACTGAAACTAAATGGAGAGTTGAGAGTGCGAGAGAATGGGAGTATGGATGGGGTATATGTGCAGGAGTAGGTGACAATGAGAGGGCAAAAGAAGGAGTGTGTATATTTGTGAGTATAAGATGGAAGAAGATCATAAGAGAGTATAGATCAGCTGGGTCAAGGATTGTGTGGGTAAGATTGAAAGTTGGAATACAAATGTAGGCGATTGTGTGAGTGTATGCGTCAATGCAAGACCGTGCAAGGAGAGTGAGAGAAGAGTTCTGAACAAATGTTTGAAGTGTGCATGAAAAAGTTTGGAAGGAATGAGAGAGTGTTTTTGATCGGGGATATGAATGGTAAAGTAGGGAATGTGAAGGTGGATGGAATAGTTGGTGAGTGGGGTGTGCCTGCTGAGATACATGAGAATGGCAGTACGATAGTGGACATTTGTACTGGGAGGGGGTTGGTGATACCCAATACCCTCTTCATGCACAAAATGATCCACAGGTATACATGGCGAGTGATGAGAAGGGTAGGTAGTGAACTGAATGAAAGGAAGGCAAGGATTGATTATGTGTGTGTGGATGAAAGGATGCGAAGATGTGTAATGGATGCAAGAGCTTATAGAGGCTGGGGGAGTGGACTTTCTGACCACTACTTGGTGGTGGCCAGAATCAAGATACAAATAAGATGGAGTAATAGAAGAAGGGAAGGACGGGAAGGAAGAGTATTTGCAAGGAGAGTGGAAATGTTACAAGAGGATGAGAAAAAGGCAGAATATGAGAGAGAAGTGGAGGAACGATTGGGCAAATATGAATTGGAGCAGATGGGGGACGTGGAAGGGGTGTGCAGGATATTCACAGAAGAAATATGTGCAGCATGTGATGTGGTGTGTGGGATGAAGAGAAGATGGAGGGGGGGTGCAGGGAACAGCGTGGTGGAATGAAGAGGTGAGACAGGCTGTGGCACAAAAGAAGAAAGCATACAATAAATGGATGAGATATAGGGACGTGGAAGAAGTTGAGAGGCGGAAGAGAGAGTTATATGTAGAAAGAAAGAGAGAGGTATAATGATTAGTAAGAGAGAGTAAGAAGAGCGTGAATGAGGAATTTGGAAGGAATTTGAGTGTAAAGTGGAGGGACTGTAAGAAAATGTTCTGGAGAGAAGTGAAAAGAGTAAGACAGGGTGGAAGTGAAGTTAGCAGGGGAGTGAAAGATAAAACTGGTAGATTACTAGTGGAGAAGGGAGAAAAAGTGAGCAGATGGAGAGAACACTTTAAGGAATTGTTGAACATAGAGGATGGAAGCGATGCAAGTATAAGTGGCTGGGGAATGGCTGTGAGAAGGAGGAAGGTGAGAAGACTTAAAGAAATCAGTAAGATAGAAGTTGTGTAAGCAATGAAGAAAGTTAAATTGGGGAAAGCCCCAGGAATTGATGGAGTGTGTGGTGAAACATTGAAGCATGGGGGAGAGATAGTAGTAGAATGGATGTGGAAGATGTGCAGATTGGCCTGGGAGGAAGGTAGAGTTCCGGAGATGGAAGTCAGGTATAATTATTCCTTTGTACAAAGGAAAAGACGAAAAAGAAGTGTGTGGTAATCATAGGGGCATTTGTCTTCTTAGTATAATAGGAAAAGTGTATGGTAGGATATTTATCGACAGAGTTAGGGAAATAACAGAGAAATTAGTTGAAGAACAGGGAGGCTTTAGGAAGGGAAAAGGTTGTGTAGATCAGATATTCATTCTTAGATCTTTAGTGGAAAAGTTTCTAGAGAAGGGAAAGAAGTTGTATGCGGCTTTCATGGATTTGGAGAAAGCATATGACAGGGTGGATAGACAAGGATAGTGGAAATTATTAAGAATATATGGAGTAGATGGGAAGTTGTTGACTGCTGTGAAGAGCATGTATGATGGTGCTAAGGCTGCAGTGCGTGTGGTTGGTGAACTGAGTGAATTTTTCTCTTTGAAGGTTGGGTTGAACCAGGGATGTGTCATGTCTTAATGGTTCTTCAATCTGTACATGGATGGGGTAATAAAAGAGGTACAAGGTACAGCAGTGGATGTTGGAGTGGCCCTGGTGAGAGAGGGTAGTGGTTGGAAACTTGTCACGGGGTTTTTATATTATCACGGTAATTTTGAAATAAATGGTTAAATATTATTTAAATTGATAATAATATTCAATAATATTGAAGAGCAGAGACAATGGTTGTCTTGCTACATCAAGCGACGATTACCTTACGTTGGCTTAGCACGATTCTCTGAGAACGAGAATTTATAAACTTTCTCAACAGTACACAGCAGAGACTAATTACTCACAATTGCTGAATTACTGTACTGTTAGCCTCTGGAGAAAGTTACATCACCCCTGACAATAAATAACTAATACTAATAATAATAACATCAGGTTCTTGCTGATGCATTAACTCCTGGCACAACGGATTTTAAGTTAATACAAGACTGGTCTAAGTACCAGTTATGAAAGCAAAACGTTTATGCAAGCTAGGAGCTATATGGAAAATAAGCTTAATTATGGAGAAATGAAACAAGATTTACTCTACATTAAGCTCAAGAAATAGAACTGTTAAATTTATTAATTACAAAAATAAATTTAACATTACATTTCAAATCAAATTAAATGAGACGCACTCGCTCACTCACACAGAAGCTAAATACTTACGCCTAGGAAAAACACCTTAACTAAGCTCTTAAAACTACAAAATACACAAAAGAAATACCAGTCGATGAATGCTATGTATCACCACTAAGGTGGGAGGACTGGATTAACTGTCTAGTGGAGCTTGGGGTGCTAGCTGACCTCTCCACTTCTGAGCACAGAACCTTTCTCCGCCACAGCAAACACAAGACTGAATTCAAATAATGCCTAAGCAGGACGCACAGGCCACCGGAAGAAGGCGTGGCTAACGGTTGAATGAAGCAGAGGCAAACGATAAAGAAATAATTGTATCGCTCAGTAGCGCACTTAGTGACGTGCATTAAATCGGTCACCCCTGAAAACGGTGACGAATGATTTGAAAAGTATACCCCCGAATTGGAGAGAGAAACGGTTAACTGAGCGATACACAGTGAGTTTTCCACTAATAGTTCGTGGCTTCTCACAAAAAGGAAATGTCGCGAATTGATTCGTGACATTACGCCCCATGAAAATTAAATCTTTCTTCCTTCAGAAGAATGATTTCAATATACATACATATAAATCCTAACTCAGTCACACAAGATTCACACTGTGGTGTGTGTGCTATCCTGCTACAGGAGAAAGTCGCAGTCGTCAGTGAGCGAAAAAACCTCGTATTTACGTTAATAGAAGCAAGCTTGAGGGAAAAACTCCGTGACGACAGTGAAAATCCTGTACTCAGGTCAAACTGAGCGAAAAGTCGCTATATTTACACTGACAACTAATTGTTGTGTAGTGTGATGTATGTAATACACAGTGTAGGTGTGACAGTTGCAGTGTAACTGTACCTACGTGTAAAATGACACAGTAAATAATATATGGCAATGACGAAGGCAGAGGAGAAGAGGTGGCAGCGTGCGGCAGACGATCGGCTGGCCCGCACAGCAAAACTGCTACACCCATTGCTGAACCTGCAAAACCAATTGAGGTGGAGCATCAAAAGTGTCAATGGGACAAAATTCTTATTATGTTACAATTACTCTCTCTGGCTAGCAGTCAGTACATGCTATGAAAAGTACACTCGAGGTCGCCATTAATTTTAGCACACGATTATGGTCGGCAAGTTGAGAATCCCTGTGCAAACTCGGGTCTTCCATAGCCTCGAACTGCACACGGGTCCTCAACCTGTGCCTCAACCTACAGTACTTATATTAATATCGGAGAGCTGAGAAACCTTGTGCAAACTTGGGTCTTCCATAGCCTCAAGTCGCCTCTGCAGAGTTCTCACTTCCCCCTTAACCTACAGTACAATACTTATATTAGTACCGGGAAGCTGAGAATCCTTGTGCAAACTTGGGTCTTCCATAGCCTCAAGTCGCCTCTGCTGAGTTCTCTTTTCCCCCTTAACCTACAATACAATACTTATATTAGTACCGGGAAGCTGAGAATCCTTGTGCAAACTTGGGTCTTCCATAGCCTCAAGTCGCCTCTGCAGAGTTCTCACTTCCCCCTTAACCTACAATACAATACTTATATTAGTACCGGGAAGCTGAGAATCCTTGTGCAAACTTGGGTCTTCCATAGCCTCAAGTCGCCTCTCAACTTCCCCCTTAACCTATGGTACATAATATGTATGTACAGGCCCTGGACATAATGTGTCCTGTGGGGCCCATGGGCGAGACGTCAGGTCTGAACCCACTTCACCACTACCCTGTCTCTCAACTGACTCAGAGATTACAGGTGTAGTTACAAATGGCACAGGAAGGGCATGTCCCTGATTAGTGGTGATACTTTGGCACACACTGCAAGAACGGACAAAACTATCTATGTCCCGTCCCATCCCTGGCCAGAAAAAGTCAGCTCGGATACGGCCCTGGGTCTTCCTTTTGCCCATGTGACCTCCTGAGACTGAACAATGACCCCATTGTAACACTGCTAGGCGGTACTTGGCGGGAACGACAAACTGCAGTCGAACCTCGCCCTCGGGTGTTCGTGACTCACGGTAGAGCCGTCCTTGTTTGCGAAGGAACTTGGCTCGACCTCCCCGTGAATACTTTATCACTCGACCCTTTTGTTTGTTCCGCACGGTAGCAAGTGTCGGGTCAGAATGTTGTTCTTGTACAACAAGTTGACTACACATCAGATCTTGCGGCGATTCAATGATCACTGGGGTGACACAGTGTGGAGCCTCAGCCATGGCTCGTGTTACCGCAGCAGCCGAAGTCTGAGTAGCGTCATCATCGGAGCAACTATCCTTGGCTCCTTGAATATTGCCTACTATCAAGTCAAATAGAGGCTCTGGCATGACAACTGCAAGTGTCATACCAGTATAAAATGGAGATGCCACCTGGATACATGCCTCAGGGAACAATCTCACTGATCCATCAATAAGGCTTACATGGATCTGTCGACCTGTATACTGCTCAGGCCGAACTAGACTCTGCTTGACAGAGCAACCTGAGGAACCATTATCTCTCAGGACCTTCACAGGAATGCCTCCCACAAACCCTGGCTGAACAAGGAAGGTACTGTCACCTGTGGGAGGGCCTGTGGAGGAAGCAGCTAGCCACTCATGAGGCTGCTGAATTGATGCGGCAAACATTGTGCCTTGAAGGTTATATTGGGGAGATGGAACATTGGCCATCTGTGGAGGGGGGTTCATTGTCACTGTGGGACTAGTGAACTGTGGGGAAGTACCCACACTGGTAGGGACATGACCACCGTGCTGCTGCTGAGGAATGAAGGCTGCATTTGCTTCATGCCTCTTTTGAGCTGGTGGTGAAAAAGTTTGTCCCGACGGTCGGTTGCGTGGCTGATACTGCTGCTGGTTAGGGTACTTGTTGTACCGCTTCCACTCAGGTTTCTGAGTGTTTTGCCCCTGGTCCTTCCACTGCGGTTTTGGACCTTGCTCATTACTCTGAGAACGGCCTTGGTGCTGGGATTCAGTCTGAGACGGCTTCCCAGACTTGGCAGTATCTTTTCTGCTCCAGGTGTTTTGCTTACGAGCTTGATACCCGTATGCAGTAAAGAATGCGTCAGCCTTCTCTGCCATTTGGCTGGCATCTTTCACCTGGCAGATCTTAAGCTGTGCTATGAGCTCAGCAGGCCACGACCTCTCTAGCTGTGTACGCAGGATAAGGTCAATTATCCCCTCACGCGTGGAAGGAGTTTCATCTTTCTCCATCCACTCATTTAAGTAAGCTGTGAGACGATCAAGGAACTGAACAGCTGTCTCCTTGTCTTGGAGACGAGCTCGCATGAACTGAACTTTGGCGTCGTCTACTGTGAGACCATACGCCTTAATGAGTGCAGCTTTCATCATCTCATATGTGAGATTGTCTCCACGAATTCTGTGGAGAATATCGAGGGCAGGGCCCTCAAATAGGCTAAGAAACTGAAGCCGCTTAGCTGCCTCATCCAGTTGATATAAGTCTGCCATGTCCTCAAAACGAGCTATGTACGGCTCGATTCGCTCGCTTTCCTTGTATGAAGGAAGCTTGATGCGTGGGGTCGCCAGGACATGTGCAGGGAGAACGCTCGTGGAGCTTTGACCAACTGCACCAGACGTGTCTGAAGCCAAGGAATCTCGCTTGAGCTTCAGCACTTCAAGTTCATGTTCTCGTTCTTTGTCTCGTTGTTCACGCTCGTATTCGCGCTGTTCTCGCTCGTATTCGCGCTGTTCTCGCTCTTTTTCTAACTCGAGCTCGCGTTGTTTCTGCTCGTGTTCGCGCTCCTTTTCGCGTTCCTCACGCTGTTCTCGCTCGTATTCGCGCTGTTCTCGCTCGCATTCGCGCTGAATCCTACGCTCTTCACGAGCATCTTTCTCACGTTCTTGCTCGTAATTGAACCGTGAGAGAACGTAACTCTGTATTTTCTCTGGGTCTGTGAGACCAATATCTTTGGCTTCCTGTACATATACAGCTGTAGCCATGATGCTAGCTCAATTTACTAAGTAACCGAAATTGAGTACTGACTGCTTAGCGACGAATACTAATAAACACAAGTAAAGAATACAGACACAAGCTAGTGGTGACCAGTCTTATCTAGTTAACTGGCAAAGAATAAATCAAAAATGTAAATGACTGGGAAGACTCAATAATAAACACAATGGGTACGGCGACTTCCCAGGAGCGAATAAAATCGTGTGGCGTTACCAAGAATAAACTAGAGTTAAGTATTCTATTGATTAATAAAGCAAAATTCACTTGCTAAATTAAGGGTAAACACCAGTAAGCTTGTGCCTATAAACTTTAATGATAAATACCTAAATATGAATGAGTGAGCACTATCTCGTGAATAGCTTTAGAGCTAGGAGTTAATATCCTGGAATGAGGTCGCCAATTGTCACGGGGTTTTTATGATATCACGGTAATTTTGATATAAATGGTTAAATATTATTTAAATTGATAATAATATTCAATAATATTGAAGAGCAGAGACAATGGTTGTCTTGCTACATCAAGCGACGATTACCTTACGTTGGCTTAGCACGATTCTCTGAGAACGAGAATTTATAAACTTTCTCAACAGTACACAGCAGAGACTAATTACTCACAATTGCTGAATTACTGTACTGTTAGCCTCTGGAGAAAGTTACATCACCCCTGACAATAAATAACTAATACTAATAATAATAACATCAGGTTCTTGCTGATGCATTAACTCCTGGCACAACGGATTTTAAGTTAATACAAGACTGGTCTAAGTACCAGTTATGAAAGCAAAACGTTTATGCAAGCTAGGAGCTATATGGAAAATAAGCTTAATTATGGAGAAATGAAACAAGATTTACTCTACATTAAGCTCAAGAAATAGAACTGTTAAATTTATTAATTACAAAAATAAATTTAACATTACATTTCAAATCAAATTAAATGAGACGCACTCGCTCACTCACACAGAAGCTAAATACTTACGCCTAGGAAAAACACCTTAACTAAGCTCTTAAAACTACAAAATACACAAAAGAAATACCAGTCGATGAATGCTATGTATCACCACTAAGGTGGGAGGACTGGATTAACTGTCTAGTGGAGCTTGGGGTGCTAGCTGACCTCTCCACTTCTGAGCACAGAACCTTTCTCCGCCACAGCAAACACAAGACTGAATTCAAATAATGCCTAAGCAGGACGCACAGGCCACCGGAAGAAGGCGTGGCTAACGGTTGAATGAAGCAGAGGCAAACGATAAAGAAATAATTGTATCGCTCAGTAGCGCACTTAGTGACGTGCATTAAATCGGTCACCCCTGAAAACGGTGACGAATGATTTGAAAAGTATACCCCCGAATTGGAGAGAGAAACGGTTAACTGAGCGATACACAGTGAGTTTTCCACTAATAGTTCGTGGCTTCTCACAAAAAGGAAATGTCGCGAATTGATTCGTGACAAAACTCCCTGTGCTGTTGTTTGCAGATGATACTGTGTTGCTGAGTGAAGACGAAGGGGAGCTGCAAGGCTTGGTGGATGAGTTTGGGAGAGTGTGTAAGAAACGGAACCTAAAGGTGAATGTAGGGAAGAGTAAAGTGATGGTCTTTGAGAGAGATGAAGTCAGTGAACGTACAGCGAGTCTGGATGGTGAGGAATTGGAAAATGTGAGTACGTTTAAGTACTTGGGTGGTGTGATGAGTAACGATGAAGGTTTGGAGGATGAAGTGCTTGAAAGGGTACAGCAGGGAAGAAAGGTTGCTGGTTCCTTGAAAGCAATGATAAGAAACAAGGAAGTGAGCATGGAAGTGAAAAAGTTACTACATGACAGTACTGTGATACCAACTCTAACGTATAGAAATGAAGCTTGGACGTTGTTGGAAGGGCACATGTCAAGAGTGAGAACAGTGGAAATGAGTTATTTAAGAGGAGCCTGTGGAGTCACATGGAGAGACAGGCTGACAAATGAGGACGTAAAGGAGCATTGTGGTGTGGATATGGATGTGATAGGAAGCTTTAGAAGGAATACACTGAGGTGATTTGGCCATGTGGAGAGGATGGAGGGTGAAAGACTGACGAAGAGAGTGTATGTGAGCAAGGTGGAGAGGGGAAGAGGGAGGAGGAGGCCGAGGATGAGATGGAGGGATGGGATGGAGAGGTATATGAGAGAGGGGGTGTGTGAGTTGGGAGCGGGGCAGTGAAATGGCGGGGGATAGAGCGACGTGGAGGCGATTTATTTGTGGCCACCCCGAAAGGGATTGAGGCGTCTGGGCAATAGATAGATAGATAGAATACAACAACTTAATTAGTGATAGGCAATATGGTTTTTGCCACGATTCACTATTGATTTACTCAGTCTCCTGACTCACACCATCCATCAATCAATTGACCAACATAGAGAAACTCATGCAGCAGCCTTTGATATTTCTAAAGCTTTTGACAGAGTGTGACACCATTTCCTGCTATCCAAACTCCCTTGCTATGGACTAACATCTTTTGTTCCTCTGATTTCCTCATATCTCAGCAACAGAAATATAAAAGTAGATGATGTATATTCAAATATCACTCAGTGACCAACGGCGTGCGACATGGATCAATTCTGACTCGAACCCTATTCCTATCTATCTATCTATCTAGAACCCGACGCCCTAATCCTGCAAAGGGTGGCCACAGACAAAACGCCTTCAAGTCGCTCTTTCACCCACCATTTGACTGCCCTCCCCCCAGATCACTCCCCCCTCCCTCATATACCTTTCAACTCCATCCCTCCACCTCATTCTCGGTCTTCCCCTCCCTCTCCCTCCCTCCACTTCACCCACATACACCTTCTTAGTCAGTCTTTCATTCTCCATTCTTTCCACATGTCCAACCACCTCCGTGTATTTCTCCTAATTTTCTCAACCACATCCACATCCACCCCACAACATTTCCTTCACTTCTTCATTCGTCAACTTGTCCCTCATGTCACTCCACATGCTCCTCTCAAGTAACACATTTCCACTGCTTTCAGTCTTGACTTGTTCCCCTCTAGCAAGGACCATGACTCGCTTCCATACGTCAGGGTAGGGATCACAATACTATCATGCAGTGACTTAACTTCCATACTCACCTCCCTATTTCTCATCCAAGCTTTCAGTGAACCAACAACCCTCCTTCCCTGCCGTACCCTTTCAAGCACTTCATCCCCAAAAGTTCCATCCTTACTCACCACACTACCTAAGTACTTGAGTGCACTCTCATTGTCCATATCCTCACCCTCCAACCTCATTGTGCATTCTGTGACTTCATTCCTCTCAAACACCTTAACTTTACTCGTGTTTACATTCACATTCATATTCCTCTTCCTACACACTGCCCCAAATCATTCACCAAACCTTGCAACACCCATTCATCTTCACTCAACAATACTGTATCATCACCAAACAACAACACCGGAATCTTTCACATCTCACCCTCATTCATTAGAGCCACCCCCACATCCACTGCTCTACTTTGCACCTCCTTTACAACCCCATCCATGTACAGTATATATTAAATAGCCATGGATACATCACACATCCCTGTTTTAGTCCCACATTTAGATCAAACAACTCACTCAGCTCACCATCCACTCGCACCGTAGCCATAGCTCCTTCATACATACTGTTCACAGCACTCAACAATTTCCCCTCCACTCCATATATTCTTAATACCTTCCACATACCTTGCCTATATATTGTCATAAGCTTTCTCCAAGTCCATGAAGGCAGCATAAACTTTCTTTCCCTTCTCTAGATACTTCTCCACTAAACATCTTAGAACAAATATCTGATCTACACACCCTTTTCCCTTCCTAAATCCCCTTTGTTCTTCCCCAACTAGCTCCTCTGTTATACGCCTAACGCTATCAATGAGTGTTCTACCATGTATTTTTCCAGTCACACTAAGAAGGCAAATACCCTATGGTTACCACATACGTCGCTTTCCCATTTTCCTTTGTATAAAGGAACAATAATTGTACCTGATTTCCAGTCCTCTGGAACCCTTCCCTCTTCCCAGGCCAATCGACACAACTTCCATATCCGCTCCACAACAATCTCACCCCAATACTTCAGCATTTCACCACACACTCCATCAATTCCTGGGGCCTTTCCCATTTTGATCTTCTTTGCTTCTACTATTTCCGCCCTACTGATCTCTTCCTCCCTCCTCTCATCTCTCCTTCTCCCAGCCATTCCTCAGCCACTATTCCCAAGTCATAATAATGATCTCTTATCTGTCACCCATAATTCATTCATATGCAGCTGACTCAACACTTCACAGTCATTCACACCTAAACACCCATTCACATAGTTGAATATCTCTAAATCACAACTCAGTACAGCCATCTCTATTAATCAAGACTTATTTAGGATCACTGAATGAGGACCAAATAACCTTGCCTCATTTAATGCTAGTAAAAACAAATATATACAATTTACTAATAGACAGATATTGCCAGATTCCTATATTATCTTCAACACGACTAATATTCCTATTTCCAAACGTATTGAAATTCTGTGTTTCACTTAACAGTGCCCTCAGCTGGACCTCTCATGTCAGATCACTTGCTAAAACTGCCTCAGAGAAACTTGGATTATTGTACAGAGTTCGTAGCTTCTTCACTGACTTAGCTATAGTTTATAAGTCCTGTGCGCTCTCAGCTAGAATAGTGCCTCCTTTATGGAATGGATGTGGAGAGGTTGCACCAGAAACGCTAGACAAAACTCGGAACAAAGTTATTAGAATTATCAATAAGCCTGATGTTACAAATACACTTCCTCCCCTACAGGTAAGAAGGAATATTGCCTCCCTTCCATTATTATACAGATATTTCTATGGCAAATGCTTGGACAAAGTTTTATCCATTGTGCTACCTCTCCATGTCTTCACGTGTGCTACATGGGCATCTGGTAACGCTCATGCCTGGAATGTCACATTACCAAATTGCGGACCTTCCACCTATCAGAAATCTTTTTCTCCCTGAACTACATCTCTTTACAACTCGTTTCCCCAGAGTTGTTTCCCCCCAAACTTCAACCAACAGCTGTTCAAGCCCAACTGTTTACAGATTTTTTTATGAATCGAGGACACCAGTAATCTGGTGCATGGATATATTTTTTAGTCATTGTTTTTCCTTCCTTTGTTCTGTTATGTAAAAAAAAAAAAAAAGTATCACTATAAATAAAACCAACTCACTTCATCTTCAGAGCTGCGTTGAGTCCGTCCATAAGATCTCTCCCGACCATCATGCTCCCAAGTTCTCTATAGGCACTTGATTCAGAGTTCAAAAAGAACTTCTTGTATGAACCATCAAAGGAATCCATTGTCACCCTGTAACACGAACAAATAAAAATTACTCAGGTAGTCTTAAAACTGAGGCCCCTAGAATTACAACACCAAAACTTAACTTCAAGATATATTTACTAATATTTTTGTTAACTTTAAAAGTTGCCCAAAATTGCCATATTTGCATCTCGCATGGTAACTTGACAAAAAATTTGAACCAAGACATGATGCTAGTCACGACGAAGTGCTATGGAAAGAAAGCGGGATGTAGTATTGTCTCTTCCTGCAACTGTGTTTCATGAAATGTTACGAAAAAAAAAAAAAAACTTTGTAAGTAAATTATTACAGCACATTCCTTGCATGTATCCTACTGTAGTATAGGAATAGTAATAATAAAGTTACACAACTGTCTGAATATATGATAATGAACTGAATAATTTCCAAAGATACAGGATGTGCAGATCTAGTCCATGTATTAAGGCAGACAATGGAGGAAGCATAAGAGAAAGACTGTACGGCAGTGATGTTTCTGTAGAACAACGCATGTGGATGTGAATAAGGTTACGAAAGCGATGACCAGAAAAGTAAAGAGGAAAAAATAAGTAAAGCCATAGACAAATATTGATGGATGGATTATTTCAAGTATGGTCTATGTGGATGATGTATTACGTGGTACTTGGGAACACCATTCATTGATTCTTTCAGTGTTGTCCTGCTTTTGAACAATTAGGTCAGAAAGTACCGTATCGAAGGATGTGAATAAAACACCAGCTGCTGGGTGAAAACTAATTCACTGTGTGATGTGTTGGTGAATGAGGGGAAAAATAGAACTGAGAGTTTAAGAACGTTGAAGCAGTGATAGAGCAGAGATAAATAACCAAAGGGTCCAGCATTAACTTAAATTTCAATTTCACCTAGTACCATTGCATCCAAACGTTTGTTCTTCGATATCTCACCTGTCAACTACTTTGACCAGCTCCTCAAGTGTCTCTGGTCTGGGTGGCAGCCTTGGGAGGGTGAGGGAAGCGATGAGGCTGGCGCGATATGCTGTGCCCACCACCACACCGAAGAACAACCAAGTGCCGACCAGGATGTGGTTGGACTGGCTGGTTGAGATGCGTCCGTACAGTCCCTGACCCAACAGGGTGCCCACAGACTCCAGCACCACCGACCCAATACTCAGCACTCCATGCACCATTTGCCATGTTTTCCTCCTTGTAATCTGTAAAACACAGATATACGGTGATTTACATATCCAACGATATTAGTGAGTAGCTGTTTCTTTACTGTGTCATAGGGGCAAGCAGTGATGTTTCGGTCAGTGGAGTGGTTTTGACAAGAGCAGTCTTGAAAGAGAATGCACCTTTGAGCATCTGCTACCGTCAGGAAGACACATAACTCTAATTTGGTCATTCGCGCTATTTTTTTGCGGAGCTTCTTGCTGTGTCCAGTTTCGTAAAGTAGTTTTGATCTTTTGCTGCTTTTCCTAATGCAATTTTTCGGCTACATATAGCACGCTCTAAAATAGTGAAAATTTCATGGAAGAGTCAGATATTGGTTATAGTGAAGGTATAATGTATTATTCATTTATTTTAGAGTTCATTTGATTAGGAATGGCTAAAGTTCTTCCTTCGTGGAAAAAGGCAGACCGAAATCAAAATGTATGAAAGCAGATTTAATTAACAATTCCATGCTGTGCTGTCAAGAAATCAACATGTGAGAAGTAGCCTACCACCTACATGACAGTGGTGGCTGTAATGAAGGCTGGGGGTGAGAAGCTACAATTAAAACCCACTCTTTACTCATCTATACCATGAATATGTATTTCAGCAGTGTTTAAGGTTATGTTGTATGAAAACAGCAATATAAATTCATTAATTTCTTACTGCATGAAATCTGACATCATCCAAGAGGAGTCGTTGTATTTATAACTGTAAAATGAACCTATTATTTTTTCTTTATCGCCCTCTCTGATTTTCACCAGTGAGTCTCATGTTAAACACTCACTTAAACCTATCGTCTGGAGTTAACTGGAAAAGATAACATAATTCACCTGACCAAGAGAGTGTTTATGGTACCAGAGAAAGCAACTGTTTACACTGGCACATTCACCTAAATAAAAATCATATACTGTTGGCTCATGTTATATAAAAGGGAAGAACAAGAAAACGTGACCATGAGAGGGTTAAATACATCATTGTCCTCGGAGAGTATAAAACAATAAAAAGACAATGGCAATAGACATATTTGGCACCATACAAGACTTCGCTAAAATGAAGAACCATATTGTGCTTCGCTAGAGTAAAGAACATTAGTATAAAAATCCTGAAGGAGCTAAACAGAAGCACCTGCCTTGTGAAAATATATTTACGTTTGTGACTAACACTGGAAGACAGCCCCGGGCTGCTAATGCCCCGTGTCTAGATTTATTATAATGGTGTTAAAGAATAATAATAATAATAATAATAATAATAATAATAATAATAATAATAATAATATAATATAAGGAACCGTTTCCTGCTGCCTGTTATTACTAATACTGGATGTGCCCGTGCCTGACCACTTGCATGTTTACCTTAACTAGTGTGAAGCAGACAGTCAGCGTACAAGCCAAGACACCGATCCACACTTGGCCACTCAAAGGGTAGTAGAAACTCAGCCAACTGGGTGTTATGACCGGCGTGGCCATGGTGAATTTAGCAACAGCTTGATCAAAGGCGAAAGTGAAGTCCCATCTGGAAACATTGTTAGAAATAAAGAGGCTATGTTTGTAGATGTTATAGCCATTTGTTCCACTTACCACTGGAAATAACTTGTTCTAGAACAATAATAATAATAATAATAATAATAATGATAATCATCATCATCATCATAAAAATAATAGAATAAATTATTAATAATAATAATAATAATAATAATTATAATAATAATAAAAATAATAAAGAATGAAAGGAAAGCATTCGGAGTCCGGATGCTAATCGCCAGCCAGAATATGCTGTTGGCCAAGTCCAAGATTTTTGTTATATCTTGATATGCTGAAGGTTTCGTGCTGATAGCTCAAGCCGTTCATGAGATATACCGGTAATGGTGCTATAGGGAGACAATAAAAACTAGTTGACCTCTGGCAGGATTTTGGTGCCCTTGACCTTGATCCTGAGTACCCATTTTCGAACTCGTCCAAGATTTTGGCCATATCTTGATGCCCTGAAAGAATTATGTTGATAGCTAAAGCTGTTCATGAGATATAATGGTGCTAAAGGCTGGTGTTAAAAAGGAGTTAACTTTGGCAGCCATTTTGGTGACCTTGACCTTGACCCCGAGTGCCCACTATTGAACTCAGCCAAGATTTTGGCCATATCTTGATGCCCTGAAGGTTTCATGTTGATAGCTCAAGCCGTCCATGAGATATAATGGAAACGGTTACATGTGCACACACACACACACACACACACACACACACACACACATACACACACACACACACATTAGGCACCGAGGAGACCAGACGCACACCGCCACCACTCCTTACTTGGCCAACTTGGCCAGTGGTACTACTTAAATTAGTATCTTTATATGAGTCAAGCTCAGTACCAAGTTAGACTAAATGGAAAAGTCTAATTTGGAAAAGAAAAGGGATAAAGGTAGAAAGCAGCATGATGATTTCTACCAAGAACTGGTTGAAATGGAGACTCACAATAAACTGGTGGAACGAGTACACAGACTAGAGATGGCTTTTCAGAAATGAGAGTGATGAAATTAAGAAACAGATGCACTTGCAAAAGGAAGAAATAGAAAAATTAGGAATGGAAGTCAACAAGAAAGACAACCATAGATGAGTTAACAGTAGAAGTGGGTACACTTAGGAGGAAAATTAGTGAAATGGCAAGTACAGTAGTCAACCATGAGAGTATTATGGAAGAGTTCAAAAATGATACAGAGACAATTGGGCAAGGAAGCAGGCTGATAGACCAGAACAGTGATATTGAGGAGAAGATAACACAGGTGAATGAAGCTGTGCAAAGCTACAAAAATGATGTGGAAATCACTTATGCTGAAATGGTGAAAGTAAAGAAAGACTTAGAAACAAGGGTGGAAGAAAAAAACATTAAGAAGGAAGTGAAAAGAATAATCCAAAACAATCCTAAGTTAGTAAGAGATTCAGTAGATATCAACAAATCTATAGTAAGCACTGGTACAGAAGAGGAATAAGTAAAAAACAAGACCTCAAGAGACAAAAAGGAGATGGCATTTGTAATGAGCATATTGAAAGATGTATCAGAGGAAATCTGTAGTAAAGACATAGAGGAACACAACAAGTTAGGGAAATACGAGAGAAGCAAGTCAAGACCTGTAAAGGTAACCTTCCAGAGTGTAAACACCGTGGAGGAGATACTAAAAAATGCAAAGAATCTTATGGAAAGAGAGGAGTTCAAAAATGTATGGATAAAAAGATGCCTAACACAAGAGGAACTGGAATTACTGAAAGAGAAGAGGGAGGAAGCAAAAACATAAAATGAGGGAAGATCAGAGGAGGAGAAGAATTTTTTTTTTTTTTACAAAGTAATTGGATTGCAGGTGCGAAAGAGGTACATAAACGGGAGGGAATAAAAAGGAGGAAGGTAGTAGAACCAAGTCATGACAAGTATATAAACAAGATTAAGTTGATGTACTCAAACGTGGATGGAATGGTATCTAAATTATTAGAGATGAATGATTATGTCAGAGAAAATGAACCACATATAACATGCCTAACCGACACATAATTAATACCAAGGATATCAAATAATATCCTAAACTTAGAGGAATATAATATATGGAGATGAGATAGGAACTTAAAAAAAGGAGGAGGAATTATAATATTAACTAAGAAAAATCTAAAAGTCAAAGAAATAGAACTAGATATACCCTCACAAGTAGAACTGATTGCAGTAGAGATCAATACATCAGAAGGGAAAGTAACTGTAGCCAATTTGTACTGTACATGCCACCTAGATCAAACACATGGGAAAGAGACGAATATAAGGACCAGGCAGAGAGTACAATTCAGAGTTTAAGAGCATTACTACATAAAATGGAAGAGAAATCGGAAAGAATTATACTAACTGGATATTTTAATACAAATATAAATTGGAATACTCTAGATATAATAAGCCAAGAAAGCTGTTGGGACCAGAAGCTCCTGGATCTCGTGCAAAAGTATTTCCTAACGCAACATGTAAGGGAAAGCACCAGAAAAAGAGGACTCGATGTACCCTCAATGCTAGATCTTATATTTACTAGGCAAGAAAACGATATTGACAATTTAATATATCACCCTCCATTCGGCAAAAACGACCATGCAGTACTAAATTGCAACTGCAGGATTGCACATGACATAGTTAACAGCAATGAAAGTTACAAAAAAAAGCATAAACTATAAAAAGGGAAAGTATCATGCCCAATAGAGAGCAATAGAGATCATGACCTAAAGAAATACTTCTTAGAAATTGATTGGGAAAAGGAGCTTAGAGGACAAGATTTAAATGCTATATATAAAAATTCTGCGAATGAAATAGGGAGTCCAGAAGTACATCCCACAGCACAAAGAGGCAGAAAAGAAAATAAAGAAATGATTCAATACAGAATGTAAAAAATCAAAAGAAAAAAGAGATTTGTTGTGAAATAGATACAGAAGACACAATAGTGAAAGGGCATATAATAATTACAAACAGGCAAGAAACGATTATACAAGAATAAGGAGGGAAGCCCAAAAACAGTTTGAGGAGGATATCATAAACAAAAGTAGTGATCAACCGAAGGTATTTTACAGCTACATCAGAAGCAAAACCAAAGTAAAAGATAAAATACAATCCATTACGGACGAGGGAATCACCTATACACAAGATAAGGATATTTGTGAAGCACTAAACAAGAATTTCCAATTAGTTTTTACAGAGGAAGAAAATTTTGATAGGGATCATGTGGAACATGCATGACCACACATGCTACCAGATATACAAACATCAGAAAAAGTAATACAGGACGAGCTAAGCAAATTAGACAAAGGAAAAGCAAATGGTCCTGATGAAATTTCATGTTGGGTGCTACGTGAATGTGCAAAGGAGTTAAGTAAACCATTATTTTCAATTTTCAAGAAGTACTTGAGTCAAGGTAAACTACCTGATATTTGGAAGAAAGCAAACATTGTTCCCTTATTCAAGAAAGGAAATGGACAAAATCCACTCAATTACCGACCAGTATCACTAACCAGTGTTGTAAGCAAGGTAGTAGAAAAACTTATAAGAAAAGCTTGGATAAATCATCTACAAGAACATAATATAATAACAGAAAGACAGTTTGGTTTCAGGAAGGGAAAGTCATGTGTTACTAATCTGTTGAGCTACTATAACAGAGTAACAGACACATTACAGGAAAGAGAAGGATGGGTGGACAATATCTATTTAGATTTCAAGAAAGTATTGGACACAGTACCACACCAAAGACTTTTATGGAAACTGTACCATCAAAGAGGAATTCGAGGCAAACTGTATTGTTGGATGCAAAATTTTCTCATAACAAGAGAAATGAGAACAGTACTAAGGGGAAATTACTCATCATGGAAAGAAGTGACTAGTGGAGTACCACATGGCTCAGTGCTGGCACCAATCATGTTTTTAGTGTATATAAATGATATAGACAGTAACTCTGGAAATGAAAGCTATCTAAATATGTTTGCAGATGATGCAAAAATATAAAGGACAATTACTAACACAGACTTTTGTAAAAAGCTACAAGGAGAATTAAATAAACTTCATGAATGGAGTAATACGTGGTAAATGAAATTCAATGTGGACAAGTATCATGTAATCAAGTTTGATAAAAGTGGAAAAAGACCTGATTGGGATTATACTTTAGGAAATAAAACCCTACACACATCAGAAGGAGAGAAGGACCTAGGTATGATTATCAATAATAGACTATCTCCGGCTGACCACATCAGTGAGAAGGTACGGAACATGTATACACTACCTCCAGATATGAGAATAGCATTCACATACATAAATGAAGACATGCTAAGAAAGATAATAACATCATTCATCAGACCAACCCTGAAGTATGCATCATTAGTCTGAAGTCCTCATCTCAAAAAACACATAGACAAGACTGAAAAAGTTCAAAGGGCTGCTACAAGATGGGTACCAAGCTTAAGGGATCTAAGGTACGAAGAAAGACTAAATAAACTGAATCTACAAACACTGCAGGGGAGAAGGAAAAGAGGTGACATGATTATGCTATATAAATGCATATCAGGGAAGGAGAAAATACACATAAATGATTACTTAATCTATGGGGAAGAATCGGCAAGAGGACACTGCAAAAAACTGCATAAGAAGAGAGGTGATAAAGACGTAAGGAAATTTAGTTTCCCAAATA
The DNA here is from genome assembly GCF_032717465.1 of Coenobita brevimanus. Lineage (NCBI taxonomy): Eukaryota > Metazoa > Arthropoda > Malacostraca > Decapoda > Coenobitidae > Coenobita > Coenobita brevimanus. Next base: position 29,069,530 of record NC_137040.1, on the reverse strand, counting down.
GAGCAATTGATCAGTGGAATGCACTACAGAATGAATAGTGTGTGCCAAAACAATTCACAAATTTAAGGATATGTATGATAAATATGGTTTAAGACACGGGACAGTACGAGCTTGACTCATTCCTGTAAAGATACAATTAGGTACGAACAATTAAGTAAGAACACACACACACACACACACACACACACACACACACACACACACATAGAGGCAACCAAAAACATTATTGCTCTGCCTTGTAAGGTAGGCGATAACAAGAAGCCCTCCCAACGGGGGAATCACACCAGCCACAAGCCAATACATACTTAGTGCAGCTTGGAATATGACCTTGACCTTGACCTACTTTCACCAATTTCGAACTCACAGAAGATTTTCAGTCATACCATATACCTGCAAAAATCTGTTAGGGTATCTTGAGCAGTTGCGAAGTTATCACCGACACAGACACACAGAGCTTCACCTACTTTCACGAATTTCGAACCCATGATCGATTTTTTTTCTCTACTACAGACCTGTAAAATTTTGCAATGATATCCTGCATGGTTGTGAAGTTATCATGCCAACGAAACATGGACAGGAGGACACCAAGACGGACTGATTGAAAACAATAGCAGTTTTGCTAATGCAGCTTATAATAATAATAATAATAATAATAATAATAATAATAATATCATTATTATTATTATTATTATTATCATTATTAGTATTACAGCTGAAACTGAACTCCCATCTGTAAACAGTACCGGAATATTAACCCATTCATACACAATGACGCGTCTGTTGTCATTAGGGTCTGACTGTGACAATACACATTGACATTTTTGGCATCATTAAAGCATAAAACCTTTCGTCAGAGGAAAAGTTTTTGGCCGATCAGCTTCATTTTTGGAGGTGTCATAGCTTCCCTGCTCCTCATCAAAAGTAATGAGCTGTCAACTGTGGGTCCTGATACCAGCAAGAGAGCAGAGAGATTATTCAGTACCAAATGAACTGTGAGTGGGGAAGGTACTGTGTGGTTCTGTCTCTTTAACTCCTTAAGACCGCAATTGTTTCAGGCAGAATACCTCCCACAACTGCACTTCGGGGATGTTTTGGCAACTTTCACCAAGGGCAAATTGGCTGTTGTTATGGAACAGAGAGAGATAATGAACACATCAAGTGAGAATACTAAAATCACTACTGTCCAGCAAAGTTCCAGGTTCAAAACAAATGACTTAGGTAAAATTACAAGTTAAAGTTTAATGCTCAAACTAACAACTAAACATTCAGGACTCATAAGGATAATGTAATGGCAAAACAGGTTACATATATGGTTAACTGCAATAGTCTCTATTAACACGAAATTAGCAAGAGCAAATTTATCTAAGTCAGCCCTGATAAAATGAGAAAACCGGATAATGCTGAGTTAAAGCAAGATATAATATTATTACAGATACAAAATATTACTAATACTGGCTGACAGTATGGAACCAATGTGAATCATAAAAACTTTACCAGGCTTATGAATTAACGCCTTAGGCTATACAGTACATGAAAAATGGTAATAACACTTACACTCAAATTATACAGCAGCTAAATGGCTGGAGACTTCCTGAGCACTCACAAAAATAATAATATACTGTACAGGGGAGGACAGAGATGTGAACAGAATGAGGAGTAGATCTAAATGGCAACTAATGCAGAGACTGAGCTCATTATATAGGGGCCGGCAGAGCTTGATTCAACTTGTAAGAAGGACGCGGAAATGAAGGCATAGGGGACGAAGAGTTGACAATCCTGCTCTGAACAACAGAAAGAACGACTTACTTTACTATAAGGGGGAGAAGGGGGAGTGAGGTAGAGCACGCAAGCCTGGTCACTATGGAAGCCACGTGGCAAATCGTGAACAAACATGCAGCATACTGTACGTTAGGATCATACAAAGGATGATGCAATCATGAAGAAAACTGTATCATAAGTTAGAATTATACAAGGGATGATGAAATCATAGGCTATGTAACACCTCCCCACAAAGAAAAAGAAATTTACAAAGGAAATTTCTTATTACTCTAAAACAATCTGTCTAAAGTCTAGATAAGCAATCTGCAATAACATTTCTTTCCCTTTGATATGTTGTATGTCTAATGAACACTCCTGAAGAAGTAGACTCCATCTTGTCAATCTCTGATTTTTATCTTTAAACTTACAAAGGAATTTCAGTGGGTTATAATCAGTATAAATGACTATGGGGTCAAAACCAGATCACAAATAAAATGAAAAATGCTGTAAACCCAAAATCAAGGCCATAAGCTCTTTCTCAATAGTTGAGTAGTTCTTTTGAGGTGGAGTGAACTTCTTACTGTAATAAGATACAGGGTGTTCAATACCCTGATCATCCTCTTGCAGGAAAACAGCCCCAGCTCCTGTATCACTTGCATCAACAGCCATCTTAAAAGGCTTAGTAAAATTTGGAGTAGCAAGCACTGGCTGACTTAATAGGATAGCTTTAAGTTTACTGAAAGAGGATTCATAGTTATCGGTCCTGACAAATTTAACTACCTTTTTCAGTAGGTCTGTAAGTGGTGATACAAGAATTGAAAAGTTAAGAACATATCTCCTGTAATAACCTACCATTCCCAAAAATCTTTGTAGCTCTTTCCTACTTTTAGGTCTGGGAAGATCACTTATAACCTGAACCTTAGCTCCTGGTGGTGCAACGTGTCCATCACCAATTACGTACCCAAGGTACTGAACTTTATCTTGACCAAACTCACACTTTGATAAATTAGCTACAAGATTAGCCTGAACCAAATGCTCAAGAAATTTACTGACATGGCATTGGTGATCTTTCCAGTTGTCACTGAAGATTAATACATCATCAATATAAACAACACACCCTGCCAAACCCTCTGCTACAACATTCACGAGCTTCTGAAAAGTGGCTGGTGCATTCTTCATACCATATGGCATTACAGAACATGCAAAAGTCTTTCCTAGTGTTACAAAACATGAGATCTCCCTAGCAAGTTCAGTCATAGGTACTTGCCAGTATCCCTTTAACAAATCAAACTTACTTATGTACCTAGCCTTTCTGATCTTGTCTATGCAATCTTCCACGCGAGGGAGAGGGTAGGTGTCTGTTTTGGTTATCTGATTAACACGTCTGTAGTCGAAGCAAAGCCGCTGTGACCCACCTGGCTTAGGGACTAGAGTGACAGGAGAACTCCACTTGCTCTGACAGGGCTCAATCATCTTGTGGTCTAACAGGTAGCCAAGCTCCTTCTGGATGAGAGGAACTTTCACTGGGTTCACACGGTAAAGAGGCAGTTTAATTAGCTTTGCGTCTCCAACATCGACATCATGCATCAACACAGTGGTTCTTCCTGGAGTGTCACGAAACACTTGCGGGTACTCCTGCAGTAATGCCGAAAACTCCTGCCTTTCCTCGGGAGGTAGATGAGAAAGCTTAATCTGGAGATCATTCATGATATCAGGATTCTTCCCCAAACTATCACTCAGGCTCACACTGCATGGGAGAGCTTCACTTGCAGATTCGGGTGGAACAGCTACAGTGCAGACTGGGTTATTTTCGTCCCGCCTGTGATATAACTTTAGCATGTTGATGTGACAAAGTTGCTTGTTCTTTCTACGATCTGGTGTGGCGATAACATAGTTGACATCACTGAGTTTCTTCTCCACGAAATAAGGACCACTAAACTTGGCTTGAAGAGGTTGCCCATGCACCGGTAGCAGGATCAAAACCTGCTCTCCTGGCTGAAAGTGGCGTAACCTGGACTTCATATCATACCAAGTCTTCATCTTCTCCTGAGCAGCTCCTAAATTCTCTCTCGCCAGTTGTAAAGCAGTGGACAGCCGTTCTTTGAACTTCATCACATACTCCAGCAGGTTGACGTCATCTTCCTCCGACAGCCAGCATTCCTTGAGTAGCTTAAGGGGTCCTCTTACTTCATGGCCAAACAGTAGTTCAAAGGGTTTTAAGCCCAGTGATTCATTTGGATATTCTCTTGCGGCAAATACAACGAATGGAAGACCTTTATCCCAATCTTTCTGATGTTCCAAACAGTATTTCCTGAGCATCGAATTGAGTGTTTGATGATATCTCTCCAGCGCTCCTTGAGTCTGGGGATGGTAAGCTGAAGACTTGATCTGTGTGATGCCCAACTCTTTCAGAGACTGCTTGAAAACATTTGACATGAAATTACATCCCCGGTCTGGCTGTACCTCCTTGGGCAGACCAAACTTGGTGAAGAACCCTAGCATTTCCTTAACCACGTTCTTTGCTGAGATATTTCTAAGTGGAATGGCTTCAGGATGACGAGTAGCCATATCAATCAGGGTCAACACACAAGAAAATCCTGAAGAAGTCTTAGGAAGAGGGCCCACAATATCCACCAACACACGGGTGAATGGTGCCTCAAAAGGAGGGATGGGAACTAGAGGTGCAACCTTTTCGGTCTGATTACACTTCCCCACAACTTGACAGGTGTGACAAGACTTACAATATCAGGAAACATCTCTGAAGATACCTGGCCAGTAGAAGTGTTTCAAAATGCGTGCCACAGTCTTCCTCACTCCAAGATGTCCTGCCAAACTGGAATCATGAGCCACTCTAATGATATCCTGCCTACAAACACGAGGGATGACAACTTGATGTACAACCTCCCATTCACAGTCGGCTGATGCTGTTGGGGGTCTCCACTTCCTCATAAGTACTCCTGACTTTATATAATAACAAGTAGAAGCACCAGCTGACTCTTCCTCACTGCAAGCAGAGTTAGCTAGACCTTTCAACTCAGGGTCAGCAACCTGCAACTCAACCAACTCTTGACGAGACAAATTATCAACACTACAGGGTACTGCCTCATCTGGTGAGTGGTCCAAATTAGCAAGAAAAGTGTCAGCTAGGATAACACCATTATCATCATTATCCTCTAAGTCACCAGTAACTTTAGACTTAGCCCTAGTGACAGCACATGCAGAGAACACATCAGGGACATCACAATCCTGGGTCGCAGTCACTGGTTCACTAGACAACTGAAGAGCTGGACACACTCGACTTCCACCAATATCATTCCCAAGTAAGAAAGTTACACCTGACATTGGGAGTGTTCAACCAACCCAACCATAACGAAACCATTAACAAAACCAGACTCTATATTCACTCTGCACAGAGGGACAGAGAAGTAATTATTCCCTACACCTTGTAAGATCACAGTTTCATCAGAGGAATTAACATTAGAGCCTAGAACACTGGTCAGCATAAGGGATTGGCAAGCACCTGTATCACGATATATTTTAACTGATTTCCTGTCATTACTGTCCAGAGGACTGACAAAACCATCAGACAGGAAATTAGCACATGAAGTCTTGAGAGTGTCACCCACGTTACTGCTCAAAAGGGGAGCTTCATCATGAGAATTTAATTTACCCCTCAAAGCAGGTTCAGTTAACTCGGTTAAAGAATTCTGGAAACTCTCAAGGGTGGACACTAGACCAATTGACTGAATATTTAAAGACTCCTTTTTGTTCACATCACGCTGTCTCCTGAAACATTTCTCCGTAGTATGACCAAGCTTACTACAATAAGTACATTTACTTTTCTGAAATCTAGAGGTGGAGCTGGTATTTACTTCCTGAGAAACATCATCTTTATTCTCTTTCCTGTTACCTGTACTCTGAGTAGAGGCAATGTACTTACTCTCAGCTTTCCTTTTTTCTTTAGAATATCTCTTGTGAATGAGAACATATTCATCAGCTAAAACTGCAGCATCAGACAAATTATCTATTTTTTCTCATCAAGATGTAGGCTTACATCTTTATTAATACTGTGAAAAATGTAGAGTAATTTTGGTAAACAAATCGGGGCCCTCTTTCTGGGCACCAAAATGTGAGATATGTTAATTGATTGATTTAAATAAGGCGCCGCAACAGCACAGGTCATATGGCGCTGAGATATGTTAAATGTATCCAAGTCGGTATCCCTGCCGGGACACCGCTATGCAAGAATTTTCTCGCTACACAACTCGTAGGTCGTTACTCTTCCCTAAAGTTGTCTAAGTAAATCAAACAAGTCTCAGAGTTAGGTGATACGTAAATTAAATTTAACTCACCTACAATACTATCTTCTAATCTATCTCTTCGCTAATCCCCCCTTGAATTGGCCAATTCGTAAAGGTTACTTAAGCTATATGAAGAGGGAGTGATCGTTAACCGATGACGATGAGGCTGCCTGGTATAGTTGCTTGGGCAAGCAAGCGTCCTTATGGTGTGTATGTACAACGTGCTAACTCCACGAGAGCTAGGAGCAGAGTGAGTGAATGCGGCAAGCCCCAACACTTTCATCGCATTGTGGGTTACCAACTCTTATTTAATTACAGTACTAAATACAGTTAAATTACATCATGATATGTACAGGGCAAATCTAACAAATTAATCTTAGTTCCACTTAAATTAAAGTTAGACCAATTATTCCCTTTAACTATGTAAATATCTTAATTCCACATCTGCCTTAACAGGGGAATCTTTCCCTGCTTGCCACGTCACCTATCGCGCAGACGCAGCTTAGGTCAGTGGAAAGTACCACATAATTACATGTATTTACAATGCATAGTTGTCCTCAGGGGTTAAATGCAGTAGCATTTAATTTATCAATAACAAGAATTATTAAAGAGAACGTCGTTTCTGGGTTATTAAAACCGCTTGAATAATTAACAACAGTCTCTACGTCCTCTGCCTTTAACCAGGGATAAACTATGATAAATTTAGAGAGCGCAACTGCTCTGGGGGAAAATATTTCCCACAGTTTTGGGGCCGGCGGAAACTGATACGTTGTATCAAGTAATATGACCCTTAGCCAAGAGTTCCCTCCATAGTTCTCGAGAACCCTGTGCTGCGGCCCTACTAGGTCGCGCCTCTTGACCCGTTTGATCTTCACCATTCTCTGAATCCGGAGTGGCTGCTAACTCAAGGGGTACTAGTTTATCAATAGTTTTTATACTGGTATGTCCCCTGCATTTTATTTTTACGAGTCTCATCACCCCTTCAGAATCTGGGTGTGTGGAGATCACTTTAGCTAATGGCCACTGGGATCTTGGCTGTTCAGTCTTCACTAAGACCACATCTCCTATGTTAATAACTGATTTGTTGCTGGCAGCTTGAGCTCCATAAAACCTCTCACATAGGCTCAAAAGATACTCTTCGCTCCAATGTCTATTCCATGTATCCAGCACCCTTTTCAGACGTTGATATCCCTCCCGAAGGTGTTGTCCTAAATCATTATTTTCTATGTTAGGATCATCAACTTCTTCCTGGATATCCACACAAGGCATCGGATGGAGCTTCCTGCCATGTAACATGTGAGCCGGTGTTAAGGCCTCTAGCGAGTCGCTAGTGTCATCTTGATAAGTCAGAGGTCTATTATTAATCCTGGCTTCAATTTCAGTTATTACTGTTCTTAAATCTTCTCTCGTGATCTTAGTTCTATGTAATGTTTTCCTCAGGCAGTTCTTGACAATACCAATCATTCTTTCGGTAAATCCATTTTGCCATGGAGCTCTTGGAGCTGTGAACTGCCAAATACAATTTCTGATTCCCAGCGCTGACTTAACCTTTGGGTCGTTCATTATGTTCAACAGTAAGGGTGCTGCTCCAACGAAATTAGTTCCGTTGTCGCTTATTAACTTGCCAGGACAAGACCTTCTAGCGGCAAATCTGCGAAAGACATTGAGGAATGTCTCTGAGCTTAGGTCTTCCGCTAATTCTAGCTGGACTGCCCTTGTGTAGGTACAAGTAAATAAACAAATGTAAACTTTATGGGGAGTTTCCTCACCCGTAACAGTTATAGCCCGTGTAATCCACTCCTGTTATATGGAAGGGCCGACTTATGCTCACCCTTTCCTTCGGTAGGGCTGGTGGTCCAGGGTAGTTAAAAGGTCTCTGCTCATACCTCCTACAAATGATGCAGTTTTTGAGATATTTTTTAATAACCTGTCTACCCTTAGGAATCCAGTACCTTTCCCGAATTTGGGCTAAGGTCTGTGGTACACCTCCATGGAGAGTGGAATCATTGGCTTCCTTTATAATAAGTTGTACAAAGCACCCACTCTTAGGTAATAAAATGGGATGTTTGGTTTGGATGGGCAAGTCAGCCTTTACCAATCGGCCTCGACATCTTATCAGACCTTTTCCGTCTAAGAACAAGCCTAAATTCTTCGTCAGCTTATTCCTTTTTCCAGTGTCTTGGCCTAAAAGTTTATATATTTCCCCGTAAGAATTTCTTTGTACTCTTTTCAGCCAGTATTCTAGGGGATCTAATTTCTGAAACCCCACCTTCTTATTCAGAAATTCAACAACCAATTTAGTAGTATTTAGAAGTTGTCTTATTGATGAAAATCGGCTGATGTCAATCACTTCTGGCTCAGGTACTACAGGATCCAAGTTCACTGCACTAATCTCAGCAATACTGTACTGTTTCTGTTCAGGCCAATCCTTAGTGAGTAACCATTTAGGACCTTTAAACCACAAGTTATCTTTGATCAGTCTCCTTACGGTCGAACCTCTCGAGAGCAGATCAGCTGGATTTTGTTTGGAGGACACATGCATGAATTTAAATTTGGAAGACAGCTCTTTAATAGTCTTCACTCTATTACGGACGAAAGGAATTTTACTGTCTTCCTTCCCTATCCAGTAAAGACAAATCTCACTGTCAGTCCATATGTAAATGTCCTCCAATTGAGTATCAAGAGTAATGGTTATATACCTGGCCAATTTAGTTCCTACTTCTATGGAAGCCAATTCCATTTGAGGTAGGGTTCTTTCTTTAATTGGCGCAACTCTGGCTTTGGACATTATAATCTTACTATCCTCTCCTGTTGCGCAATAAGCTACTGCTCCATAGGCCCTTTGAGAAGCATCACAAAATATGTGTAAGTGCGACTTCTCATTACTGTTTATTTTCCTGGGCATACATATGCTTGATTTAGTTTCAAACTCCTTTCTAATCTGTTCCCATTGTTCCACATATGTCTCACCTAATTCAGTGTCCCAGTCTAACTTTTCTCGCCAAGCCTCCTGTACTAAACATTTGCCCCTAATAACTATAGGACTGACCAATCCTAATGGGTCAAATAGCTTGGAAACCTGACTTAACAAGGACCTCTTGGTGAGAGTGACATCAGAGAACTTAATTGGTTTCAAACTTATTACATCAGCTGTTGTATCCCAGTTAAGACCTAACACATTTTGAATTTTGGGAATGTCAGAATCTGGATAGTCCTCTTGTATTTTATTCCTCAAAAGCGGTGAATTTGTATTCCAGCTCTGTAACGGCAAATTTGCCTTCCCACATTCGGAATTGGCTACTTCATAAGCCTTCAAGGCTTCCGACTCTGTATCAGCAACACCTTGCAAATTATCCATATAAAAAGCCTGCCCTATTTCTGGACATTTGGCATTTTCAAAATGATGCTTTAGAGTGTTGCAAAGTAGGAAAGGACTAGCACAAGAGCCAAAGAGCACCGATCGGAAACAGTAAGTTTTCAATGGACTATCCTCATTTTGAGGATCATGAGGCCAGAGGAATTTTGTAAATTTCCTATCATCATCTCTCAGTCCTATTCTGAGAAAAGCCTTACTAATGTCTGCTGTGTAAGCGTAAGGTTTCTCTCTAAATCTTAGTAACACATTCCCTAACTTCTCTGTTAGTGTAGGTCCAGAGTATAGGCAATCGTTCAAGCTAGCTGATCCCTGGGACGCTTTACTACTACAGTTGAATACTATCCTTATGGGAGTAGTTACTGAATCCTTGCTTACAGCATGATGTGGTAAGTAGTGTCCTTCTTTGTGGTTAACAGGGTATTCTACCTCTTCTATAAATTTATTCTTCAATTGATCCCTTATAATATTATCATATAGGGTCAGATGTTCTGGTTTATCTCTCAACTTTCTTAGAAGAGAATTTAACTGAGCTTTAGCTGCTTGGTAATTTGTTGGTAACTCTGAATGGTTTAGTTTCCATGGTAATCCTACCCAATACTGTCCATCCTTAAATTCCACAGACTGATTATACAAGTCCAATGTTATTTTATCTTCAGGGGTTGGTTCCTCAGAGTGTATTCCTACACTGTCTAGGTCCCACAGTTTGTGTACAGCTTCAATATTTTCATCCAACAAGTCATTTATCTGAGTAGGTTCTAATTCTGCACCTATTCTAGCTACCATCAATGACTGTGTGGGGGTAACAAAGACTGAGTCTACTAGTTTGGCCTCTCCTTTAACTTGTTTTGGAAAAGGCAACTGACCCATAATAAGGTTACCTCCTGGACTCTTGAACAACTGTACCTTATTCCTTTTGAAAGTCCTATGTAGGAATCTTCCACAATAATCAGAACCAATTATCATTTTTATGGGACCCACAGTATCTGATTCCACATTCCGTTTAGCCAACTTTATCCCTGAGCTTTGCAGATGATCAGAGGTTTCCTTCAATCCCTTTATGTATATACTTGTCTCCATAGTATCAAGCACAGCTGCTGTTATACGGCATTTATATCTGCCCAATTGTATTACAGGTCTAACTAAATCAAAAGACTGAGCCTTCCTAGTTGTTAAGAATCCTGTAATGGCTAGATTTACCTTGCCGATAACTGGTAACTTTAATTTCTCCACAATGTCTGCAGATATGAAAGTTTTCTGAGCACCCGTATCAAACAGGGTACATACCAATTGGTTTCTATTCTCAAACAATACTTTCACATCTGCTATTGGTACTGCAGCTGGCATTACTAATGGAGCATTCCCTTTTGCAATTGTCATATTGACGCTTGCAGGTTTAGGAACCTCAATTTTCATCCTAGGGCATAAAGCACTATGATGATGATCCTTTTTGCATTTAAAGCAAAGATTTAATTTAGTCTTACAGTCCGCGGCAGTATGTTCGGAGTTCATACAGATTATACAACACCCCAGTTCCTGAAGCTTCCCTACTCTAGAAGCATAATCAGGGTAGTGTTGACAAAATACACTGGAATGTTGTTCACCACAAAAGACACAAACTTTCTTGTCTTTTACCATGGAAGGTTTTATTTCCTTAATAACTTCAGCATGTCTATTCCTTATCTTTAATACCTTATCCTCGGCCTTCGTGGAGCTAAGGAAAGTACCTATCTCTTCTTTAGGCACATACTTAGTCTTCTCTGACTTAACCTTCCCAATCAGTTGGTTAGTGGGTTTTTTCTTTACTTCGGTCTTCTGTTTGACCTCAGTAGTGTTTAATGTTCCTTGCAAATGTTTACAGAGTTGCATCAAGCCTTCCTCTATCTCTTCACAGGAGAAATTATCCTTCTGGTACCTACCATACAAAGCATCCTTGGTTTTCGGTGGTAGCTTTAAGGACACAATTCTTGAAAGCACCCAATCTGATGTTTTAATATCTTCGTAAGTACCTAAGGCCCTTAATTTACAACTTATTGCAATTCTAAATTTTTGCAAGGAATCAAAATCGTGCCTAGGCATGGGTAATTCTATTAGAGCCCGCAATAAATGATTTATAATTTGTTCCCTGTCTTCGTAATTTTGTCTAAGGATGGTCAAAGCCACTTCATAGTTATTTTCTTCTACTGGTAATTCCTTTATCAGTTGATATGGTGTTCCTTTGACCTGTCCTAACAAATAAGTAAGTTTGGTGACTTTAGGGAGATCTGTTCTATCGTGTACCAAATATTTGAACTGATCCCAGAAGGATTTCCAGTTCTGCTCTCCATCAAATTCTGGAAGCGTTATTTGTGGTAACACAGCTCTACTCTGCTGTGCCACAACATGTGTTTCCGCGGCAGTGTCAGCTAATTCTGACTCTAGTGTCTTTACTACAGTTAAGTATTCTTCTAATTGGTTTTCAAACTTCGTAATTTCTGACTCTAAGAGTTCCTTATTCTCAGCCTTTACTATAGCCGCTTCTAAAGTTAAGTAACTCTCTTCGTACTTACGCCATCGATCTTTCAGAATATTTAGGAGACTATTTATTCTCTCCTTGGACAGAGGTATTTGGTCCAACGACTGGTTACAATCATTTATGGCTCTAGTTACCCATCCTGCCTTACTACTAGAAGATCTTTGCAATAAAGAAACAGACATGTTGAGGGAGTTCCAATTTAATAATTTAATTATGAATTCCAACCACAATTTTACCTCAACTTAGTAATGATTTGATTATTTTAAATTTTGAAGAGGGTAGGGATTAAGTCCTCATTGTGCAAATTATCCCCTCTCCCAATTTCGTAATATTCATTACAGCTCAGCTAATTATTTAGTTTAATTTTGAGGAGTGTAGGGATTAGGTCTATACTTTTAACCTATTCCCCAGGGTTATTAAACCTCAAGGGTTTTATTTCATCCCCACACTCAATTGCCAAAACACCCATATTCCCAGAGCTCAGAATTTATTACCTCAATACTCCATAGGCCCACCCATAGCTTGTACAGCATAGAACTCTCCTTTCTTATGTTCTACATAATTTATAAATTTCTGCAGAACCGCTTCCCTACCATGATGGTTCCAATGTATACCATCAGATTTCAACATTGCTTGGAAGGGCTTGGCATTAAAATGTATGAAATCCCTTCCCTTCCTGGCCCGTTGCAAACTTCGGTTCACAGCTCTGCTAACTAATTTATATGTTCCATAACAAACTGGAGAGCCATATGGCAGGTTCCTTGGCTCGAGGAGGGTTATGGCTACTGAGGATTTACAAGAGCCCTCTATGGCTCCTACCACTGCTAAAATATTCTCCACAACTTCATTGACCTCCACGTCCTCATGGATATCATTTCCTCCAAGGAAAAGGACCGTACGGTCATGCTCCCAGTCTAGTACGGCATTCAGCCTTTCATCTTCAGAGAAAAAGCTTGCCTTTCCTCCCGGAGCCCTATAGACACGTACGTCCACGTCTTCCACTTCAACTGAATGTGGTAGTAAACTATGCCCCACAAAAGCAACTTTAAACACATTCAGCGCCTCGGCACACATCGGTTTTCCTCACTCAGTCGGGGCACCACAAATGTGAAAAATGTAGAGTAATTTTGGTAAACAAATCGGGGCCCTCTTTCTGGGCACCAAAATGTGAGATATGTTAATTGATTGATTTAAATAAGGCGCCGCAACAGCACAGGTCATATGGCGCTGAGATATGTTAAATGTATCCAAGTCGGTATCCCTGCCGGGACACCGCTATGCAAGAATTTTCTCGCTACACAACTCGTAGGTCGTTACTCTTCCCTAAAGTTGTCTAAGTAAATCAAACAAGTCTCAGAGTTAGGTGATACGTAAATTAAATTTAACTCACCTACAATACTATCTTCTAATCTATCTCTTCGCTAATCCCCCCTTGAATTGGCCAATTCGTAAAGGTTACTTAAGCTATATGAAGAGGGAGTGATCGTTAACCGATGACGATGAGGCTGCCTGGTATAGTTGCTTGGGCAAGCAAGCGTCCTTATGGTGTGTATGTACAACGTGCTAACTCCACGAGAGCTAGGAGCAGAGTGAGTGAATGCGGCAAGCCCCAACACTTTCATCGCATTGTGGGTTACCAACTCTTATTTAATTACAGTACTAAATACAGTTAAATTACATCATGATATGTACAGGGCAAATCTAACAAATTAATCTTAGTTCCACTTAAATTAAAGTTAGACCAATTATTCCCTTTAACTATGTAAATATCTTAATTCCACATCTGCCTTAACAGGGGAATCTTTCCCTGCTTGCCACGTCACCTATCGCGCAGACGCAGCTTAGGTCAGTGGAAAGTACCACATAATTACATGTATTTACAATGCATAGTTGTCCTCAGGGGTTAAATGCAGTAGCATTTAATTTATCAATAACAAGAATTATTAAAGAGAACGTCGTTTCTGGGTTATTAAAACCGCTTGAATAATTAACAACAGTCTCTACGTCCTCTGCCTTTAACCAGGGATAAACTATGATAAATTTAGAGAGCGCAACTGCTCTGGGGGAAAATATTTCCCACAAATACCCCTTTTGAAGTCCTCCAGCAAAATCATCTGCTTAAATTTATCAAAATCAGATTTTAAATTCTTAGAATTTAACCACTGCTCTAACAGATCTTCTTTGATTTTTGCATACTCAACATAGGATTACTTATCTTGCTTATAAGTTGTCCTAAATTTTACTCTATAGGCTTCAGGAACAAGCTCATTGGCCTTAAGAATCAAGCTCTTAACTACATCATAATTATCAGATTGATCCTGAGGCAAAGATGCATAAGTTACTTGAGCTTTACCGGTGAGAACAGTTTGAAGGAATACTGGCCAATACTTTTTGGGCCAATTAAAACCTGTAGCTACCCTCTCAAACAACTGAAAATACTTTGTTAAATCAGATTCATTAAAAGGAGGGACAAGTTTAACATTTTCAGCCACATCAAAATCATCAGAGCTAGATGATCCAGTTCCACCTTGTTTCATGCGATACTCATGGTCTGCCTGAATCCTAGCAAGTTCAATTTGTGCCTGAGCCTTTGCCTGTGCCTCCTGAATACGAGCCTGAGACTCAGCGTCCTTAGCATGTGCCTGAAACTCAGCCTCCTTAGCACAAGCCTCCTGCAGGGCTAGCTGAAACTTAGCTATTTCAATCTGCGTTTGCTCGTCTGGAGGAGTTACATTAAACCAGCTTTTATTAATCATGCCAACAATTTGAACTTTAGAATGATGAGAGTGAACAGCAATTCACAATTGTTGAGCAACAAGCTTAAGTTCATTCTTTGTTCTGTTTTCTACATCACACACTGTTTGCACATTTGACAAAAAATCTTTGGATTCATCAAGAGTAGTAATAGTAGACATCATGAATAAATCACAGTCAAAAAATATCAAGCAATATCCATATGATAATATCCTGATAAGAGGTCGCCAAATTAATGTTACGGAACAGAGAGAGATAATGAACACTTCAAGTGAGAATACTAAAATCACTACTGTCCCGCAAAGTTCCAGGTTCAAAACAAAAGAGTTAGGTAAAATTACAAGTTAAAGTTTAATGCTCAAACTAACAACTAAACATTCAGGACTCATAAGGATAATGTAATGGCAAAACAGGTTACATATATGGTTAACTGCAATAGCCTCTATTAACACGAAATTAGCAAGAGCAAATTTATCTAAGTCAGCCCTGATAAAATGAGAAAACCGGATAATGCTGAGTTAAAGCAAGATATAATATTAATACAGATACAAAATATTACTAATACTGGCTGACAGTATGGAACCAATATGAATCATAAAAACTTTACCAGGCTTACGAATTAACGCCTTAGGCTATACAGTACAAGAAAAATGGTAATAACACTTACACTCAAATTATACAGCAGCTAGATAGCTGGAGACTCCCTGAACACTCACAAAAATAATAATATACTGTACAGGGGAGGACAGAGATGTGAACAGAATGAGAAGTAGATCTAAGTGGCAACTAATGCAGAGACTGAGCTCATTACATAAGGGCCGGCAGAGCTTGATTCAACTTGTAAGAAGGACGCGGAAATGAAGGCATAGGGGACGAAGAGTTGACAATCCTGCTCTGAACAACAGAAAGAACGACTTACTCTACTATAAGGGGGAGAAGGGGGGAGTGAGGTAGAACACACAAGCCTGGTCGCTATGGAAGCCACGTGGCGAATCGTGAACAAACATGCAGCATACTGTACGTTAGGATCATACAAAGGATGATGCAATCATGAACAAAACTGTATCATAAGTTAGCATTATACAAGGGATGATGAAATCATAGGCTATGTAACACTGTGTTCTGGCTAAAGAGGAAGAATTTACCCACTGACAACGCAATCTGCACCCCCATAGGCCTAATGGTTACTGCACAATCGCGCATCAAAGTTAAAAAAAAAAAATTATGATAGTTACCCCTCATAAACAATCAAAAACATGAAAATTTTGATAACTACCTATTTTTCTTATTGAAACAGGTCATTTAAGAGTGTTTTGTCACATCAACCATGAAAACAGGTGTATGTAGATGTGGGGAGATTACTAGACAATGGGAGATAAAGTAGGCTGTTGAGAGTAGGCCTAAAGGTATGGTGGTTGGAAATAACCAGCTTTTCGCATGAAAAGAAAGCACTTCATTGTGTTCTGTAAAATCTACCATGAAAACAGGTGTGTGTGTGTGTGTAGGTGTGGGGAGATAACTAGTGTGGGGAGTAGGTCTACAAGGCCTTGGTGGTGCTTTGGGAGAAAAATTTTGGCAACAACCAAATTCTCTTGTGGAAACCCTCCATTTCAATGGGATTTGTCATACCAGCCATAAAAACAGGTGTATATGTAGGTGTGGGGAGATAAAACAGGTGTGGGGAGTAGCCCTACAAGGCCTCATAATCATTCCAAAACTAACATAGATGCATATAAATGTTTCTAACCATCAAGGACTTCAAAATAAAGTTGAATCATGCTATAAATGCATGTATAAGAAAGGAAAAAAAAAATAATCTGTTTCCGATTTCTCTTATTATTGTTCCACCTTCTCGTTACACATTTATCACACCATTACAGTTATCACGTTATCATTACAGTTTCGGCAACAACCAAATTCACTTGTGGAAACTCTCCATATTATTGGAATTAATCACACCAACCATGAAAACAGGTGTGTTTGTATGTGTGGGGAGATGAAACAGGTGCGGGGAGTAGCCCTACAAGGCCTCATAGTCTCTCAAAAACTAACACAGATGGACACTACTCAGAGGTGCTAATCTGGGCAGGTAGGGAGAAAGAAAATAAAAGTAAGATGTCCCGTATATAGTACAACATACAGAATTTTCCAGCTACGTATGTACAGAAACTAGTAGGTCTATCTTTCTATCTATTGCCAGACGCCTCAATCCCATTTGGGGTGGCCACAAACAAATCGCCTCCAAGTCGCCCTGTCCCCCGCCATTTCACTGCCCTGCTCCCAACTCACACCCTCCTCTCTCATATACCTCTCCACCCCATCCCTCCATCTCATCCTCGGCCTCCCCCTACCTCTTCCCCCCTCCACCTCACTCACATACACTCTCTTCGTCAGTCTTTCACCCTCCATCCTCTCCACATGGCCAAACCACCTCAGTGTGTTCCTCATAATGCTTCCTATCATATCCACATCCACACCACAACGCTCCTTTATATCCTCATTCGTCAGCCTGTCTTTCCATGTGACTCCATAGGCTCCTCTTAAATAACTCATTTCCACTGCTCTCACTCTTGACTTGTGTCCTTCCAACAAGTCCAAGCTTCACTTCCGTAAGTTAGACTTGGTATCACAATACTGTCATGTAGTAACTTTTTCACTTCCATGCTCACTTCCCTGTTTCTTATCACTGCTTTCAAAGAACCAGCAACCTTTCTTCCCTGCTGTACCCTTTCAAGCACTTCACCCTCCAAACCTCCATCCTTACTCATCAAACTACCCAAGTACTTAAATGTACTCACATTTTCCAATTCCTCACCATCCAACCTCGCTGTACATTCACTGACTTCACCTCTCTCAAAGACCATCACTTTACTCTTCATACATTCACCTTTAGATTCCGTTTCTTACACACTCTCCTAAACTCATCCACCAAGCCTTGCAGCTCCCCTTCGTCTTCACTCAACAACACAGTATCATCTGCAAACAACAGTACAGGGAGTTTCCAAACACTATCCTCTCTCACCAGGGCCACTCCAACATCCACTACCCTATCTTGTACTATCACGATCCAAAGTTTCTTTACCCCCCTGAGTGGAAGAAGGTCGAAGCCAAGGTTGTAGCAAGACCAGATGTTCGGTCACTGCCAGTATACAAGACTAATAATGGTTCATGATACCGTGATTCATAAATAGGCTCGTGTGTTTCATCCGGGTGATTCTTATTATCCTAAGCTTCAGGTTAGTGAACCCCTCCATCATGAACTGGCCTGTGTTCGGTGGCCCGTCATTTCTTCAAACTTGGCTTCGACCTTCCTCCACTCAGGGGGGTAAAGAAACTTTGGATCGTGATAGTACCTCTTTTATTACCCCATCCATGTACAGACTGAACAACTATGGAGACATGACACATCCCTGTTTCAACCCAACTTTCAAAGAGAAAAATTCACTTAGTTCACCATCCACACGCAGTGCAGCCTTCGCACCATCGTACATACTCTTCACAGCATTCAACAACTTCCCATCTACTCCATATATTCTTAACACTTTCCACAATCCTTGTCTATCCACCCTGTCATAAGCTTTCTCCAAATCCATGAAAGCCGCATACAACTTCTTTCCCTTCTCTAGAAACTTTTCCACTAAAGATCTAAGAATAAATATCTGATCTACACAACCTCTTCCCTTCCTAAAGCCTCCCTGTTCTTCTCCAACTAATTTCTCTGTTCTTTCTCTAACTCTGTCAATAAGTATCCTACCATTCACTTTTCCTATTATACTGAGAAGACAAATGCCCCTATGATTACCACACACTTCTTTCTCCCCTTTTCCTTTGTACAAGGGAATAATTATACCTGACTTCCAATCCTCCGGGACTCTACCTTCCTCCCAGGCCAATCTGCACATCTTCCACATCCATTCTGCTACTATCTCTCCCCCATGCTTCAATGTTTCACCACACACTCCATCAATTCCTGGGGCTTTCCCCGATTTAACTTTCTTCATTCCTTCCATAACTTCTGTCCTACTGATTTCTTCCTGTCTTCTCACCTTCCTCCTTCTCACAGCCATTCCCCAGCCACTGATACTTGCATTACTTCCATCCTCTATGTTCAACAATTCCTTGAAGTGTTCTCTCCATCTGCTTATTTTTTCTCCCTTCTCTACTAGTAATCTACCATTTTTACCTTTCACTCCCCTGCTAACTTCACTTCCACCCTGTCTTACTCTTTTCACCTCTTTCCAGAACATTTTCTTACAGTCCCTCCACTTTACACTTAAATTCCTTCCAAATTCCTCATTCTCTCTCTTCTTACTCTCTCTTACTAATCTTTTCACCTTTTTCTTTCTTTCTACATATAACTCTCTCTTCCGCCTCTCAACTTCTTCCACGCCCCTATTTCTCATCCATTCATTGTATGCTTTCTTCTTTTGTGCCACAGCCTGTCTCACCTCTTCAGTCCACCACGCTGTTCCTTGCACCCCCCTCCGTCTTCTCTTCCTTCCACACACCATATCACATGCTGCACATATTTCTTCTGTAAATATCCTACACACACCTTCCACGTCTCCCATCTGCTCCAATTCATATTTGTCCAATCGTTCCTCCACTTCTCTTGTATACTCTGCCTTTTTCTCATCCTCTTGTAACCTTTCCACTCTCCTTCCAACTACTACTTCCTCTCGTCTTTCCCTTCTTCTATTCCTCCATCTTACTTGAATTCTAATTCTTGCCACCACCAGGTGGTGGTCAGAAAGTCCACTCCACCAACCTCTATAAGCTCTTGCATCCATTACACATCTTCACATCCTTTCATCCACACACACATAATCAATCCTTGCCTTCCTTTCATTCAGTTCACTACCTACCCTTCTCATAACTCGCCACGTATACCTGAGGATCATTTTATGCCTGAAGAGGGTATTGGCTATCACCAACCCCCTCCCAGCACAAATGTCCATTAACGCACTCCCATTCTCATGTATCTCAGTAGGCACACCCCACTCACCAACTTTTCCATCCACCTTCACATTCCCAACTTTAACATTCATATCACCGATCAAAAACTCTCTCATTCCTTCCAAACTTTTCCATGCTCACTTCTACAATTGTCCAGAACTGTTCTCTCACTCTTCTAGCACGATCTTGCGTTGGCGCATACACACACACAATCGCCCACATTTGTATTCCAACTTTCAACTTTACCCACACAATCCTTGACCCAACTGATCCATACTGTCTTATGCTCTTCTTCCATCTTTTACTCACAACCATACATACTCTGTCCTTTGCCCTCTCATTCTCACCTACTCCTGCACATATACCCCATCCATAATCCCATTCTCTCACACTTTCTCCTCTCCATTTTGTTTCAGTTATTCCACATACATCCACTTTCGCACCCTCAAACACCTGGACAATCTCTCTCTCTTTCACCTCATCATTCGCTCCCCTTACATTCCACGTTCCGATAACCATGTCCTTTGTCCGGTCCTTGGTCGTCATCGTTTGGTCAGTCCTTGTCCGAGGCTTATTGTTTTTTTTTTTTTAGTTAGTTGTTTCCCGGGGAGGGGCACTAACCCTCCGCCAACCCTTTTAGTCCCCTTTTACGACAAGCAGGGATACTGGGGGAGTATTCTTGAAAAAAAAACCCTACCCCTAGGGGGGACTGGTAGGTATGAAGTGAGAAATGAACAGAGTGAGGTGTAAAAATTTGGGAAGAAGTAGAAATAATATGAAACAGGTAGGTACATCAGGCGCGACACTCGGGGGCCTGTTGGGGGTTCGAAGGGTAGTGAGGGACAATGAGGGAGAGATGGGGTGTGTTTTTTTTTTGGGGGGGGGGATGAGGCTAGCAGAGAGGGAGAAGGGGCAAGAGAGGGTGGGAAGGCACGCAGGTTGTTGTGGGAGATGCAGTTGCCTGGAGGGGTGGGAGAGTGATGGTGGACAAGGAGGGCTTAATGGAGTGGGGTAGAGGGTGGCATGGAGGCGGCTGAGAGGGGGATGCCCCCCAACGCCAGGGTTGATCCAATCCCCCCTCACACCGCATCAGTTCTCATTGGCCTGAATCCATGTACTATTGCGGACAGGAGTTCTTAACCACCCTCGTCCAGCTAACCTGTGTATGTGGCAGCGTCGCATTCACGAGCACAGAAGTTGCCTTCGATGCATTTCTGTCGAAAAATATTCCTTCAGCTTTGGGCTTGTACTAATGGATAAAGCAATAGTAATATTTACTTTCAAGGTTTGACTCTGATAACACGAATATATCATACTGATTATTTAATAAATTGTTTCTCGTATAGAGCCAAGCAAGTGATAAATATGTATATTTGGTTCCACTCCACGACTTCCTGTAGGTTTGAACCTGCGAACACAGAGTGAACAAGTTCGAAGCATTCATTTGGAGAGAGAGAGAGAGAGAGAGA